>NW_019154190.1:905166-949735 GCF_002288905.1 Enhydra lutris kenyoni
AGAGGCCATGGACTAGTACAGACCCCACCAGCTGATGTCCTGGCCCCTCCCCCAGACCCCACCAGCTGATGTCCCAGACCCCACCAGCTGATGTCCCAGACCCCTCCCCCAGACCCCACCAGCTGATGTCCCAGACCCCTCCCCCAGACCCCACCAGCTGATGTCCTGGCCCCTCCCCCAGACCCCACCAGCTGATGTCCCAGACCCCTCCCCCAGATCCCACCAGCTGATGTCCTAGGCCCCTCCCCCAGACCTCACCAGCTGGACAGGTCCCCCCCAGACCCCGACAGGACAGCGTTAGGTGCTGCCCTGGAGAAACCAGTCACCCTCAGAGGAAGGAGCTGCAGGGGCTGGCTTGCTGCCCCACCTCTGGGGACTCAGCCTACAATATACACCCTGTCTACCCTCATCCCCATAAACAGGAGCCACGGGTCCACACTGATACAGGTGGACAGAGCCAAAGGGAATCAAGGTGTGCGAGCCCAATTCCACACCACTTCCTTTCTCTGACTCTGCTGAGATGACCACCCCTGAGAGGTGGGGAGGAGCGGCTGGGCGAGTTCCTGGGGTTGAGAAGGGCAGGTGTGCTGCACAGGGGGAGGAGGGGACCCCATGGTGTCAGAAGATAACACGGGCCCACACGTATGACCAAGTCACAGACATCTGCACACACGCAGACGCACATGCAAGCACACGGAACCTGGACGAACCTGCATGCACTCTGCAGTGGCCCATGTCCCACCCGATCGTCACCCCAGATCACAGGAGGCAAGACAATGCGTGTGGAACTGGGGGAAGGGTACTGGGGTCACGGGCACACATCCTTCCACACTCGTCCAAGCCCACAGCATGGCACACCATGGAGAGTGAACCCCCGCGGAAAGGAGGGCTCCAGCTGATGGAGCGTCAATGCGGGTCCATCAGCTGGGGGGCAACGCGGACCAAGGACGGCTACATGGGAGCTCCCCCTCCCTTCCCATTTAAAGTCCACTTCAAATGGAAAACACCAGAGCCACCCCTGAGACAAGATGCTGTCTCCAGGAAGCCAGAACAGGGAGCCCTGCGGAAGGAACAAGGCCACTGACACCAAAAATTCCAGAGCACCAAGCAGGGGGGCGCTGGGCTCCCAGGGAAGTGGCCCTCTCCCTGGGACAGACCCCTGAGACAGACGCAGGTAGGTAGCAGAGGACGAACAGGAGGGCTGGCTGGGACAAATGCACCTGGCTCCTCACCTCCTCCCTTGGAAGAGAGCCGCCAACTCTGGGGCCATCCCCCCCGCAGCACTGCAAACCTCCCACCACTGCTTTCCCAAGCAGGGCTAAGCCCAAGTAGTCACTCCGAAGGTGCGCACCTGGAGACCAAGTGCGAGCAGCTGGCCCGCCCCTGGGTGCCAGTTCTGACAGCCTCCCACCGATGCCCTCCAGCCCTCGGTTAGGCCTCCCCCGCGGGGGGCGGGGCCCTCCCGCCCCAGGTGTGCTTCCCCCCGGGGCCCCCTCCCACCCTCAGGTGCCCTCCCGCCTTCAGGTGCGCTCCCCACCCCGCGGGAGCCCCTCCCACCTTCAGGTGCCTCTCCAACCCTCAAGTGCCGCTCTCACCCTCAGGAGTCCTCCCCCGGACGCCGCCCCACCCTCAGGTGGCCTCCCCCCAGGGACCCCTCCCACCCGCAGGTGTGCTCCCCTGGGGACCCTTCCCACCCTCAGGTGCCCCTCCCACCCTCAGGGTACTCGCCCCCCCCCAGACTACCCTCCAACCCGCAGGTGTACCTCCCCCAACGCCCCTCAGGTAGCCTCCCCTCGGGCGTCCCTCCCACCGCAGGTGTCTGCCCCTGGATGCCCTCCACGCCCCCCGTGCCCCGCTCTGGACGGCCTTCCCCGGCCTCCGGGAGCCCCCGCCTAGATGCCCGGCTTGGGGAGACTCCTAGACCTGCACCTTCCCGGAGCGGCCGGTCCCTCCCTGGGACGCCCCACCCCTGCGCCGCTGCTGCGCTCACCCGTAGACTAGGACGTCGTAGAGCGTGCGGCCCTGGACGTTGAGGAAGTGGGCGTAGCCCGCCCGTGCTGGGGGCGGGGTCGCGCCATTCGCAGGACCCGGAAGCGGCAGTTCATTGGTCAGCAGCCCCAGGAGGAAGGGCGCGGAGTCGGGCCCGCGCACGCGCAGCAAGGCGCGCTCGCGTAGCGGGAAGTAGGCCCAAGCCGCGCCGCCCGTGGGGTCGTCACCGTGACGGCCCGAGCCGTGGACCAGGCGACACCTCGGGGTCGCGCGCAGCCGCCATTGCCAGGCCGGGCCGCTGCGTCCCGGAACCGCGCCCCGAAGCAGGGCCGCGGCCGCCATCTTGGGAAGGAGTGAGGCGGCGTGACGGGGCTGCCGGGGCGGGCGGGTGGGTGGACGCCACAGCGGCCCCTGGCGGTGGGCGGGTGAACGCGAGGGACGGGGCTGAGCGGGGCGGGGCTTGTGCCGGGGAGAAGCGGAGACTAAGCGTGTGGGGCAAGGCTTGTGTCTGAGGGCGGGGCGGAGCGTGTGGGGCGGGACCTGTGTCTGGGGCGGGGCGGAGCGTGTGGGGTGGGAACTGTGTGGGGCGGGGCCGGGCGTGCGGGGCGGGACCTGTGTCTGGGGTGGGGCGTGTGGGGCGGGACTTCTGTGTGGGGCGTGGTGGGACATGCGGGGCGGGGCTTCTGTGTGGGGCAGGACCTGTGTGGGGCGTGGTGGGGCATGCGGGGCGGTACAGGTGTCTGGGGCGGAGCGTGTGGGGCGGAACGTGTGTCTGGGGTGGGGCATGCGGGGCAGGACCTGTGTGGGGCGTGGTGGGGTGTGCGGGGCGGTACATGTGTCTGGGGCGGGGCGTGTGGGGCGGGACCTGTGTCTGGGGTGGGGCGTGCGTGTGTGGGTCTTTGCCGGAGAGGAGCACGGACGGGGCGGTGCGGGTGTCTGGTTGCGGAGCCGGGATGGGGCGTGCGGGGCGGGACGGGGGGGGGGGGGCAGGGCCTCGAGCTGTCCGTCAGCGTTCCGCCCCACCCCCTGGCTGCTCCTGGCCCGGGCACCTGCACTGGGCACCTGCGCTGATCCCCGCGCTGCCCCTGCTGTGGGAGCAGAGTTCCCCTGGCGTTACCGTGGGGAGCCATCCCCATCCTTTCATCCAGACACCGTCAGCCCCGTGAAGCTCATTCACATCGTGGGCAGCCAGAACTGGGGACCTTCCTGCCCGCGGCCAGCCCTGGAAACCCCCACTCCCTCCTCCGTCTGGGAACCGGACTCGCGAACGGAATCATGCCGTGTGCGTGCTTCTGTGACTGGCTGGCGCCCTGAGCGTGTCAGGTGCTCCTCCTAAAGGGTGGGTAGGGTTCTGTTGTGTGGACTTAGCGCCGTTTGTGCAGCCATTTCTTCGTGGTGGACATTTTGTCGCTCCACTCTTTGGCCGTGGTGAATGTTGCTCCCACGTGTGTGCGCATCTCCTGGAGACCATGGTCGCAGCCCCTGGGGTGTGGTGTGCAGGAACCACGCTGCTGGGGTCCTCTGCTCTTGCTCTGTCCTTCCCCTCTGACTTTTAGGGTCACTGTGTGTGCTTGGGGGGAGGGCGCCACACACCAGCTGGGGGGGCCCTCAGCTCTGACCCGGTCCACAGGCAGTCAGGGTCGGACCCACGCGGGTCTGCCTCATGACCCTGCGGAGTCAGCGTCACACCCACACGGAGTCAGCGTCACGCCCCCTGTGGAGTCCCTATCCCCCCCAGCGGAGTCCCTGTCCCCCCCCCACCCAACGCGGAGTCTCTGTCACGCGCACTCAGAGGGAGACCGCTTCATCCCCCACGCGGTCACGCTTCAGGCCCACACACCACCGCACCACAGACCCATCACAAGTCTGGGACCCACACGCACTCTGACCCTCGCGACAGACCCGAGGTCCCCACGGTCCCTCGGCGGGTTCCACGCACGTGATGAGCGGCTCACAGGGCTCAGGGAAACATTCTCCTTCCTGCATTAACCCCTTTATTGTGATAAGACAGGACTCCGAAGTAGCCACTGGAGGACACACTGGGGGCAAGGCCCTGGGGCAGGGGCCTGGGGCTTCCGGGTCCTTCCGTCCTTCCGGGGGCGTCCCTTTCCCTACATCTGACCTGGTCTCCAGAAGTTCTCCAAGCCCGGCCTTGTGGGGTTTATGGGGGCTTCAACCGTGGGCCCGATGGATTCAATTCTGGGCCGTTGGTGGGGGGTGATGGATCCCACCTCTGGCTCTCTCCCCACCCCCTAGGTTAGGGGGTGGGACTGACACTTCACACCCTGGGGTCCCAGGGTTTGGTCCCCTGGCCACCAGCCCCCACCCTGAGGGGCTTTCCAAAGTCACTTCATTATGTAACAGAAGCCGCCTTCATGGCTCTCAGCTCTGAGAACTCCAAGGGCTTTAGGGGCTCTGTGCCGGAAACCTGGGCCATGCTTCTTGTTAGTAATCCCACTGTCACTGGTGTATAGAGCCCAAGTGGCATTGCCAGGCTGTATGGTGATCCTGTGTCTAACTTTTCAAGGACCCGCCACACCATTCCCTCGGTGTGTCAGTTATCAATTATCTGTATAACAGGTGCCCCAGACTGGGGCCTAAACAGCTCCCGTCTCCAGACACAGACTTCTGTGTCTCCAGCATCCCAGAACAGGGTGGGTTTCTGGTGAGGTCCCTCTCTGTGGCATGCAGGCAGTGGCTTCTTGTCTTTGGTGTCCCTTCTCCTGTGTTCCCCCCACCCCACCCCGATCCCCACCACCTCTCTGACCTCATGGAACCCTGACTCCCTCCCCAGGGCCCATCTCCGGACAGTCACACGGGGAGGTTAGAGTTTCTGCACGAGGATGTTGGGAGCGCATATCTCTACCCAGGCAGAGCTTTGGAACCCCATTTCCCCCATCAGCCGCTGTCTCTGGTCCATGCTCCCCTTTGTGGGGGTGCTCTGAGACACAGCCCTGTCTCTGAGTCCCACCTGCGCTCCCCAGAACCACAGCCAGGATAGCCACAAATTCCCACGGGCCTTCCCTAGCCTTCAGGAAGCCTGTGCTCCCTGCCCCCCGCCCCTCCAGTCCTGGCCCACCTGTCTGAGCCCCTGTAGCAGCGCTGTGGGCACGTACAGCCTGGCTCTTCTGTGCAGTGCCATCTGACCTCACCTGACCTGCTGTACCACCCATGGGTCACTGCAAACCCACGTGTACGCTCCAGACCCACAGCCTGCCAAACATCCCCCTCCACCCAGCTCCCCAGGGCCCCACCGTTCCATGTCCTCACACGGCCTCCCCACCCAACACCTGCATCCAGCAGGTTGAGCTGCCATGTGTCACCAGGCCCCCCTGCAGCATGTACCCTGGGGTTAGCTGGGCGGTATCCTCGGGACTGAATGCTGAGGGCACCCCTTGGGGAAAACTCTGGCTGGTGCAGCCACGTGCACCCTGAGCCCCCCAACCCCATGAAGGGGCTGTGGCCTTCCACCTGTGGTCTAAACACTGGCCACGAACACCAGGCTGACCCCCGCCCCAGCCTGCTTCTGAGGCGCTGGAGGCCCCGCTGATTGGTCTGGTTTCCTGTCTCTGTACACTCATCCCCCGGGGTCCAGACAACATGGGTGCCTCACACCAGCCTCCGTCCAGGCCATCTCCACAGGAAGGGCTTGTTGGCACACGGTCCCCATGCCTCAGGACAGCCTTACCCGGGGCCCTGCACCCGCCAGCTACCCCGGCACTCCCCAACCCTCCTCGAGGCCATGCTGCCCCAAACCTGAGAGGTGCCTGGTCCTTCTGGGCTGGTGGGCATGCTAGGAGCACAGAGCATCGCCCCCCCCCCCCGCCAGGGCCTCCCAGCCTGTCTGTGACCTGCCAGTCCTGGTGTGCGGCTCCCCTGGCTGCTTGCCCTTGGTGGAGAAGGTCTTCCTCTGCCGGCCTGGCATTCCACAGGTGACCCAGCACCCCCCTACCAGCCCAGGAGGACCAGGGAGGAAGCAGCCAGGATGACACAGACTGGGGGTCACGTTCCTCCAGCCTCACATCAGCCTGGCCCGCAGCCAGCGGAGGAATGTGCTTCCCACCAGCCCTGCTGCAGGGCTGGCCAGCAGCCGCCCAGGCGCCACCCAGAACCGTCCCTGACCTTCCCACTGGGCAGTAAGCTGATCCTGCTTGGCACTGTTCAGCACAGCAGCCACCTCCACCAGGACTGGGGACGTGCACGTTGCTCAGACGAAGTCTAATGAAACCTTCAGATCCCCAAGCCACTAAAGGGCCCGGAGCTACACGTGGCCAGTGGCTGCCTCTGCCTGCCAGCTAGTCCAGGTCCCCCATTCCAGAAAGCACTCTCTGGTCTTCGGGCCACCCCGCCATCAGGGCTCCCTGCACGTGGGTTGCCCACTGGCCTCGTTGGAGGTGGAAGGGCAGGGGCTGGGGCCCGTTTGGCCACGGAGGCTCCCAGGGAACCCCACTTATCAGCCTGGGTCCAGCAGCTGGATCCATGGGCCATTGCCCCCCTCTGAGGCCATGAGCCCGGGAGGGGTCAGGAGCCGGGAAACGGGCAGGCATTGGGGTTTTGGACCCTACTTCCCAGCCACTGCTGGACCAGGGGTGGTTTCCTGTTATTCTCTCCTCATGGTCTCCTCCCTTCCCAAAGGCGGGGAGGAAGCAGCCCCCATTCTGGGAGCGTCCAAGCAGCCCCTCCCCACCTCCCTCCACAGTCTCCCCAAGCAGCTGGCGAGTTGGCTCTGGCCATGGAAACGGATGACAGTCAGACAAGAAGATCATCCTGTCTGACCCTGCCCACTAGCCTGGCCATGAGGAGGGCCAGAAGGCCTGAGCTCTTCCTCTGGCCTGTGGCATGCCCCAGAAGATGGGAGGTCCGTAAAGGTCCGCTCTGCACCCCAGGTCCAGTCCTCCATCCTCATGGCCATCCCAGGTGCATGGGGAAACCAAGGCACCCACAGGGAGGTATTTCTTCAAGTGCCAGGCAGGCTGCTGGGGTCGGTTTTCACCTCTGGGAATTCACAGCCTGGAGAGCCTTGGTGCCTCGTCCCGTAGGGCAGTGGTTCAAGTGTCAGATCGGGGCTGTGTCCGTATCATGAGGGACCCTGCAGGCCTAGGGCAGTCTGTGACGTCCATGGGGAGTGTGTGGAAACAACCAAGGTCATCATTATGGTGAGGTTGCAAAACTGATAGATCCCTGGGATGGGATGGGATGGGATGGGATGGGATGGGATGTGTAGTAGCTGGGGCTGTCCAGAGAAACAGAACCAGTAGGATATGTATATATAGAGAGAGACTTAGCTTAAGAAATTGGCTCGTGTGATTATGGGGCTGAGGAGTCTGAAATCTGCAGGACAGGTGGGGTCCCAGGAGAGCTGGGGTGTAGTTCCATCCTGATTCTGTGTCTGAAGATGGGAGACTGATGTCCCAGCTCAAACACTCCAGCAAAGTGAGTTCCCTTTGACTCCCCTTTTTTGTTCTACTTTGTCTTCACCTGATTGGGTCAGGCCCACCCACAGTGGGGAGAGCATCTACTCTACTCAGTCTGCAATTTAGTGTGAATTTCATGCCACATCACCTCAAAGACACTCCCAGAACCGTGCACATTCTGGGCACCCAGCCAGTCAAGCTGACACAAATATAACCCTCAGACTGACCAGGAACCTTGGCCTTGCTCATCAGACCATCACCTGATTGGACGAGGCCCACCCACATTGGGAACAGCAATCTGCTTTACCAAAGGGTGCTGACTGTCAGTGTTAATCTCATCTACAAACACACCCTCACTGTGGCAGTTAGGCCAGTGTTGGCACAAATCACTGGGTACTGACACTCAGCCTCCCCCATATCTGACTTCTGTATTCAGGCACACACAGCCAACCTATTTCCCCAGCAGCTCCCTGGCAGGTCCTCTTCCTGTTGACCCAAATTGCCTCAAAGTGCATCTAGAACAATTAAGAATGGGGTTGGGGGAGGGCGATAGAGATACAGTCACAGGACAGGCCACACCCTAGAGGTGATTTACAGAGGGTTTAGGAAGGGCCCTCAAGCAACCACCAAGTCCCCAAGAGCAGTTCCCAGCCTGGGCGAGGCTGATGACCAAGGCTTGCAGGGACCATGCGGCTGATGGCATTCTCCAGTGGCCACAATCTGATTTCCCATCCCATGTGTGCCTCTTAACAGACTGACCCAACCAGAAGGGTCCTGTTTGTTCCTGGATCCTGCAAGCCTCTAGGTGCAGTGAAAGTGGTGTGACTCCTGGGCTGGTGACAAGAGTCATTGGCCTTTGCCAGGTCCTCTGGAGCCCCCGTGCTGGGAGGAGGCCCAGGCCACACAAAAGCCCCACTGCAGAGACCGGCTTCCCCCAGGCTGACCATGCCAGCAGCACACCAGATCAGGGGCATTCGGCCCCCATGAGACCTCCTCTCCCACAGAGGGGACATGTGTCCTTGCTCTGATTCTGAACTGGCTGGGCTCTCTAGGACTTCCTGAGGTGGGGCTCCCCTGGGGGACTCGGCGTGTCCCGGGCATCAGAAGCAGGCTGACCCGGGTCTGGGTGTGGCCTGGGGGCACTAAAGAGGGTTTGCAGCCCAGGAGGGCTTGTCACAGCCTGCTCTTGGCCTGAGGAGGGCTGGGGTCATTGAAGTCAAGTCAGAGGGGCTCCTTGCTGGCAGCAGCTGACTCCCCCACCACCACCTGAGTGTCCCCTCTGCCACTCATGCTGCAGGCTGTGGCCAGTGTGCAGACAGTGTCCGCTGTCCTCTGACTGCAGGCCGACCTTGGGCTCAGAGCATGTGGGCCTGCCCGCTTTCTTTGTTCTCACAATCTGCATGTCCAGTGGTGCCCCCAACCCTTGCCCCTGCTGTGTGGCACAGAGAGGCACCCATGTGGCCTGAGCTTTGCTTCTCCCAGCCAGCCTAGAGCTGAACATGTCCTTGGAGGGCAGGGGTAGACACACACATGCATGCACTCACACTCACACATGTGTGCACACTCTACACGTGTGTGCATGCCCCACATGCACCCACATATGCAGTTGTAAACAAAAGTTAGTTTTATTTGGCTTCCTTGGTTTTGGACACTGTGTATGAATTAGGGAGGGGGCTGGAGGCCAGAGAAGGGGTAGATAGGAGTCCCAGAACCCCTTCCCCCAGAATGGCCAGTGCCAAAGCATGACCCGGCAGAAGGTGAACCAACATCTTTGTGGGACTTCCATGATGTCCCAGGGGAGGGGCTCCAGAGGGTGTGATCTGTCCACCCCAGGGCCTCTGTCCAGCTGTCTAGGTGGGGAATGGAGAGCACGGGGCCCAGTAGGGGCCAGGCCCATCCAACCTCAGTTTCTCTTCTGTACAAGAAAGACCTAGGATTGCTTCCAGCTGTGCACAAAACACGAAGTGCGGTTGGGGTGGGGGTGCGGGGAGTGAGCCCCCATTTGCTGCCTCAGAGAGTAGGGACCCAGCACAGTGCCCCCAGTTCCTCAAGCCAGGCACCCTCGGTGACCTCTGTGAGCTGGTGCAGGGGAGGAGATTTCTTGTCCTGACCCAGCGGAGCCAGCCGGAGAGCCCAGAGGGTCTCCGGGGAAAGGGCCCAGCACCGCCCCCCACACCTGGCGCGGCTAGGCCAGGCCCTGGGGGTGGGAGGTCCTATCCACATCTTCCACCTTCAGGGATCCGAGCTGGGGGCTCTTGCAGATCCTACCCTGGACAGAGCCAGGACTCATGCAGGGAGGGGCCGGTGTCCAGCGGGCAATGCCTTCCCCGCTCCCCCCTCCCCTCCAGAGAGTGTGGGCAGCTGAGGGGGAGGAGGGGGAGGGGAGAAGGGGAGAGGGAAGAGGAGGAAGAAGAGAGAGCTGAGCGCCCAGCCCTGGGCCTTCCCCACAGCCCCCCACCCCAGCCTCGGCCTGGAGGGAGGACAGGCCACGTCAGCGCGGGGCCGTCAGATCCACACGGTGGTCTTGCCCTCCCTGCTGCTGGCACTGCCCTTCTCTGAGCCCGCCCTGGGCTTGGCGCCCGGCCTGGCCTGGCCCCCGCCCGGGCCCGTGCCCCCCCGACGTGGCGCTGCCCGAGCCGGAGGCGGGGGCGCCAGCCCGTGGGGGCCCCCGGGCAGCAGCGGGGAGGCCGGGGCACGGCGGGCTGTCGCGGTCTCCCATCGCGTGCCCGTCCCGCAGCGCCTGCAGCGCCAGGCTGGCCAGGTCCTGGTCGTGCGAGCGCGCGCGCCCAGCTGCGCGCACCACCAGGCTGTAGTCTGGCGGGCAGGCTAGGCCGGCGGGCGAGGCGGGCAGCGTGCAGGGCGGCGCGCGCGGCGCGGGGCCCGGGGGGCCAGCCGGTGGCCGGCGGCCGCGCACCGCGTCCTGCGCGCTGCCCAGGCCCAGGTGCGCCATCTCGCACAGGTTGAGCAGCAGGCAGAGGCAGCTGACCACGTACATGACCAGCAGGAAGATGGTCTTCTCCGTGGGCCGCGACACGAAGCAGTCGACCACGTGCGGGCAGGGCTGGCGGCTGCACGCGAAGAAGGGCCGCACCTCGAAGCCGTACAGCAGGTACTGGCCCACCAGGAAGGCCACCTCGAAGGCAGCCCGCGCCACCAGCTGGGCCACGTACACGCGCATCAGGCCCTCGCGCTGGATGCGCCGCCGCCCGTCGTGCTGCCCGACCGGACCCGGGGCCCCCGACGCCTTGCCGTCAGTGCCCGCGCCCTTGGCCATGCCCGCGTCCTCCGCCTGGGCCTCTTCGCCTAGGCCATCGGCCACCCCCGTGTCCTCGTCCTCCTCGCCCAGGCCCAGCATTGGCTCCTCCTCGCCCAGGCCGGCAGTCTCGGGCCAGCCGGGGTGCGGCGGCGGGGGCAGTGGCAGAGGCGCGCGGGCCGGGCGGTGGCCAGGGCCGGGGCGGCGGCGAGGCGCGCGGCGGCGCTCGTCCTCCGAGGCGCGCGCCAGGCGGTGCACGGCGTAGCCCAGGTACATGACGGACGGCGTGGAGATGACCACGATCTGGAAGACCCAGAAGCGCACGTGCGACAGGGGCGCGAAGGCGTCGTAGCACACGTTGTCGCAGCCCGGCTGCCGCGTGTTGCACGTGAATTTGGTCTGCTCGTCTGAGTAGATGGACTCCCCGCCCACGGCCGTGAGCACGATGCGGAAGACCACCAGCACGGTGAGCCACACCTTGCCCACGAACGTGGAGTGGTTGTGGATCTCCTCCAGCAGCCGCGTCAGGAAGCTCCAGCTCATGTTGGTCATAGGGGCGGGGGACGGGACCTGCGGGGGCCGGAGCGGAGCTCAACGTGGGGCAGGGCTGGGCGGGGAGGAGAGCAGGCCAGGAGGAGCGCCCCCCTGGGGGGAGTCTCGGGAGCACTGCGGGGAGGCAGAGGGGGAGCCAGGGACCTCGACTAGTAAGGTCTGGGGGGCTTACCACCTTCAGTGAAAGGGGCAGCACCCTCGGTCCTGCCTCTGCCTTCTGGATGGATATGTGGAGAGGCAGCTCTGGCTCACCCCATGCCACCTCCTCTAGTCCCCGCTGTGGCAGCGCCAGCCCCCCACACCCCCCCCCCGCCCCGGACAGCCCAGCCCCTTGCAAACTGCAGCTTTCCCCCAGATCCGGAGACCCCACCCCAGGCCCTGAGAGCGCATAGCGAGACCGAGGCCAGCCCCAATCAGGGTCTGGGGGCTGTGGGGCCTCAACTCAGACCCATGGCCCTCTAGCCCCCACTCAGGCAGAGTTCAGGCCACTGAAGAGGGTCTCCTGGGGTCCTGTTTGCAGCATCCCACGGAGCCCTCCAGGCCCCCAGCCCCTGGAGCCCTTTTGGTTCCAGTCTCCAGCAGCACAACCCAACCCACATCCCTGTCCACACCCTCCACTGAGCCTTTGCTTCCTCCCTCTCCACTGAGGACCCCCAGATTCCTTCCGACACTCCTCAAGAGACCCTGCTGGCCTACAGGCCACTGGCCAACCCTCTGGGGTGCTTCCCCGTCTTGTCCAGACACCACCACCCTGTTCTCTGCAGAAATGTAGCAAGGACAGGCCCGCTGGGAAGCCAGGTGAGGCCAGGCATCTGTTCAGAATGGGGACTGGTCCAGCAAGGCACACAGACATCAGGGCATCCGTGACACCTGGAGACTGCCATGGGGCCACTCACCACATCCCAGACCAGTGCTGATCCCCCGGTGGGCCTGCGCCCAGGAGAGAATGGCGCTGCTATTCATCATCCTGAGCCTCCAGGAAGGGGAGAGGGGCTGCAGCCCCCCAGGGCCCACCCTCCCTCCATCATGACTAAGGCCAGTACCTGCTTTGGGATGGTTTGGGGATAGGAGACCCCTGAGTGCCTGCTGCTTCTGATCCCCTCCTTCTGGGTCCAGGAGGCAGTGTGGGCAGGTGTGGGATGGAGCAGCCAAGGCCAGGGGGCGGCTCTGGGGAAGCTTGTCTTTATGCAGCTGGGCCTCTCCCCTTGGGTGGGGGCAGGAAGAGGGGGTTGCTGGGGTTCCTGGGGAAATGGCCCTTCTTCCTCACATCTGTGTGCCTTGCCCCTCTCAGAGCCACACACACACAAGCCCTCCTCAAATGCGCACCCACCCATGCACTGAGATGCACATGTGCCTGCAGCTGCACATATGAACCCACAGACACAGATGCACACTCGTGCATGCACACACTAATAATCAAATGCACAGATTCACATATGCACATGCACACAACAATGTGCTGGTGCACTCACACATCATAACCACACTTGCACGTGTGCAAACACTCACACACATATGCACTAATGCACACACCCTCCCAGCTACACAGACACATGTCCAGCCCTCCCTCTCAGGCTGGGACACACACCAGGCCCCCCCACCCGCACCAGCCAGGCTGGCTGTTCTCCCTGGGTTTTCTAACCCCAACTCTTCTAGGATCTGTCCCCACCCCTGACCTGACAGTCCCACCTCTGCAGGAACCCAAAAAGGGGTGGCAGGAGGACCCCCAGCTCTTTTCCTCCCAAGATGGAGCCCCCCAGAGAAGTGAGAAGAGGAAGAGCTCCTTGGTGTGTGATCTAGGCATGTGTGGGAGCCTTGCTGTCATGTTTGCTACTTCCTGGAGTGAACATGTGCCCACCATGCCCATGCCAGCTTGAGGAGACCCCCAGAGGGGGCTCTTGAGATTAGCTCTAGCTGAGTACTGAGGCAGACCCTACCCTGAGGGGTGAGAAGCAGCGCTTGCCCCCCTGGGGGCGCAGCCCCGAGGGGCAGAGGCCAAATGATGAGAGGTGTCAGGAGAGGGGGTAATCAGAGCTGGTTCTGCAGGACTTCAGTGGCGAGGGGGGTACAATCTGGGCAGCAGGAGTCAGAGGCAGCGAGGATCCCCTCCTCCTTGTCCCTATGCAGTGGGGGTCAGCGAGCTTGGGTGGAGGGCAAAGACTCAGAGATGGCACCACCCTCTGGCTCTTCCGGCGAGGGCCAATGCCCAGTGCCCTGTGTATGTGTGTGCAGGGTCTGTGTCACACACTTGGGGACACCAGGGTCATTCTGCGGTCAGGAGGCTGCACTGACCAGCTCTGGCTTGAGTCCCTGCAGAAGGACACTCCAAATCCAGCCCTCTGGCCCAAGATGCCTGCTGACATGGGCAGATGGCAAACTCTGGTCCTTACCCTGCACGGCTCTCTGTCCTGCACCCTGCACACCATCAGCAAACCCTGCATGCAACTCTGCCAGGCTCTGCCTTGCTCTCTGAGAGCCTAATCCACCAGTCACCTTAGGGGGCCTGTTGACCACGCCTCTGGAACTCCCAAAACTTTGCAATAACAACCAAGCACACATGGCCCCACGCCAGGTAACTTCCACCCCAGGCAGAGCCCACAGCTGCAGGGCCTCACCCCTGGCATACCTGCCCCTCACACACCCATGCACACTTGCACACGTCCACGCTCCACCACACCCCTACCCACATCCTTGCTCCGTTCACACCTTGCACACACCCTAACCTGCACACACTCATGTGCCCACACATGTCCACACCAGGACCACATCCTACGCTCCATGCCCTGACCCACCCTGCATACCCCTGGAAACTACTCCATGCCCGCCCAAGTTCACCCCCTCCACGCCCTACCCCGAACATGACCCCATATGCCAGACCTGCCCTGTACGCCAGGCGTGCCTGTGATGGCCCACATCCCATACCCTGCCCTGTACATGGTCCCACATGCCAGGCCTGCCCAATGCATGCCCCCACATGCATCTGTGCCCACCCACACCCCATGCCCCGCCCCTCCTCCAATCTGCCTCCTAGGCTGGGACCGCAGTACAGTCCCCCATCAGCTTTATTTACCACTGTCTGGGGGTTCCTCACTACCTGGGGGCCATAGACCTGCCAGGGAGGGGAGGGGCTGGAATGTCGGGGGTTAGCATCAGAGATCTGGGGCTGAACAGGACACGGACAACTCCCCAGGGAATGTCAGGGTCACGTGTGTGTACACAGGTTTGTGCACACACGTATTTGGAAGGGTGGAAATGTGAGAACATCCGTAGCCATGAGCACATGCACCGTGGTCAAGGCCCCTTCCGTAGCCATGAGCACACGCACTCTCAGTCAAGGCCCCTGAGCTTGTGGAGAAGCTGCTGGGGCCATGATGGGGCAGGAAATGTGCCATAACACATGCTTGGGCCAGAGAGTGAGGAAGGATGTGCAAGCACATGCGCACACACCCGCGAGCAGCAAGGCACATAAGCACGCACATGCACACTCATGCACACACACTCAGGGTGCCCACACATCCTTTCATCCACACACGTGCCCACGCACTCCGCTCACAAGCCCACAACACGTGCACCTGCACAGGCAGGCATGTGCGCACACACACCCACACAGGCAGGAGTATGCAAACACACACACACACCTGCTTGCACGCGTGCACACAGTGAGGGACATGGTAGCACCTTGCAGAAGCTCCCCGTGTCTGAAGCCACACCTGCTGGAGTTACAGCAGAGCAACGCAGTACTACAGACTGGGTTACAGGGTCTGACCCAAGTGCGCACTGATAGGCAAGGTTACGTGAATAAAAGGGGAAGGAAAGGGAATTCAAAACAGTGTGCAGCCCCCTCCACATAGCTCCCCCTCCCTCTGCTGACTCCCTCTGAGCTGCAGGCCCCAGGGACGACCCCGACCCCCAGGAGGGCTGAGGGGCTGACTCAAGGCCGTCCAGTGCTGCCAGTAGGCGGCCAGTGGGGCTGGGCCTCTGGCAGGGTTGGGGTGGTGGGGTAGGGGTCCTGGTTTGCAGGAACCTTGGCTCCTTTCAGACAGCAGCTCACCCAGAGCTCGGTCAGATCAAGTGTGGGTGGGATCATACTCATGGGCTAGGAGGGTTCCAGGCTGCAGGCCAGGATCTGGGAGGAGAAGCCAGGGCTTCAGGGGAGACTGCTGGACTGCCAGGAGGAGGGTGGTAGGCTCTAGTAGGCAGCAGGATGGCGGGCATTCATGAGTGGCCTCTGCATTTGAGCTCCCCTCACCCCTGGGTCTGAACAAAGGTCCTGGGAGTGGACGGGTGTGCAGAGGGAAGGGCCAGGGCCTGCCCAGCCATTTCCTTCCCATCCCTGGCCCTGCTTCCTCCCAGGAACCGCTCCAGGGCAGGCTGAGCTTCCGCCCCAAGGAGGGGCTGCCAGGCCCTTACCAGGCGCCCCCCAAGCATGCTCAGCTCACCTGATCTGCAAGGGATCCCTCCGTGGGATCCTGGAGGAACAAGAACCTAGAGTGCTGACAAGCACCCCAATATCAGCTTGGCCCTGAATTTTGGCTGGGCCACAGGCCACCCCACAGTCTCCCCTGCCCCCCCCCTCCCACCCCGTGCAGCTCCCGGGCACATCAGTCAGTCTCGCACTCAGGGTGGACAACAGCTGCCCCTGGGTCCCCCAGGAGGGCCCCCTTCAGGCCCCTCCTGCTCCGCACTCAGCCTGCAAGGTCTGCCCCAGGGAGCTCCACCCTCACAGGGTGCTCAGCCCGCCAGCACCAGCGCCGTCCATGTTCAGACCGACCTCGCACGCATCTGCGCACTCGCCTACCTCACCCCCGCTTACACACAAGAGCGCCCCTCAGGCCCAGGACAGGCTGGCAGAGGCAGAGGTGGGATGAACTGGGGAGGCTGGTGGGGCCAGCAAGCGTTCTCTGCAGTCCCTGCTTTCAGTGAGGGTCCTCCTCCCACGGGGGGCCCGGTCTGCGGAGGGACTCGTGGGGGTTTCCCAGAGCAGACACAACAGGGAGGTCTGCGGGTAGCCCTGGGCGTGGGGAGAGGGCTGGAACCCGCGAGAGCACCCCGTGGGGCTCCGTGACGCTGCAGGCCGGCCTGGGGCCACCATTGCTGTGCATGGGGCCTCTACCCCTCCCCAAACTGCCACTGCCCAGCCTGGCACCCTGCCCAGGGCCACCCGCCTGCACCCCACTCCTGCCTGGGCCGCCCAGACAACTCACTCACAACATCTGTGGCACACGGGGGGCCGCTCCTGGACAACAGGGCTCTGGTCTGCTCCCGGTGACCCCTGGGGCCCAGAGCTGAGGACCTGGGGTCTAGCAGGCCCCCGTGAGGGTTTGTGGGAAGGAACCCCAGGCTGGGTCAGGAGCAGGGCGCTCAGCGGCAGGTGTACCCACCCCAGTGCGTCTGCCCATGTGTGCAGGGTAAGTCTCCCCAGCCTCCCGCCAGGCCCAAACCATCTGAGGCCGGCCTCCGGACACACCACAGCTGGTGGGCTGGCGTGGGCTGGCCGCACCAGCATAGCCTGAGGAGCCCCAGCTGCTGGGGAAGGTCCCCGGTGCACTCCCTTCCCTTCCCTTCCCGCTCACCAGCTGGCCTGAGCAGCCCTGGGGGCCCCTACCTCCCCCACCATCCCATTTGGTCCCGAGAACAGGAGAGCAGTCCTGCCAGGCCCAGGACCTGGTGTTCCCTGCCTGCCTCTCTTGAGCCTGACACCCCGGGCCCACGGAGAGGGTGCATGTTGTTCATCCCCCTACGGCTGCCCACACTTGGCCCCCTAGGCAGTGCCCTACCTTTTCCAGGCCAGGAAATGGGAGTCCCTGAGGTCTTCCACCTGCCAGCTGGCTGGACAGAGATCCTCCCAGGATGAGTGCCTGGCCGAGTCCTGGGCCTGACCCAGGGCCACCTCTCACCACCAAGCACAATGTGGGGGGAGGGCCTTCAAGGGCTCCATTGTTCCCCCCAAGGACTGGGGTCTGAATTCCCGATTGTCCCCGGGGCTGGACAGGGCCCAGAGAGGGCAGGGGCCTCCCCTGATTGTGCCCCTCCCTCTGCACATCAGTCTGGTCCCACCTCACCTGCCTCCCGGCCAGGGTCCCACCTGCCCTCCAATGTGCATCTGTGCTTGGGGGGGGGGTCTGCCTGGGTCCCACCACAGCAGCATGGCCTGGGCATGGACCAGGCCAGCCCCTCTCCCACCCCCAAGGCTGCCCTGGCTCCAGTGACCTCCCTGGAACACGGGGACCTCACACAAGGCAGAGCATGGCACTTGGCCCGCACCACAGCCCAGTGGAGGGACCCCCACAGGAGGAGGACCCCCGGACCCCTGTCCCCACCCAGAGCCTCATGGCACCTCCACGAGGCAATGAGAGAGGCAGCTGCCATCTAGCGGGTCTGTCCATGCCTGCCAGGGCCCCAGTCCAGCTATGGGGACCCCACCTGCCCAGCCAGCAGCCCCCGCTCTCCCTGACATGAAAATGGGGCAAAGGAAACCCCAGAGAAGTGGGCACAGGGAGTCTGGGGGTGCCCAGACCACTAGATGCCTGGTCGCCAGGACTGGGGGTCCACCGTGCAGGTGTGCCTGGTCCCTGGCCCCAAACCCCTGGCCACAGATGGGATGTCTGGGCTCCTGGACACTGTTAGCTAGCAATTCTTTATTAGGACACTAGCCCAGATCCTCGGCAGAGGGGCAAGGGGAGGCCAGGGTCCTCCAGCCTCGGCCAACTGGGCGGAAGCTGAGGGGAGTCCACAACGGGCGTCCTTCTCAGGAGCAGCTGGTCCTCTGAACGTTCTTGATTTCCTGCCATGGAGAGAGAAGGAGGGTCTCCCCCAGGGTCGGGGTGACGGGCCACGTGGCCTGACCCTGCCCACTGTCCCCCTACAGAGCCCACCTCGGAGAGCGCCTCCTCCAAGGTCCGGTAGGCCGTGTCCAGGTTGTCGTTGATGATGACCAGGTCGAAGAGGCCCTGCTCCTTGCCTAGGGTGGGGGGATAGGGTCAGGGCAGGCCCTTGCAGTCCTCCACAGGGACCCTGCTGCGGGGCGACCCATGCTGGCAGAGAAGATGGGGACACACCCAATGGCCAGAGCCCACACTCACTGCTCTCCATGTCCACCCGAGCAGCAGCCAGACGCTTGGCCAAGCTCTCCTCTGTCTCTGTGTTGCGCTGCCGCAGCCGCTGCTCCTGAGACACGCGGGGGGTGGGGAGTGGTCAGTGCCTCTGAGGTCGCAGGGCATCTCCTGCCCTACCCCCAGGCCCCCCCCAGGGCTTCATCGAGGCCACTGCACCCCTACCCTCCCCAGCCTCGCCCCGCCCCCACCAGGACGTCCAGTGAGGGCGGCTGCACGAAGATGTAGATGGGCCGCAGGTCCGTCTTCTTGATGTTACGCACACCCTGCAGGTCCACGTCCAGCACGCAGATGCGGTTCATGGCCTGCACAGCCCGCACAGCTGCTTTGCTGGAGGACAGAGGGGCAGGGACTGCTCAGTGGGGATGCCTGGATCCAGTAACCCCCCAAGGCCTCAAACAGCCTCTACAGGACCATCACGGCCCATGCTCTGGGCTCCCGCCTTCCCCACTGGCCTGCACTGGGCGTGGGCATGGCCAGAAGTGAAGGCAGGAACCTCCCCATACCCCAGCATCTCCTCTACCTTTCTGGAAGCATGTGTGCTGGGCTGAGGGGTGGCTGTGGCTTGTGGTAGGAGGGCCCTAGCTGTCACTGCCCAACAGCCCCAGTGACCCCCCTCTGGGTCACAGCCCAGCTATACCTAGGTCCTAGGATGGAACAAAATAGGTCTCGTGGGGTCTCTGCTTCACCCTCATCAGAGGGCTCAGGGACAGGCTGCTCACAGAGGCGTGGCTGGGCCCGACTACCCAGGACACTGCTCTGGGCCTGTCAGCCCAGTAGGAAGAGCTGGTAAAGACTCTGGACTGGATGGGGTTGGGTAGGACAGGGAGGGGAGCAGAGAGGAGAGAAGGGCAGAGGAGAGGAGGGGAAGAGAGGGGAGCAGATCAGAAGGGAAGGGAAGAGATGGA
This sequence comes from Enhydra lutris kenyoni, assembly GCF_002288905.1. NCBI lineage: Eukaryota > Metazoa > Chordata > Mammalia > Carnivora > Mustelidae > Enhydra > Enhydra lutris. The sequence goes on from NW_019154190.1 coordinate 924,395, forward strand.
GAACAGGAGAGGGAAGGGAAGGGGAGGGGAGCAGAGAGCAGGAGAGGGCAGTAGAGGGGAGGGGAGGAGAGGGCAAGGCAGAAGAGGGGAGCAGAGAGCAGGGCCAGGAAGCAGGGGGAAGGGCAGTGGAGGAGAGGGGAGTAGAGCAGAAGGGAGCAGAGGACAGGAGAAGAGGGGAAGGGAGTATAGCAGAGGAGAGGCGTGGAGGAGAAGGATGGAAGAGGGAAGAGAACAGGGCAGGGCAGTGGAAGGGAGGGGAGGGGAGGGGAGGGGAGCAGAGGGCAGGAGAAGGCAGGGGAGCAGAGGGCAGGGCACTCCATCGCCAGCCACTGGCTGGTGGGAAGACAGGCCACAGTATGGCCTGTGCACCTTGGAGACCAGGATTCCCTGCCGTGCACCTGTCCAAGGGGCCTATGGTTTCCCCGGTGGCCGGCCAGGTGGACACAGGGGTGGTGCTAAGGCAGCCTGGAAAGCCCCAACTACTGCCCCGTCTCGGACCCTGGCATGGTGGGCACCTTACTCCAATGGGCCCGGAGAACCCACCCAGGATCCCCTGCATAGGTCGAGCCACAGGGAGAGCCCCTGGGAAGGAGGGGAGGCCCCCAGAGTAGCCCACCTAGTCCCATACAGGTTCCCCGAGAACTCGGCATGCTCAATGAAGTCTCCCGCGGCAATGTCCCGCTGCATCACTTCTCTGGTCACGAAGTAGTAATCTGCAAGGAGGGCCAGCTGAGGCTTGACCTCTGCAAAACCCCAGGGTGCTCGGGGACCAAGTGCGACCAGAGTCGGCTTCCCTGCAGACGTTTGTGCTCTGCTGAGCAGGGAACACAGGCACACGTGGCACTTTCTCGCACCATCCCTGCCATGGTGAGTCAGAAATCACGGGCTTTCCGGGGAGAGGCTCCAGGGGGCCTGGAGATGGCCAGCCTCAGGGGCAGGGTGGGCGTGGGGTGGGGAACGGATGTTTCTAGTCCTGTGGAGACTACAGGGGATGCCTGTGGCACAACTGTGACGTCAAGGTCGACTACACATGGGGGCACAGAGAGCAGCACACCTCTCAGCATGGCCCACCTGTGGCAACCTCAGCCCGGCCCCACCCAGCCAGCCTGCTGTAGGCCCCTGAACCTGCCCACCCTGCAGACAGGGACGCCAAGAGCCCAGCTCACCTTTGCCATTCTCTTCTCCAGGCCGTGGGTCCCGTGTGGTATCTAGAACACAAGCCCTGATCACTCTGGGACACCCGGAGCCCCCACAGCCCATCCACAGCTTCCAGCAGGGCCTGGCTCAGCCCACATGTTGGGGGAGCTGTCAGTCAGGGTCAGCGGTGTGGGGACTGTCCCCCATGTGTGTGTGTGTGGAGGGGCTGCCAGTCAGGGTCAATAGTGTGAGGACTGTCCCCTGTGTGTGTATGTCAGGGGCTGTCAGTCAGGATCAGCGGTGTGGGGACTGTCCCCGGTGTGCGTGTGTGTGTCTGCGTGTGCGCGTGTGAATGTCAGGGTCAGCACTGTGGGGACTGTACTCTGTGTGTGTGTGTTGGGGGTGGTGCCAGTCAGGGTCAGCAGTGTGGGGACCATCCACTGTGTGGGTGCGGGGGCTGCTGGTCAGGGTCAGCGGTGTGGGGACCATTCCCTTCTGTGTGTATGTGTGGGTCCTCCAGGATGAGTTAGCATGTAGGACGCCCCCCTCCCCGTTTGTGGGTGCATGTGGCCCCCCAGGGTGGATCAGCATGTAGGGCAACCCCTCCCTGTGTGTGTGTATGTGTGTGTGGAACCCCTGGGGCGGGTCAGCGTGTAGGGCACCCCCTCCCCATGTGTGTGCGTGTGGACCCCCGAGTGCGGGTCAGTGTGTAGGGCACCCCCTCCCCGTGTGGGTGTGCATGTGGACCCCCTGGGGTAGGTCTGCAGGGCTGACACCCCCCCCAGCCTCCCTGCCCCCAGCCAGAGCCTCACGGGACACGCTGAACCCGAAGACACTGCCGTGCTCCTGCAGGAGTCTCTTGAGCAGGGTGCTCTTCCCGGCCCCTGAGGGTCCACTCAGCACAACAGGCCGTGGTCCTGACATCCCTGCGGGGAGGGAGAGAGACATCAGTGCGGCCTGAGGAACACCTTCACCTGCGTGGGGCACAGTGGGGGCCCTGGATGAGGACAGAGCTTCCCCCAGGAACAGCTAGCTGCTACACACGACAGCACCAATGTGTGGTTCCTGGCGGTCCACTGCTGGACCTCAGCTCCTGGCCCTACGCACAATACAGGCTCCGTCCAAGTCAGAAGAACCCAAGGCCTGTTCTCAGAATGACCGTCGGGTTGTAAGGGCGGACCCCACAGGACCCCAGTGTCTCAACCCTCTGGTCTGTGGGCTCTGGGAAGCCCCTAGGAGCAGTGGGGTCTGCAGACCAGAAGGACAGCCCGCAGTACATGGCTGGGACACTGGCCCTCAGAAGCAGCAGGGTCCACAGAGGACCCGGCCCCCAGCTCTGCGTCCTCAACTAGGAGGACAGCCTGCAGCGCAGGGCTCGGGCACTGGCCCCAGGAGCAGTGGGGTCTGCAGAGGACCCAGCCCCCTGCTCCTCATCCACCCACCACCCTCAGCACTCCCCAGTGGACCCACCTCCGACCCACTTCCCGTTGGGATACGGCCTCTGAGCTGCTGGGCGGCTCTGAAGAGCTGGGAAGGGGTGGTAATCCCAGGCGGGCAGGTTCTCGCCCTCTGAGCGCTAAATCCCTCCCTAGGCGGCCAGCCCCTCCACCCAGGACAGAGCAAAGGCTGCTACCGGCCCTGTGCCCACCAGGCCCCGTGGTGAGCCACGTGTGGAGGGGAAGGGAGCCACGGGGGGGGGGGGCGCTGGGGGGGCCTTGGCCCAACTCCATCTGGCTGGGCCCTGCGGGGTTCTGCCTGGAGTAGCCTGCACCCGCCCTGGGGCTGCCCTGTGTCCCCGCCCCGGGCCACTTGCTCTCCTAATCCTCGATGTAGGCCAACATAGTAATCTGGCTCAAGCTCGGCTATTCTGCATGGGCCCTGGAAGGACGGGAAGCAGGAGGCCTCCCCTGCTGAGGACACGCGACAGGAGCTGGTCACCACACACGGAGAGTCACCTCCACCGACCCCTCTGCCCGGTGTCCAGCTCAAGGACGGCCCTGCTAGACTCCCAGCTCCGCATGGCATCCTGGCTTTCACACCCACAGCCCCAGACCCTGGCTGGGCAGGATCACTCTGGGTCTGTCTGGCTTCCTAGGTGCTGGGACAGGGATGGGGAGAGTGGAGCAGGGGTGGAAGGAAGGGTGCAGGATGGTGGAGAGAGAGGGCTGAGGCCTGTCCACCATGCACCTGGCCCCCGGCAGGCAAAGTTCTGACCCCACACGTCTCCCCGGGACCTGCAGGGTGTTGGTGCCGTGGGAACTCAGGTTCCTCTGAGCAATGGTCCCGGAGAGGACCAAAAGGCCTGTCTAGCTGTTGTTCACAGCACCAAACTCCAAATCCAGCAGATATGGCAGGAACCTCGGGACCTGGCTTGGAGCGCCTACCTCCAGGCACAGAGGAACTCAAGGGATTTCCCATCCAGGACCATGTGAAGAGGCACCTCTGGCCAAGGATGTCCCCGCAGGCCCCCCCCATATGCCCAGGAGCCCTGCAGCTCCCCACTATAAAGTCCCATGCCTACGGGCAGGGCCGGATTTCCATCAGCTCCAATGTGTGCAGATGACATCCACCAGCAAAGACAACGTCTCCCATGTGTCTTTGGGACATGGCTGCAAGGTGAACACAGAAGTCCCAGCGCCTGCCACCCACAGGGCGGGTCCCACAGGTCCGACCCCGCAACCTCCTGTCCATCTTGTTCTGGGAGTCCCAGGCCTGCCACCCACCAGGGCACTGCTGTGAGCAGCGGTGCTCACTCAGGGTCCACCGAGGGTGCTAGCTCACTCTCTGCCTGGCTCTGAGCCAAAGCCTCCCGCTGCCCGCCTTCTCCCACAGGCTGTGCTCCCAGCCCCGCCGGGCCTCCAGCCCAGGCTCCAGACCTGCCCAGGGCTGGGCGTCTCTCCACCCTCCCTCAAGGTCTACCATACTGATAACAGCGGGTAAGAACACCCGCCTCGCACTGACATCTTGCAGGGGTGGGGCTTGGCCATTTTGGGCCCCACAAGGGCAGAGTCCTTCCTTGCCCAAGCACTAGCTCAGCTGGACACAAGCTCACACAGACCACACCAGGCAGCCTGGTCTTGTGTCCAGGGGCCACGGTGGCACAGTCCCACCCAAACCCACTTCCAACAGGAGCATACCCAGAAAGGGCGTGTGCCCTCTCCTAAAACGTGACACCCAGCTGGACCAGGGCCAAAGAGGCTGGTGGTGTCTGGCCCCCAGATGGGCTGGGTGGGGGAGGGGGACAGGTCCTGGCTACTCAAGCTTCCGGAAGCCTGGCTGGAAGTGGGTCACCACGGTGCAGTGGCATCTTCTCACTTCCTCTCCCGGCGGGGTGGGGGGAAGGAGGGGCATCCTTCCTGGTTAGGAAGCCGGGGCCTCTGAAACTGTGAATGACTCCAGCAGGGGTGGGCAGGGCAGGGCATCAAAGGGGTGGAGCAGGAAGAAGCCCAGGCCCTCTGAGGGGGCCAGCCTGGCTCACACAGGGGAAACTGAGGCCGGCACCAGCAGGACCAGGGAGGGACCTGGAGCCAGAGTCTAGAGGCTTGCAGCACCTCACCCTCACGACTACACCCTTCCTCCTGGACACGGAGATCACCCCCTTCCACCCCCGATCACACCATAATGCCACTGCCTTCACGATCCTCTTCAAGCCATCTGCACGCTCCTCCTGGCTACACCTGATGCAGGGCAAAAACCAGAAATGGTTTACACTCCGAGACCAAAGAAGCAGAGTCTGGCTGTGGTCAGAAAGAAACTGACAGTCCATTCACCCTCAGAACCTCTAGAAGCCAGTGTCCAGGAACTATCAATGCCCCTCGTTCCAGCCAAAGATGGGGGGCTTGGTCCCCAGGCTCTCCCAGGATGGAAATGGAAGTGCAAGGCACCTGTGCCAGGCCCGGCCACGACCTGGGTTGTGAGAGGGCCTGTCTGGCCATGGGGGGTGGGCAGAGGAAACCACAGGTATCCCAGAGCCCTGCGGGGTCCAGAAGGTCTCTGTGTGACAGAGGGCTCCAGGAAGTCCACGCTGGGGAGGTGTGCTGCCCAGAAGCCTTCACAGGGCACTCGCAGGACGGCCATGGAAGCTCATCACAGCCTGTGTCCTGCACCCCTGGGCCCCACGCTGGCCAGGAACACCTCAGCTTCCACCCTCCCCTTCGTCCCCAACGAGAAGGACCAATGACAGCCAGCGAGGGGGCCCCAGCACCTGGATGAATGAAGGGCGCTCCCTCTCACTGTAAACAGACAGCTCCAGTTACATCAGACAGCCAGTGTCCAGCAGCCCAGACTGACGTCTCTGGTCCTCAGAGAAGATGTCTACCTAGAACACCCAGGAGTCAGAAACAAAGGCCTCCAACACCCTACTGCTGGGAGAGATCTTGCGTCTCCACCGCCTAGGCGGTGCCAGACAGCGGGGTGGGCCAGGACCTCACAGCGATCGCAGGGACAGGAGGGAGCCCCTTAGGGTGGGGACAGCTCAGAGGTCCAGCTTGGCCTGGGCAGGACCCCACGGCCATCCAGGAGACAGGAGGGGCACCTCAGGGCAGGGACAGCTCGAAGGACCAGCTCGGCCTGGGCAGGACCCCGCGGCCATGCCGGCGACTAGAGGGGGCCCCTCGGGGCGGGGACAGCTCCGAGGACCTCGGGGACCTGCCCTCCCGGTGCGGACGGAAGTCCACCCGAGAGCTGCAGCAGCAGGACGCCTTCCCTCCGTGAGCTCAGGGAGGTCAGCGCGTGTCCAGGGCCGTCCGCACCCGCCTATCCCGGGGCTCCGGCGGGCGTGCGGCCCACCTCCGGAGCGCTGCCCGGCTGTGGCCCGCGACTGCCCCCCGCGCCCCGCAGACGCCGCCCCGGCTTCCAGCGCGCACCCTCCGGCCGTGTCCCCAATACCCTGAGGATAGCCACCGCGGGGCGGCTTGGCACGAGCTTCACCGCACACCCGTACGTAAGAACGCAGGGCCCCGCGCCTGCGAGCAGCCGCCCCGCCGGGACCTCCGGACTGCGTCTCGGGAATCCCGGTCTGCGAGGGGCACGACCCCGCGCCCGCCCCGGAAGGCCCCGCCACTCACCACCGTGGGGACCCGGCCCAAGGCGGCCGCCGCCAGCCCGGCCAGCCGGCGCCGCAGCATGAGCGCCAGCGCCGCCGCCGCCGCCGCCGCCGCCGCCGCCGCCGCCGCCGCCGCCGCCGCCGCCGCCGCCGCCGCCGCGCGCCCGCGGGGCGACGTCACACCGCCGCGCCCGGCCTCCGCGGAGGTGTACGTCATGGAGCCGCGCCGGCCGCCTGCGTCCGAGGGCTGCGCGTCGTAGCGCGGCGCCGACCTTGCACCGCCCTCAGGGTTGTCCTCAACTCCACGCGACGCAGCGCTCGCGGATGACGTCGCGGCGGGGCCGTGGGTGGACGGGGTGGCAGGTCGGCTGGGACGCCGGGGTTCGGCGTTGCTGCGGAGCTCAGGCAGGGGGGCAAGTGGGTGCGATACGGGGTTTTACCGACGGGTGGGCCGGGCCCCGCCCCCGGCGGCTGGTCTCCCAGCCTGTCCTTTCCCACCGGGTCGCTTCCGGAGGCGGAGGGAGGCCCGCGGATGCCCTGTCTACGCGGACAGGGAGGCCTGTCTTCGTCGGCGGTCGGACGCCGGGGTCGCGGGCCGTCGGCGTCCCGGCTCCCCCGCCATCCGGATCCCGGCGCTCCGAGTCTCCCCCCGCCGTCCGGCCCCCGGTAGCCCGTGTCTCTCCCGCCGTCTCGACTTGGAGCTCGGCCCCGGTGCCCCGAGTCCATCCTGCTGTCCCGACCCCGCTGTATGCCGGGGAAGTAGGTAGTCTTGAGAAGCCCCCACAGCGTGTGTTCCACTCTGTCCTTGAGCGGCTTCCCCCACTCCGTGACCCGCTGGAAAGGATCTGTACCGGGCCACGGGGTTCCTGACGCAGAGGTTTGGGTGTCCGGCACCTCTAGACTGCAAGTGCGAGTGGGACTGGCAGAGACCCGACGACGACTCCCCCGTGGGAGACGCACTTGCGTCTATGGCTTCTAACGGGCTGGGGTTCTCTGAAGGTCAGTTTGGTGGGAATCCTTGTCTTTTAAAGAGATGTCTTTTTTCCTTGCCCAGCAGGTTGCCCACCAGGCCAGTGGCTGAGCTTGAGCCTCCACGTGCCACAAGGGCCCTGAGGACGAATGGCTGCCGCGGGCAGGCTGCTTGGGTAAGCAGGGGTTTCTGGGCCCCTGGGGACTGCCATCATGGGGGCCATCTCAGGGGAGCTCTCCCAGCCAGTGTGTTAACTTGGAGCAGATGGAAGCCACAGCAGGCGTGGAGGGTGGAATGAAGCGGTTTGTGAGTCCTTGGCACCAGACATGTGGTGCTGGTGATGTTCCTGTGGGATCCTGCAGCCCAGCCTGGCTCTGGGTTCTCGCAGAGAGCCATGCCTTCCAGCTGTTCCCCCCAGAATTGCCCCCGTCCTGCCCTTCCCCTCACCCCTGGCTTCCCCGAGAAGTATGGTGTGGCCACAGTGTTGCGGAGAAGCCAAACCGGGGGGTTTCTAGTGGGTCCTGTGGAATCTGGGAGATATGAAGAAAGGGGTGGGGCACATGAAGCTGTGGGTCCACGTGGAGCTAGGCAAGGGACTCTGGCTGCAGGGCCCTCGTCCCAAGACAGTTCATGTTCAAGCTGCTGGAACGGTTCCAGCCCCAGCCTGCCCAGCCGGGCTTCTCAGGGGTGGCCCTGTCTCGAGCTCCTGGGCACCGCCCCCCCACCCAGCCTGCCTGCTGCAGGCTTCCTTGGTGCTAGAGCTTACCACCAGTCTCCTGTCTGCATCTCCATGACTCTGTCAGTGGGTCTGGGGTCTTTTGTTAGAATTGACTCAGGCACCAGTGACAGCTCCGGGACTTCCCAGCAAACAGGGTGTGTTCTTCCTGGTAGGACGGCAGGGTCTGGTATCCCACACACACCCTCACTCAGCCATAGGGGTTGCTGGGAAGTACAGGGTGTGGAGGGAACGCTGCCAAGGTAGGTGCTGCTGGGCTGGAGCTCTGCGGCCGCAGGGCACTCAGCCAGGCTGTCCTGTGAGCAAAGAGGCTCCAGAGCATGGGGACGTGACTAGAGCCAGTGGGAATGGTTTAGGCGTGACATCTTGGCTCTTGCTATGCCTTGGCAAAGGCATGTGGTGGGTGTCTGCCCCTGGAGTAGCCCACTGCCCTGGGGAGCTCTGTAGTTGTGCCTTGTGACAGCCTAGGGTCTGAATCCAAGTTTGCAGGAAAGCCAGGCTGGAAGGGACGGGATTGCTGTGGGTTCGCTCTGCAAGACAGATGACGCATACAGGGCTTCCTCTCCTCCTGTCACCTCCTGGCAGGCCCCCTCCCCGCAGGGCACCTGCTGTGTGCAGGAAGGGCAGGTGTCTGCCATGCGGGGGGGGGCAGTTGGTGGGGGGGACTGCAGGTGTCTTGGTCTGCTCAGGCTGCCCTCACAGAACGCCATAGGTGGGGCAGCCCCCCTCCCCAGGTCTGGAGCCTAGAAGTCTGAGTGCAGGATGCCAGCAGGCTGGGTTCTGCTGAGTCCTGTCTTCCGAGCTCGGAGTCCTCCCGGGGGAGCTCTGCTCTCTGGCTTTGGTAAGGATCCCCGTCCCAGCATGGAGGCCTTCAGGACCTAACGTAATCCTGATGTCATCCCGTGGAGGTTAGGGCTTCGATGTGCAAGGCTGGGGGAACGCAGAAGTCCGAGCCACAGGACAGGAAGTCGTCTCCTGCCTGATGCTTGGCACCCTAAGCCCACTGGGGTCCCAGCTGCTGCACTTCTGACCTCACTCGTCTGAAAGTCTCCTGCACTTGCCCCAGTGGTCTCTTCCGTGGGGCAGAAGCTGTTCTGACCAGGCCCCACTGCAGTATGCGTCACTGTGTGTCCCCATGGGGGCTGGGTGGCGTGGGCGCTTTGGTCCCAGTGGCAGCCCCTGACCAGTGTGTGTGTGTGTGTGTGTGTTTGCAGCCTGCTGCAGCAGCCCGTGTTGAGGGGGTATGCTCTGGTGCATGCCCGCCTACATACATCCTCCTGGCAGGCCGATAGCAACAGGGCCTCGCTCACGCGTGTGCACCGACAAGCCTATGCACGCCTCTACCCTGTGCTCCTGGTCAAGCAGGACGGTTCCACCATCCACATCCGCTACCGAGAGCCACGACGAATGCTTGAGGTGTGCTCCTCGCCCTGCCCGCACTCCCTGGGGCACAGTCCTGGCAAGCTGGCCTGTAGCAGCCGCCCCCCCCAGGGCTCGTGGGCTCAGGAGCCACGGCAGCCATGAACTGGAACTGCTGAATGAGGAGAGGGACAAGGAAGAGTGGAGTTCCCTGCACAGGTCAGGGCCAGACAGCAGCTGTGTGTCTGCTGGGTAGCAGTGTTGGAGAAGCAAACAGAAGTGTTTGCTTAAAGATTGAGAGCCCTGAGGGGAGATAGAACCCAGCAGAAGATAGAAACTCTCACCCACACCATGGAGAATGAGGTGCAGGAGACACGGGCAGGGCCCCAAGCCCTCTGAGTGAGCCGTGTACATGTCCCTCCCCACAGATGCCTGTGGACCTGGACGCCCTGTCCCCAGAAGAGAGGAGGGCACGGTTCCGGAAACGCGAGGCCCAGCTCCGAAAGAAAGAGGAGGAGGAGCCAGAACTCAGCGATGACTTTGACATGGAGCAGTACAAGCGGTTTTGGACAAAAAAGTGATGGGCCTGGAAGCTGCCTGGGTGGGGGATGCGAGTGTGGGGATGGTGTGTCTTTACATGGTGTGTTCACAAAGCCGTCTCCACGTTGCCTTTCCTTCTGGGCCAACCAAGCCAACCAGGTTGTCTAGAATTGGGTCGGGCTGTGGTGTTTGCACGAGGCCTGAGGGGCACGCGGGCCACCAGTGTAGGAGGAGGAAGAGGAACCAGAGTCAGCCCCCATGGGCCCTGGAGCCCCCTCACCCCATCCCCCATTCAGCCTCAGGACATGAGGGGCTCTCCTGGCGGAGCACAGCAGCTGCAGGGATGGGGTGGGAGGAGCGGGGTATCTGGGAAGACAGCACGGGTGGACCCTGCCCCTCACCGGGGCTCCCAGCTGCTCCTGGCCCATAGGAGTAGGGGTGTTCACTGGCAGCAATGACAAGCTAGGCTTTCTGTGGGCACTTGCCATTTATCTGCTCTGAGGTGGGTTTCCCCTAGCCAGGCTTCTGCGCGACCAAAGGAGCAAGTTCTAACCTTTGCAAGTGCAGCCAGCATGGCCCAGGCCCAGGGCTGACCTGTGTCCTGTTCCAGGCTTTCGATCCAGGCTGCGTCTCTGAGACCTGGGTCCTGCACTGCAGCTGGGAAGGACGTGCGGGCCTGACAGAGGAGGGAGGGAGGGAGGTGGCTGTGTCCCTGGCTCCCAGGGACAGGTGCTGGGCTGGTTCACCCAGCACGCTGCCACCACCGGTTCCGGGAGACGCTCCTTGGCCTGGTGAGTGCTTGCTGCGCAGAACAAGTTACACACCACACTTGTGGGGAACTGGCAGCAGGGGATAGATTGGGCACAGAACGGGCACGTGGGCACTGGCAGTCACAGGCAGGGTGTTGGGGATAGGCAGTTGCTAAGATGGCTCACACAGAGGGATTCTGGCAGAAGCCACGCCATGGGGCAGTGGCCCAAGCAGGCCTGACAGCGCCCACAATGCCCAGCTCTGCGTAGGTACCTGCAGCCCTCCTGAGGGTGGGGGTCTGAGTACGGGTTCTCGCCATACCGGGTGAGGCGGACGGGGACCCGAGGGCCTGTCTGCAGAGCTCTGGGAGTCTTTTCAAGTCTCCCGAGACTTCCCGTCCACGGACCCCAATCCCCGGCCTCCACCCATCGCGCTGAGTGGCCGTGGGGGCGGGACAGGAACCCTTGCGCAGGCGCGCCGGGGCGGGGCGCGGAGAATGCCGGACCTGCGAGGGGTGACGTCACGGCGCGCGACGCGGGAGCGGGTGCCGGCGGCAGCGCCGCCCTGAGCGGCGAGGCCGGGGTTGCGAGACGCCGGCGGGCGGCTTCGCATCATGTTCGGCTCCAGCCGGGGCGGCGTGCGCGGCGGGCAGGACCAGTTCAGCTGGGAAGACGTGAAGACCGACAAACAGAGAGAGAACTACCGGGGGCGGCGGGGGGCGGGGCCGGGGGGGGGGGGGGGGGGGGGTCGAGGTGCGCGGGAAGCCGCGAGTGCAGGGAACGAGGGGCCGCGGATGCGGGGAAGAGGTGCACGGGGAGCCGCGAGGGTCCGCGGGTGCAGGGAACGGGGCTGTGGGGGTGCCCGGGTGCTGGGTAGCGCAGGGTTGCACCCTCGGGGGACGCGGGAGGCGCGCCGACCCGCCGGCCGAGCCCTGGACACTGCTTCCCCGCAGGGAACTCGCTGATGGCTCCGGTGGGCCGCTGGCAGAAGGGCCGCGACCTCACCTGGTACGCCAAGGGCCGGGCGGACGGTGCGGGACTGAGCCGGGAGGAGGAGCTGGCGGCTGTGCGGCAGGCGGAGCAGGAGGCACTCATGGCGGCGCTGTGAGTGCGCCCCGCGGGGTCGGGGACGCGCTGGGGGGGCGGGGGGCACGGAGGGGCGGGGCCCGGGTGCGGCCTGCAGCCCCTGAAGTTCGCCCGCGGCCCCCGCAGAGGCTACAAGAACGTGAGGAAGCAGCCCACGGGCCTGAGCAAGGAGGTGAGGGGGCCCTTTCGGGGGGCGGGGGGTGGGCAGGGGCCCGGGGTTGGGGGTGGAGCTGCTGCGAGCGCCCGCGTGCCCCCGCACAGGACTTTGTGGAGGTGTGTAAGCGGGAAGGAGGGGATCTCGAGGAGAAGGGAGTGGACCGGCTGCTGGGCCTGGGGAGCTCCAGGTGCGTGGCGAGGGGTGGACGGGGCGCGTTGGGCTTGCGGAGGTAGCACCTGGCGGAGGCCGGGGCCGGTCGGTCTCATCGTGGGGGTTCTCCCCCGCCTTCCCACAGCGGCTCGGCAGGCCGAGTGGCGTTGTCTCGGGAAGACAAAGAGGCCGCCAAGCTGGGGCTGTCGGTGTTCACCGTAAGTGCTCGCGTCCCGCGGGGACCCCCACTTCCCGCAGAGCGCCCCCCCCCCCCGCCGCCGCCCAGAGTGAGTGACCTTCCTCCGCAGCACCAGCGCGTGGACAGCAGCCGGCCAGGCTCCTCACCAGCCTCGGCTAGGAAGAAGCCTCGGTCAGAGGAGGACAAGGCAGAGCCCGGGTAAGGGCTGCACCCCCGCCTGTCCCAATGGTCTCGGTGCATTGGCTGCCTGCTGGGTCCCCAGAGGGTGGTGCTCCGATGGGATGTGGGCAGGGGGAGGGCAGGTGTCGCATGCTGGATGGGCTGGCTATGGGCACCTGCGGTCAAGACCTGGTGATGAGGCCGTGTGCTCACAGCCCAGAGAGCCACAAGAAAAGCAGGAAAGAGAAAAAGAAGAAGAAGAAAAAGAAGCACAAGAAAGAGAAAAAGAAAGACAAGACACATCGGAGCAAGATGGCCTCGCCGCTGACCCCCACCTCTGCAGGGTAGGTGGACCTCTGCCTTGGGGTGGCCTGGTGGGTGGGGCAGGGCAGCCTCCCACATTCACGGCATCCCTGGTCTTCCCAGATCTGGTCGCCACAGGCACGGCTCTGACTCGGATGTAGACTCCTTGCCTTGTTCCAAGAGGCGGCGCCGGGACCACAGTGACTGAGGCCTGCCCCCCCCCCCCACCGCCTCTGGCCCAGCAGCTTACAGAGCTAGTGCCACCCAAGGAGGACACACTGGGCCTGGAAAGAGCTCATACAGCCGCTTCTATTTTTCTTTCACTCACTCTTTGTACCGAAATAAACTTATTTTAAGGGAAAAAGTGTTGGCCCCATGTTCTGGTACAACCAGCCTGAAACCGTTGGGAGGGGGACTTCCCTGTGCTGGTGTCCTACATGGGCCTGACGCTTAGATTGCAAGGGGCACAGACTTGTCTCTGGCATGTCCCCCCCACTCTCCCCCTGGGGACCTGCCTGCTGAGTCCTCTCTGCTCCTGGGTAGGATCGGGCCTTCTGCCATCTCTGCAGGGGGGTGCGCATGGAACCAAACTAACCCTTAAAACCAACTGGAGTGAGGACAAAACCCAGGCTGGGCTCGTAATTCCGAAGACAACTCTGTCCTCACAACCCTGACTCTGGTCTTCAAGCTGTTGGTAGAGGTGAGTGATCCAGGGTGGAGGCCAGACTGGGCCAACAGCCTTACCGGGCTGAGGAGCAAGGACTCCAGAGTGGAGGGAGGACCTTCAACAAGTAAGGGCATGTGGCAGCAACAAGGGGCTCAGGAACAGGCCGACTAGGGTGTGTGCCTGTCTGCAAGCAGGGGTGCACCAGGGAGGATGGGCATGGGGAAGAGCAGGCAGCCCGCACACAGAACCCCTCCAGCTGGCCTTGAGCACAGCCCACAGCCTGGCACTGCCAGGACGGACCAGGACAGGACACGGCCAGTGGGAACTTCCAGTCAGCTGCACGGTCCTGTTCCCTGGCTAAGGACCAGTGCCATGGGCCGCTGGCATCCAAGCACTGGAAAGCCACAAAATAGTTAAGACGTTTTATTCTAGTTGCTATAATTACAGTGCTTGTTTGTCGAAATGAAAACTGAAAACAGGTATACAAAACAGTTGATTACTAATCGTGTATTGAAAGCAGTAAGAGGTTCCACGACACCAAATAAACCAGTTCTGAGGATTTCCCCAAGATAAAGTTTAACAGCTCCAGCTTCTTCAGTGTTTATCAAAATACAAAAGAAAACAGTAGAGGTCGTCGTTTCGATGGCAAATCTGACCCTTGCAGGCTGAGGGAGTGAAAGCACATGTAGACGGGGGCTCCAGGGGCTGAGGCTCTAGGGTGACCGGCCCGCCCGCCTGCACTCCTGCTGGTGAGACCCCAGGCCGCCCAGAGCAAGCCAGAGTGCCACGCAGACCCAAGGGAAAGCCGGGGTCCCCCCCCCCCCGGCCCCAGGGGTCCGTGAGCGCTGGCCGCAGCTGCCAGCCTATCTCCTGGGCAGCTGGGAAGCACGAGCAAGCAGAAACGCTAGGGGATGTGGGATGACCCAAGACAGCGAATCACAGGGACCCTATGGTGACCATGCAGAATGGACCGTGGCTGGTTCTGCCCCGTCGCACGTTCCCAGTGGGAAACAGACCCCTGGTGGACTGGACTCTGGCCACCGCTGCAGAACCAACACTGGGCATGGTTCTCCCTTCTGTAGGTTCAAGTGTTCTCCTTATCTTGTCTTTTTAACTATTTTAAAAATGCACTGAGTTCGGGTTAAAAACCCACCACCCAAATGAATCTCAACACAGATCAAACGCCCGAGGAGGTGTGCCAGGCTGGTCGGACACAGCGACTCCTGGAGGCCCCGTGTGCCTAAAACCCCTTCTCAGTATTAACAGTGGGTTGATTCTCTGTTTACAATAAAAAAAGCTGAGTACTATTGCATAGGAGTACCAGAAACTGCCTCATTGGGAACAACAACTATTTACATTAAATAAGAACCCGGCTGCAGGCTGCGTCTGCACATTTACAGCATGGGGAAGCACACTGTGACCGACCATGGAGACAGCTTCTGGCACTCACACCACATGAGAGTAAAGCAGGGTGGAGGAGGGAGTGGGGCGGGGGGCGCGGCTCACTTCTGGTTCCGGAGCTGATTGGACAGCCAGTCCAGTCCCTCATAGAGCCCATCCCCGCTGGTGGCACAGGTGGCCTGAATGTACCAGTTCCTGTGGCGCAGGGAGTGCAGCCCCAGCTTGTCTGTGATCTCCGCCGCGTTCATGGCGTTGGGGAGGTCCTGGTGGGAGAAGCCCGGGGGACATAGGTCAGCACTTGGCAAGGACCCCTGTGCGCCCGTGAGCCCCACACCCACCCGCATTTGCCCGCTGACCATGCGCGCATGCGCACGCACCTGCTTGTTGGCGAACACTAGCAGGACGGCGTCCCTGAGCTCGTCCTCTGCCAGCATCCTCATGAGCTCCTCCCGGGCCTCGTTGACGCGCTCTCTGTCATTGCTGTCCACCACAAAGATGAGACCTGCGGAGCCGTGGGCGTCAGGACAGGCAGCTAGGGCACCCCAACCCCCTCCGCCGGCTGCAGCACGCCTGCTCACCCTGCGTGTTCTGGAAGTAGTGGCGCCACAGCGGCCGGATCTTGTCCTGGCCGCCCACGTCCCACACGGTGAAGCTGATGTTCTTGTACTCCACGGTTTCCACGTTGAAGCCTGTGTGAGTGGGACCCAGCTGAGCCTTCCCCAGGCCCCTCCACCCCGCCCCAGCCCCGCCCCGGCCCCTTGGCATGCTCCCCTCACCTATGGTGGGGATGGTAGTCACGATCTCGCCCAGCTTCAGCTTGTAGAGGATGGTGGTCTTCCCTGCAGCGTCCAGCCCCACCATGAGAATGCGCATCTCTTTTTTGCCAAAAAGGCCCTTGAAGAGGTTGGCGAAGATATTTCCCATGCTGTAGGCGTGCGGGAGGAACACTGGCCAGAGAAACCTGTAGAGACAGCAGTTCCCGGGTCCCTGCCTGCCGTGTGCGGGAGCAGCATGGGGCCCTTCCTCCAGCTCCCGCCGATGCACAGGCCTGATCCCTCAAAGCTCACAGGGCCCAGGCAGAGGAAACCAGGCTCCCAAGCAGCAGAAACGGAGTCCTTCCCCTGGAAGGGAGCATCTGGGGATCTCAGGACAGGGTGACCATCACTGGAGGCTGCGAGGCCCATGTGGACTCGACGACACGGGCCACGTGGCAAGGGGATACAGAGCGCCCTGACATGAAAGCGAGATCCTCCACAACACCCATCCCAGCAGGGACACAGGCCACAGCCAACTGTCCCCGACGTGCTGAGATCTTAGCACTCACCCCCACGCAGAACTTGGAACCAGACCCCATCTGGGCTCTCGGGCAGCACATCAGCCATGAAGTCTGAGGGGAAGCCTGTCCGGCAGGCCCTTCCACCCCAGTGAGGAGGCAGCCCCTAGGCTGCAGCAGGGTCCCCTCAATTCAGAGCAGAAACCTGGGCCCGAAGTGCCACCCACAGCTCCCCACCCCCCACCCCTAGGGCACAGGATGGTCCTTTCACTCTCTAGCAGTGTCCTTTCCACACACGGACTTGGGAGAGATGATCACTCACTCAAAGGCAGACTGCCCAGGAATCCAGGTTTTTGACACCTAGCGGAAGTCAAGCAGCAGGGTGTGGGACAGCCCTCAGACAGAGAGGAGGGTCTGTGTGGACAGAAAACCAGCTGGTCCACAGCAGGCACCGGCCAAGTGCTCCTGAGGCCAGGAGGGAGGCCTGCCAGCCACACCTGTCCCCAGGAGCGGTCAGGAGCTCCCCAGGCCTTGGAGAACGGACAAGATGCAGGCCCAGCCCACTGCCCCTGGAGGACAGGCTCAGGGGGTGTGGTCACCAGTGAGCACAGAGTGAGCACATGCACATTCCCACTTCCACCACGTTGGCAGCCAACACACCCTGGCCATAGCAGCCCGTCAGCACTGTCCCTGAGAATTGACAAGGCGGGACATTCCTGTTTTACTTGGTGGCTTTGATGCTCCAGTGGCCCTGGGCATGCCCGGCAGAGGCCTTCATACTGGCTTCCGTGCCCCTTTTTCCGGGTGTTGTTAAAGATTTTAAGTCACGTCTACACCCAACATGGGGCCCGAACTTACAACCCTGAGGTCAAGAGAGGCACGCTCCACCAACTGAGCCAGCTGGGCACCCCGCTTCAGTGCATCTCTGACATGTTTTTATGCTTTTGGGGGTGAACAATACTACCTATTCAAAACATTAAAATCTAAAATATTCTTTACTGTAACATTTCTTTTTTCTGCAGACAGCCCATTTTCCTCATAAATGCAGAGAATGAAAAATTCTCTGAGAAACACTCTTTCAATGTCAGTTCTGCCAAAATCACTAATGAAGAGATGCCCAACCCCCAAAACCAAAAAGAAAAAGGGGGTGATGAGTTCTGGAAGCCAAGGCCAAGTGTGCTTGGGGGTCTAACCTTGTGTTCTTCCTCAGCTCCGCAGGGAAGGGACCTTCCTGGAGCAATGGAACCCGGGCTCTGCTGCCTGCATCCAGGTGGGCAGGTGTGGGCGTGTACCATGCTGGACACAAGGACACAGCGTGCTAGACAGGCAGGTACACTAACCCGTGGATGGGCACAGATACCTGCAGGCCTCCAGGCTAGAACCTATGGCTGCCTGTATCTGCAGTACCCACCACTGTTGTTTGTACCCTAGCTCCCTTTAAGACGCCGCCAGCAGGGGGAAGGGGGGAAGCAAGACAGAAGACTACTTAAAAGGAAAAAACAAACAACCCCACCATCCCCAGGCATCAAGGTGGGGGATCTGGTGCCACGACGCAAGGACAGGTCCATGGCCACCTGAGATAAATAAGGATGGGGAGCAATTTCGAAAGCCCACATCTACCCGCGCATGGTGATGTCTTTTTAGATACAACACCAGAGGCATGACCCATGAAACACACAGCTACAAACTTCCACTCTGGTCACGACACCGTCAAGACAACGAGCAGATAAACCGGACTGCAAAAAAGTTAGTGCAAGATTAAAGGCTGTCATCGAATAAATACCCAGAAGGCCAATGACAACTCAGGAACAAACAAATTTCAATTGTATTTAATAACTGCAAAATGGCCGTGGGGGGAACGGCTCCAGGTGGCTCCAGAGGTTAAGCATCTGACTCTTGGTCTCAGCTCAGGTCTTGGTCTCACAGTTGTGGGATGGGGCTCTGAGCTGGGCATGGAGCCTGCTTAAGATTCTCTCTCCATTCCTCCCTCTCCTCTTAAAAAAAAAAAAAAAAAAAAAAAAGGCCAAGAAGAAAA
The DNA here is from genome assembly GCF_002288905.1 of Enhydra lutris kenyoni. Classification (NCBI taxonomy): domain Eukaryota; kingdom Metazoa; phylum Chordata; class Mammalia; order Carnivora; family Mustelidae; genus Enhydra; species Enhydra lutris. The sequence continues at coordinate 942,360 of NW_019154190.1, forward strand.
AGAAAAGTACTGTAAGATGAGCCAAAGACCAGACATTTCCCTGAGGAAGATCACAGATGGCAAATGAGCACATGAAAAAATCTCCTCCAAGAAATCCAAATCAGAACGAGCTGCCCACGACGCACCTACTACCAAGGCCCAAACCCACAACACTGACACCACCAGCTGCTTAGGATACCTCGCAGGTGGCTGTGTCCTACAAAACCAGACACTCTCCTCACATAACAAAGGAGCTGCGGCTGTGTCCACACTGCGTCCTGTACCTGGGCATTTATGGTAGCTTTACCCACAATGCCCCAGTCAGAAGCCCCCAGGCGGTCCTTCAGGACACCGCCTGCCTGCACAGACTGTGCTCCACTTGGACCACCCCGCTGCCAGCGCTGCAAAGAAGCTCCCCACCACCAGAAGACGAGGGTGGGAGCGGGGTCGTGTGCCCCTGGGGGAAAGAAGCCCATCCAAGCACGCCACTCGCCCTATGATTCCAAGTGCAGGCAGTGTTCTGGAGAAGGCGGGACTGTGAAGATGGGAGACATACCACTTAGTGGGCACCAGGAGACATGAGGGAGCCCAGGAGGGCTCAGGGCTGTAAGACCATCAGTCTGGGTGACCCTGCAGGCACAGGCACACGTCCTTCCACACTTGTCCATGCCCACAACATACACACCATGGACAGTGAACCCCTGTGGAAAGGAGGGCCTCCAGCTGATGGAGTGTCAGTGTGGGTCCATCAGGTGGGGGGTGATGGGGACCGGAGCGCGGAGCTCCCTGTTCCTCCCCCTCCATTCTAGGGCAGCCAGAAACTGCTCCAAAAACCAAAGCACGCAGAGAATTCTGGGGAAGAAACCCTTCAATGTTGCAGTTCAGGAGAGCAGAAACCTCCAGACTGAAAGAGCCTGGTATACAAGCACAGAAACAGACGTACATGGGGACACCAAGGGTCCGAGTGCTTTATTCAAGTGACACAGCAGTGCTTCCAAGCTGTAGTTCTACTCCCAGCCCAGACAGCAGTTCAGGGGAGGGGCAGAAGGATGGAAGGCCAGAAATGCACACCTTCCCAGCAAGGTGGCCACAGGGGAGGGGAGACTGCCTCCCCCAACCCTGGAGGAGAGGAGGCACAGACAGAGGCAGACTTCCAGAGAAGGGGTACATGCCACGTGCATGGCTGGAACGGGGGGCTGGGCCATCCGAGGGCAGCTGGGGAAAACTGGTGACAGGTACCAACCAGCGAAAAGAGAACACTGTCATTTTTCCTGTGGGGAAGCATCAGTCAGTCACCAGCTGGCTCAATCCTGCTACCACTGCTGTTGCAGCTAGGGAGATCTGGGCGTCAAGGGGCGACCCCTATGCCCCAGAGCAGACACACTGAGGAACGGCAGCACACTCACCACGAAATACAGCCATGACAGAGCCAGGACAGGGGCCATGTCTGGGAGGCAGGAGGGGGACTGCGACTTCTACCTGCTTTAGCACTATCGCATCCTGTTCTTACAACCCGACACAAAAACCAAAGGATTCGGGGGTGACCCTCCCCAGCCCCCATGTGGGCAGAAGGACCACCTCAGGGCAAACCTGCCCACACACAACCCCTGGCTGGCTGGGCTGTGCTGCACCTTCATTACCAAATCCGAGAGCCCCCAGGAGCTGGGGATGAGCATGAAGTCTTGGGTTGAAGATGCCACTGCACACAGCAGTTGGTCTCCACAATGCCTCTAGACACCTCTGTACCTGCCACGCACCTGGTCCAGGGACCCTGGTTGCTCCTGGCCCGTCCCCAGCACCATCTACCGTTTTGCAAAAGGTCTGCATCAATGGCCAGGACGATCCCATGCTGATCCTCTCGGAACAGGGTCTACTGTGCAGGACACTCGGCCAAGGTGCCAGGCCACACCTGCTGCCGCCAGAGTCCCTTCAACTCATGTCCAAACCTGTCTTTCTAGTTTCCTGCGACGATCCTCTGCACCTGCACGCAATGAAAACGTGGCCTTGCTCCCAAGGGTTCTCTCCTGCCCAGGAGCTGGCGCCAGTCCCACAGCTCTGTGGGAAGGACCAGGAACAAGGTAAAGCAAAAAACAGGCGACCTATGTTCTTGAAGGCAAAGGTCTACTGGCCAGAGGCCCAGGCCCACAAAGGGGCCTCCCTGGGGAGGCCAGTCCAGTGAGATAAAAACGCGGTGTTCCACGACACGAATATCCCGTGAACAGCGCGGCTGCCGGAGAGCTGGCACTGTGGCTTGCACCTGTACCTGTGGCGGCCCCCCCGAGGCCTGGGAGGGGTCAGGGTGAGCCAAGCCACAGGAGGTGGCTGCCTGGACAGTCTCCAGCAGGGTTGCCAATAGCACCTGCACGACTCACCATCACTAGCATGACGACACCCCACCTGGAGTGCGGCAGGAGAGGAACACGTGACCTAGGGGCAAAGGTTCAAGGGTCCGGTTCCACCCTGTGCTGTGCAGAGCGAGTTCAGAGGGACGAACCCCCACTTGAATGGAAACCTGGAGGACATGGGGGCGTTTCCCCTTTCCAGCTCTGTCAGAGTCAAGTACATTGAGGTAAACGTGCAGCTCTGCCACCAGTCGGTTCTAGTGCTTCACGGGAGAAACATGAACACAGCACAGACTTCCCCACAGAGCTGCTAGGCACAGGGGCTGTTTTTTATGGGGTTCATCAACAGCAACTGTGTTCCAGCAGTGACCCCGGGGCACAGGCTGTCCGTCACTCAGAAGCCCAACTCACCCCGACATGCAGAATCTCACTGTGGACCACCAAGAATCTGCCGCACGCGGCCGTCCACATGCCAGCAGACACAGCCTCGAGCCGTCCCCACCGGCAAGCCCAGTGCACCAGTCTATGGCCTGGGCTCCTCCTCCATGTCGTCCCTGTGCTAGGCATATGCACTGCACAGTCCTGGCACAGCTGTGTTGACACAATCATGGGGAGAACATTCAGCCTGGCACACTCGACGGACTGGCCGTTTCCCTCCCAGCGCCATACACCTGATGGACACGCACTATGACTTCCAAGTACCCAGCACAGGGGTCCTCAGGTCGGGGCATCTTGCAAAATGACCACCACATCCTTCATGTCCCACACCTGCAGCTGACCTTCCCGTGAGGAGAATGTGGGCAGTCTCCTCTCCCAGGCATCTCAAACACACTCCAGGCCTGTCTGCCAGTCATCACACTGCACCCCAGGTCCCAGGACAGCCTCTGAGTGCCATCACCCACTTCCCCTCTGCCACTACACACGGTGGCCCAGACTGTCCTGCTCTGCACCCTCAGGCCAAGTTCAAGGACGGCCCGCTGCGGGTGGCCCACCGGGCTTTCCCAGCAAGGCACAAGGGCCAACCCCAACACCAACATGAGGGAGGGGGAGGTACCCCAGGCCCAGAAGGCCAGCCCCTCACTACGCACCCTGTCTCTTGAGAGCTGGAGGAGCAGGGCATCACCTGGCAGGTCTGACTCAAGGCACAACCAGTGAGTGTCACGCTCTGCCACAGCCACAAGTAGCTCTCGCTGTCCGTGTAGCTGTTGCAGGAACAAGCACGCCCCAGAGTCCCTAGCCACTGCCTCACAAGGCACAGGTGGAAACAGCCCCACTGCACGTAATGCTCCTCACCACCAGCCACAAAGACCAAAACAGAGTCTTCAGGTTCTGCTTAGCACTTTCCAACCCAACTACCCTCAAAACACCTCAGCCAACTGTGTGCCAATGACCAGCCAGCCTGCAGTTCAATGTACACAACACACACGGGAGGCCACGGAACACAGGTCACGTTGCCTCCAACTGGAGAACAGGGACGCGTGAGATGCACGGTCCCCAGCTGCATGCACTGACCGCAGACCAAGCTGAAGGTCATTACGCTCACAGAAGGAGCAGGTGCACAAGAACAGGGCTGGACACAGAGTCTCCACAATGGAATGGGAGTGAGAGAGTGCCACACATGCCCTCTGACTCTACCTCAACGGTCAGCAGACTCTCAAAGGTGTCTTTCATAGTCAGGTCCCCACCAACGTCCTGAGGCTGCTGTACCTGCTCCTGTACCTTCCCAGAGCGGCCACTGAGCCCAGCACGCAGGCATGGGGTGGGCCAGAGCCCTGATAGGTCCCTCCACACCCTCCAGAAGAGAGGGAACTGCAGCCGCAAGCTCTGGAAGTGCCAGTCTCTCCTGCACATCCACCTGGAGTGGCCGGGAGACCCCCCGAGTTCCCCCCTGCACATCCACCTGGAGTGACCAGGAGAACCCCCCGAGTACTCCCCTGCAAATCCACCTGGAGCAGCCAAGAGACCCCTGAAGCTCTCTCAGCACAGGGCATGATGGCAGGGGGAGGGGTGGTTAGGCCAATCCTCAACCTTGGTGTCTGTCTTCAAGGGACTTCAAGAGACCATTACTGAAAACAGAATTCAGAACTTGCAGCCCCACCTTTCTGTAAGCAATGGCCTTCCTGAGGACACAGAAAATCCCAGTCAGCGGAGGTTCAGCACCTCTGCTCCAACCCCCAGCAGTTCGGCCCCCTCCGTGGCCTCTGGGCAGCCACCTCTGCCAGCCCAGCCCAGAGCACTCATAGGCACAAGGGCTCAGGACCCTTCCCACACTGGTCCTGTCCCAGAGCTCACTGTCCTTATGGGGACTTCTCATGTCTGCCCACCTATCCACCACCTCTTCCTGCCTCTGGCCACACGTGGGACCCGGGACAACCAGGTGCTGAGGACCTCTGCTGACATGCCTGCCTGTGCCATCCTCTGTTTGGAGGCCCTCCGCCGGTCAACTGCCTGCATACTCCATAATCCCACTCTAGCACTACCCCCTCCACAGGACATCCGCCCCCCAGACTCTTCTCCTACTGTCCCCCACACTGAACCCCTGACCTCCTCCTACTGCCTTAGGCCCAAACCCCACAAACACCCACCAACTCTCTGTGTCCCCACTCATCCCCTAATCCACCTGCTTCCAGCAACTGCCTTCACCTCTCCCTCTGAAAGGCACACCCCTGTGGACACCCCTGGGCCCTGGCCCCGGGCACCTCATCACCCCTCTGGCTTCCATCCACCAGCAAGGGGCCTGTGGCCTGCTGGGCAAGGCAGATGCCAAGCTGGGTCCTCACAGAGGTCAGGGCTGGCACCCTGCGGCTGCAGCGCACCATGCCACCATCTCGAGATGGCAGCCGGCACAAGCCGCATATGCCTTGGAAGGTGAAATCCCACCCTGCTGCTTTGTCTGTCGCGTCCTGGGGACCACGGGACAGTGAGTCATCGTCACACGGGTGCAACTACACCACAGACTCCAGGCGCTGCTGTAAGAGCACGCCATGGCAGGGGCACGGGAACCGAGCTGGCTGGGGCCATGGGGCTGATCCACCTCTCCCGCAGACAGAGAACGACTCCCGCTATGGTTCTCCGAAAACAAAACACTGCCTCCCTTGCCTACAAGGGAGCGGTGTTCCTGAGAAATGTGATCTATGAAAACCACCACGGCAATGATGAGGGCTGTTTCCGTACACAGACACAGTGACATTCAGAAAGTTGACATCTGTCCATTCCACGAGGTCCCAAGAACCTGCTCTTCCCAGTCACAGAGATTCCTGAAATACCCCTTCTGGGGCTAGGCCCACTGGCTTGCAGGCGGCCCCCCCACCACCAGATGCGCTTGTGCCGGGGGCCTCTGTGCCTATGGCTGCCCTCAGATGCTGCCCCACCCAGGATCGGACCCACAAGACCCTGTTCCTTTCCATCTCCGCTCGGATACTGGAAGCACTGTGCCCAAGTCTCTCCCCAGCCACATGCCTGCTCTGTCCACAGCCAGGGCACCACACAGCTACCCAACCTTGCACTGTGCCCATGGGCATACCCCATGGCTCATTTCCCTGGGCACCTACGAGACCACCTGTCAGGGAGCGGAGGAAAACCCGAAGAGCCCATCTACCAAGGCCCAGAGGGATTACATACACACGTCGACAAATGGGCTTTTCCTAAGAGCGTGTTGGTCAGGGACAACCCACCAAGCTAACAAGGACTTCGTGCTGGGCCAGTCTAACTGGCCCGACAGTCCAAGGAGTTGGCCAGGGCTGCGGACACCCGGCCAGTGACTCCAGCAAGCTTGCAGCTCTCAGCGACGTCCCACGGTCAAGGACGTGTTCCCAGGTGCAGGCACCTGGGACGAAATACATTCTCTCCCCTCTCCCCAGAATTAGCATGTCTTCCGTAGCTTTGACAGAGACATGCTCAATGTTCTCATCATCTTCAACAGTCTCACCACCCAACTCACCAGAATACAAAGCATTTTAAACATAAATCGACAGATTCGGTTCATGAGCAACCCCGTGCTCACCAAACGATGACAGGAAAATTCACAGGGAACAGTTGGTGGCAATGTTTAGGACGGCCTTTGTTTTGAACCCCGCGATCTGAACACTGGCCCCGTGAGCTGTCTTCATTCACACCCCTCCCAAATGAGACTGGACACGATCTCGAAACCATTTCCTTGCCGTGTGCGCTGAGGCCGACCTGATGGCACTTACGACTGCACACGAGGAGGTGCCGGAGAGCTCTAACCGCCTGGATTCCTGTCTGGCTCCCACACCGGCACCACACAGATGACTCCGCACGTGAGACCAAATCCAAGACCTGCTGCATTCTCCACACGACGTGCCTTCTGGAATTCCTTCTAGCTTGCTCACGTACCTGAGGACCAAAACTTCCTACATTCCGACCTGACACTCATCAGCGTTGCCACTCCCAATTCCTCAAAACGTGGTGGCGGCGGGGGACGGGGGGTAACCCGGGTTCAGGCCATACACTTGTGGTCACCTGCGGGGCTTTGAGAACATACAGAAACGATGGCCTCCTACTCAATCCCCCTTGCTGGTAAAGTCTCCCCGCCTTCAATGCTCTTCTGGCTTCTCCTCTGCTCAGGGCTGTTGGCTGCTGACAGGCCACCAAGCTCCCATGGCCAGGGCGGGCGGGGACCGGGACACCAGGGCCTGGAGGCACCCATCAGAGGGACGTGCATCCCTGCATCTGCCAGCCAGCCAGCTCACTCAAGAAGGCTGGGGAGGCAGCAAGGCAGGGGATGGCCTGACAGACGCCCAGAGAGGAGGAGCTCTGAAGCGTTTGTGTGACCTTTCCTCTCAGCCGGCAGAGGCGTCCTCGCCCACCTTCAGAACAGCCACAGGGGTGGCACGCTCTAGCAGATAGGGTCCACCTAGGCCGCACAGACTTCCCGGTGATCACCACAACAGGCACTGAGGGACACTGTGCTCAGCAGAGGGCGGCACCTGTGACCGGGGAACCCAGTCCCCAACTCTGCACTCCCCCTGCCTGTGGCTACTCTACAGTTAACCCTCCCAACCCACCATCATCCCCACCCAGGAATCACCCCCC
>NW_019154190.1:950135-980359 GCF_002288905.1 Enhydra lutris kenyoni
CCCCCCCCCCCCCCCACACACACACACTCATATACTCCATCCGGCACCCTCTCTCACCCCCATTCCCAAAGCCATCCTCTCCTTCCCACAAGGCAGTTACAACGGATCCATGACCGGGTCCAAAGCGTTTCTGAAAGACTGAACATCCCCCACACCCATAAGGCGCCGAGCACCTCATTCTATGCAGACAGGAACAGCAAAGCAGATCCCAAAAGCAGACTGAAATTCCCCTTTTGAAAGAATCTGTGGAAAATGGACTCAACTTACTCCAACACTTCCTATACTGCTCGGAGACGGTGCCAGGTCCCAGATGCGGCTGCCAGGCACTGGAGAGAGTCTAGGCTGCAGAGGCCGCACCCGGTGTTCCTGAAGCCAGCAGGAGCAGACTGTGCCCTCCTGGAAGTGCAAGCCTGTCCCAGCCTGGGAGCTTCAGCTCAGCACACCAGGGGTGCTCCTAACCTTGGAGAAGAGAAAGCAAGGGAACCAGCATGACCTAAGTCCCTGGACGCGGTAGATGTGGACACCTGCCGGTGAGGACTGCCGCACCTGGAGACAGACGATCGGGTCGAATTTCCCAGGCGTCCTGAAGACAACCCAGGAGGCCAGCGGACAAGACCGAGCCTTTGCAGGAAGGCGGGAGCGCTAACTCACCGCCAGTCGTGTGATGACCCTCACCTGGACACCGCTCACGCGGCACGGGCTCCGCAAGGGGCACAAGCGGGGAGCTGTAGGGAGAATGGCGGGTCCCGCAGCCTCGGAGCGCCGCACGGGCACGCTCAGCCGCAGGCGCAGACAGCGGGCACACAGAAGCGCTGAGCGCTGACTGTTGGCTGTGAAAGGGGAACTACAGCCGACCGCAGGGACACCAGCAGCCGCCGGGCCGCGGTGACTTCCGGGACCGCCCGGCTCCGCACCCCTCCCGTGCAGAACCCCCTTCCCGTGCGAGTCCGCGGCGGCACGGAAGGCGGCTGCCGGGCGCTGAGGAAATGGGAGGCGCGCAGAGCGCGGCGTGAAGTGCGCCGAGCCCCGGTACCGCCGAGCTCCGCACGCCGCACTCGTCCAGCTCCCGTCTCACCCGCCCCGCCCGCATGCCCGCCCGACAGTGCAACAAGTCCGCGAACCCGCGCAGACAGTCCTCCAGGAACCAGACCCCCACAACGAGGAAGGAAGGGTGCGCTCCGTGTCGACCGCGCTCAGGAAGCGAGCCCGACCGCAGCGGCTTTCCTCCGAGCCCCGCGCCGCCACCTCCCGCGCCCACGGCTGCTCCCACTCCGAACCCGGGACCCCGGCCCACGGAACAGGGATCCCACCGCGGCCATCGCGTGACCTTGGCGGCGTCCCGGTCCGCGGGTGCCGGAGACCCCGAGGCGGGAGCCCACGGCCCGACCCGGACTTCCGCGCGTCCACCCCGGCGGCGCTGGGGGCGCGAGGCCGCGGGGGTGGGGGGGAGATTCAGGGGCCGGCGCCGCCGCCGACCCCAGCCCCGGGCCCTGACTCCACGCAACCCCCCCCCCGGCCCCCGCCTAGCCCAAGCCCGGCCGGTCCCCTCCCCCGCCTCGGCCGGGCCTCCCCTTGACCCCCAGCCAATCCTCGACCCCCGGCCCAGCCCTAGCGCCCTCCGCCCCTCGACCCTCCACCCTCCACCCGCCCAGACCTCGCCTCGCCCGCCCCGCCTAGTTCCCCGGCCCGGCCCGGCCTCGGGCCTCCCAGGCGCAGCCTCCCGTCGGCCCCCGCCCGGCCCGGCCTCACCGACCCAACGCCGCCGCGGTGGGCAGAGCCTCGGCGGCCCGGACCTGTCCCCGCCGCCCGCCGCCCCGACCCCGTCCCATGGCTCCCGCCCGCCGCCTCACCCTCGGCGGCCGCGGCGAGGCTACTGCTCCGAGCCAGGCGTTGGTTTTGCTCCCACAAGATGGCGGCTCTGACGGCGGCCACGTCAGTGCCTGCTGCCGCGGGGGACGCTGGGGAACGGGGCGGACGCGCCTGCGGCCCCGCCTACTCCCCTCCGCAGGGCGCACGCGCAGACTCCGGGCTGGGGGCGGGCGCGCGGGACCAAGTCTCCGCTCCGCCCCGGGCCGCGCCCTCCCGCCCCCCTCCCGAAACGGAGTGCGCCTGCGCCTGCGCTGCGCTTCTCCTGGCACGCGCGGTGGTGGACCCGCCTGCCAATGTTGCAGATGGGGGTACTGAGGCGGGCGTGGGCGCGGCGGCTGGGGAAACGGTGCCTGTCCTCTCCCTGGCCAGCGGGCCGCGGTGGGTCTCTCCGGGCGCCCACCCCAGGTGTGGAAATTGTGACCACCACGCCGCCCCTGGCCCGCCGGAGGAGCCTCCCCCCGCCCACCCCGGGGGAGCACGTGGCCATCCAGTAGCACAGGCCGAGCAGGAGCCCTGCTGGGCGGGGGACAACGCTACCCCCGGGGTCGCCGTAAGCCCCAAATCTGGCGAACTGGAAGGAGGAGCCCCTTCCTCCTGGAAGCCTCCCTGGGCTGATCGGAAGGGAGACACGGACGAGTCCTCTCTCCACGGTTTCCAGGCTCAGGGCTTGGCTGAGGACCCCACGTAGGACCTTACTCTGGCCTCCTGCCAACCCGGACCCCCCCCTCCTTTCTGCCACCTGGTCTCCGTCCCCCCACTGTCGTGCTGCTTTGAGGGGTCCCACACCCGAGAAGTTTTTCTGAGACTGCTGGAGGGGCTGTCCAAACCCGTGTGTTGTAGGGGGCATAAAGCAAGGCCTTGCCCTGGGCCCAGGGGCCTGCCTGGCAGTGAAGTCCTGCCCAGCCCCCTCCTGTGCCCTCCTGCTCCCTGTGGGCAGGGCCCCCTCCCTTTCCTGGGGCAGCTGGGATCTGAGCAGCTGCCAGTCCTCAGGCCCTCCTCCAGCCTCATCTTCGGAGAGGCTGGTGGTCGCTTGACCCTGTCAGCCAGGGTCACAGCCCTGTGGACCCACCTTGCAGTCCCAGCTTCCCCCAGGTCTCACCACTTACAAACAAACCAGCTGGTGGTCTGCACCCCAGCATCTGCCCCCAAGGCCCTCCTCCCTCCCAGCTCCCAGCCCACCTCCGTGGGCCTGCTTGGGGTCTCTCCTGCCCTAAGTGTACAGCACATGCTCGTGCAAAGTGCCCTCCGGGGTCTGTATCTCCAGGGAGGGGCACAGAAGCTTCCAGAGGTGCTGGCTCCCCACCCGCGAGAGTCAATCCCCAATCTGCAAATGGTCACTGTGTCTTCAGAAGCTTTCTTTGAAATTTAAAAAAGTATGAGAAAATAGAGGCAGGAAGGAGTGTATGAAAAAAATAATTCCTGTGTACCTGTCCCTAGCTAAAGGAATTTACCTTCCTCTTGATCCTGTCCTTCCTGGGGGTAGGGGGCATCTCAGCCCAGGACGGACAGGTATGGGACACATCAGGGGAAGGATCCGTCGGAGCAAGGACGTGCCCGGTGGTTCCCTGGGGAAACTGAGGCCCAGGTGCTCACCTGGGCTCCCTCCCCCTCTTCCCTGGGGTTGGGAACGGGACACCCTGGGGATAGAAGATGAAGACGGCGCCTGTCCAGCTTCTGCCAGGAGAGGGCAAGGTGAGCTGTCTAGAGGCCTCCGGCCCAGACTCTCACCTCCAGCCTGACCTCCAGTAGGGGGCCTGGTGGCCTGGTGGGGGCTTGGGGTCAAGCTCCTCTCCTTCAGCGGTTCCCAGGCTGAAGGCCAGGTCAGACGCAAGGATGCTGGACAAGAAGGAACTGAAGGGCCGGCTGGAGCAAAGGGGCACAGGCAGGAGAGGGGGTGTAGGGGGTGTAGGGGTTGTGGGGGGAGGAGCTACTCCCTCCCTGAGGGTCTCCTGCTCTGCACATGGCCCCTGGCATTGTTCACGGTGGCTAGGCATGCTCTGGGGAGGCCTGGAGGCTGGGATGGAGGCCCTTGGAACTTGGCCTCCAGCAAGCCACTTGCCAGACCTTCACTCTTCCGCCAGCCCCACCCTGTCCCCAGGATGCTGGTACTTTGCGGCTTCCAGCTGCTGTCTTGGGTTCCTCCAGGTGACCACTTAGCTAAGGCCCTCAATGGCCAGCACCTCCTGGCCGGAAGTTTCATCCCCTCTAAGCCTTCCTGGGACAGTGTGGTTCCCAGAGGGGACCCGAGACAAATTTCTGTCCAGACAGGTGGGGCCCTACATCTCCCTCTGCTCAGCTCCCTTCTCCGGCAGGCCCACCCCCAGAGGCCCCCGATCCTGTATGGCCCTCCAGGGGCCATACCCAGGCGGTGAGAATTACGGCCAGTTTGAGGACAGGGGCCCAGCCCCCACACTCACACCTTGTTCCCTGCCCCACCCAAGGGCTGCCCTGCCTCTTGTTCTGGGCCTGGGCCAGGAGCCAGCCAAGCCTCGACTCTGCCAGAGTCCCACGGTTGGCAGGGGAAGGGCTGGCCCATGTCCGCAAGGCAGCTGAGAGGCAGAATGTGGGCCACAGCCCCGTGTCAACATGGAGAGGCCTGTGTTACCTCGGCCCTTTGAACATCCCCGTTCTCCCCATACTGGCACCTGCCTCAGTTTCGCCATCTTATATCAGCCTCTCTCCCTGCACCGCTACTGTGTCCTCCTCACCCCAGCCCAGCTTGTGGGGCTCCTTCTCATTGCTGATGGGCTGGAAATGTTCCCAGCCGGGCACTTTGCTCCCTCTGTCCGGGGGCGGGGGCCCCTGCCTCCCCCATGTGGGCACTGCAGTCCTCCCTGGCAGGCCAGCTCCGCAGGGCAAGGGCATTCCCCGCCTGGCTCTCAGCCTTGCTTCATGCCTGAGGATGAAGCAGCCAACAGGGTGCCCCGGGGTCAGCAGGTATGGCATGGGGGCGCCGAGAAGCGCGCCTTTGCCCGACAGATAGCATTTTCTGCATTCTGTGTGCACTCGGCCTCATTCCCAAAGAGTGGTGTGTGCAGGACCTATGATTCTGGGGACAACAGAAACCTCCCTTCCATGCCCCACTGTAGCTGCTGCAGCAGCCGGTGGACAGTTTCTGCTCCCCACATGGGTGCACTTGGGGAGGGCATCAGCCCATCACTGCCTCGTCCCCCTGGAGCAGACATGCCCATGGGTCCTTCTGGAAAGTGCTTCCTGTCTGTGGCACCTAGCCTTTGGGGGTGTGAGTGGAATGCAGTCAGCAGGAGGGACGCACTTGGAGGTGCTCGGTCTGGGGAGTTCTGATGGCCCTGGGCACCTCTTATCATCCTGTGGAGCTATGAGACAGCTGTCACCCCTGAGGTCACCTGTCACCCCTGACATCATGTGCCCAGGAAGTGTCTCAGCTTTGGAGAACTGGCTGGGTTCCTCTTGGAACCGTGCGTCATTTATTGGAGGCACTAATTCAACCTCGTTGTGAGGCAGGGCCCAGTCCTCCAGTGTGTTGGGGTGGAGACCCAGACCCACGGCAGGCCCTACACCTGCTGCTCTCAGATCCCCCTCCTTCCTCAGAACCATGTCCTTAGTCTGCCTGCTCCCGTGTCAGCCCTGAGGCCTGCCCCCATTCCCCAGGGTGGTTAGGATGGGGTCTCTGGGGTCTGCCTGGCCCGGGCTGGCCCCCACCCCAGTCAGCAATGGACGTGTGTGATGGACTGAACAGCTAATCCCACCCGGCTAGTGGGAAGGGCCAAGTCTGCAGCTAGAAGGATTCAGATCCACCAGATAAACGCATGCAGGATGCCGGGAACCAGCAGGGGAGTTGTTTCCATCATCGGGCTGTGTGGACAAAGGGGCCCCCACACCTAGAGTGGCTCCCTCTGCAGGTGTATCTGTCTGCATTCCCCAGAGGACAGGGAAAGGCACAGATGGGATGAGGGTGTCCCGGGCACTGGCTCATACAGCTCCGGAGACGGGGAAGTCCCAGGATCTGCTGTCCGCAGGCTGCAGACGCAGGAAGGCTGGGTGTCCCAGAGCACCGCAGAATCATTCACTCTCCCTTTGCCTTTCTTGCCAGTCATATGCCTGGGGGCTGTGACTCCCTCGGTCTACAGAGCCAGACGCTCATCTCTCTGGGACAGCCTCGCAAGACACACCCAGGAAGGCCACAGCACCTCCAGTGGGCGTCAGATGACACAAAGTTACCATGGCAACAGGGCTGGGGGGGACTCTGGGCAGAGCCGCATCCTTGCCTGGGCAGGGCTCCGGGTTACCCAGCCCAGAGATGGGGGAGCGGTCCTCCACCCAGTTCCGGAGTATGTCCCACCCCCAGCGTCCATCCTCGCCCATGGAGAGTGGCCAGGGCGCCTGTCTGCTTGGCACCCTGGACTCCAGCCCCACTGGCCATTGGGCCCAGGTCCCAGGGGAGACCAGTCCTTGCTCCGATTCTGCTGGGGACAGCCAGCCTGTCCTAGGGTCTGAGAATTCGCCCACCCCTCCTCCTCCACGGGAGAGGAAGCCGAGGTCCAAGGACAGGACAGGCCGCCCCAGTGACCAGTGGCTTCTCTGGGAAGAGCCATGGCGAGTGGACAGCGTGGTCCTGGCATTCTCCCGAGCTCTTTTTTTTTTTTTTTTTTTTTTTTTAGGTTTTTTTTTTTTTTTTTTTTTTTTTTTTTTTTAGGATTTTATTTACTTATTTGACAGATAGAGAGAGATCACAACTAGACAGAGGGGAAGGCATAGAGAGAGGGAGAAGCAGGCTCCCTGCTGAGCAGAGAGCCCAATGTGGGGCTCAATCCCAGGACCCTGAGATCATGACCTGAGCTGAAGGCAGAGGCTTAACCCACTGAGCCACCCAGGCACCCAGATTTCATGTATTTCTTTAGAGAGAGAGAGAGAGATAGTGCACAAGCAGGGGGAGCGGCAGGCAGAGGGAGAGGAAGACGTGAGCTCCCTGATGCAGGACTCGATCCCAGGACCCCGAATCTACGACCTGAGCCCAAGGCAGACGCTCCATCGACTGAGCACCCCCGGCGTCCCTCTCCTGAGCTTTTGAATTCGCAGCTCATTGATTCCGTGAGCTCTGGGACACGGATACACACCTGTGCCTACCCCAGGACAGCCCACCCCACTGCTGAGGTCCAAGCCTTTCCCCCGCAGCAGCGTCTTTGGGCTGCCCTCGCACCTGTGCTGTCCCCCACCCTCAGACGGAAGTTTCCGTCTGGGGAGCTGCGGGTCACTGCCTCTGTGGCTCCACACTGACCCACCAGAGAAAGGAGGCAGCTAGGAATCAGGGACACCCTGGGCACACCTACTGGCCTGGCCAGGCAAGGCTCACCTACTGGGGACCACAGAGTTGAGCCCTACTCCTCTGACCGGTCTTCCTTGGCCTCCTGGGCCTCACCGTCCACAGGTCAGCTCCCCTCCTCACCCCTTAATTACCTTGTCGGGGGGCAGATGATTCTGGCCCTCCCCAGGGCACCTCCTGGCACCCCTGCCTTCCCACCTTCAATAAAGTCCCAAGCCTGCCTCTCTTCTTGGGGGCCCCGGAGGAGAGAGGGGCCTCTCCCATTTCCAAAAGAGCCCTCCCTTGTTTGCTGCAGCTGGGGTGTGTTTGGGACACCAGGGAGTGGTCCCTGGGCCATCAGCAGGGCCCGTGTCAGAGCTCCGGGCTCTGGGAACCAACCTTGCCATGTCCCACCAGGGACACAGATCTGCTGCACCCTGTGGGGCGGGCGCAGGAGCCCAGACTCCCAAGCTCTCCGGGGGTGCCGGGGCCTGGGAGTGCAGCCAGGCCGGGCAGGGAGCCAGCTCAGCATCGAGCAGCTGCATGTCTTGGGATGGCATGGGGGAGCTCCCATCCCGGAGGCGTGCAGGAGGAGGCCGTGGGTTTTCAGCACATGGGAGCTGGCATCAGGTAAAGCTTGCTCCAAGTGAGCTAGAGCTAAGATTCCATTATCTTGTGTGTAGAAGAAGGTCTGAGGTGGGAGAGGCGTGTGCTGTTTAGTGAAAGACCTTCCTTTTGTCCTTGGAGGAAATGGGGGCAGACCCTGTTTGGTGAGGGTCTTGTCTGGACACAGTCAGCCGGGGTGGGAGACCTGAGGGGTGGCTGGGAAGGGCCTGGCACCCAGCGAGGTGGTGGGGAGGGGAGGGAGGAAGGGGCCAGGACCCCACAGGTCTGGCTGGGGGACAGAGCATGGGAGGGGTACAGCCCCAGACTCCACCAGGAGGAAGCTGTTCTCTTGAGGTCCACTCCCCAGGTTGGAGGGGGCTGGTGCCTGGGCCCTGTGTCTCTGGTCCTTCTCCCCCATTTAAGTCCCAGATAGAGGGCAGTGGGAGGGAGGGCCCTGCCTACTGGGAGGCCCAGAATGCACTCAGGATTCTGAAATCCCTGGCCACGGGCCCAGACCATCTGGCCCCATCCCCCCGGAGCTGGGAGAGATAAGAGGCACCCTCCTGATGCCTTCAGGGGAACAGGGCCCTGCGACACGCTGCTGGCAGACTCCTGGTCTCCAGACCTGGGAGAGGACACAGCCTGCTGTCCTGAGTCCCCACACTGGTGGTGACTGGGCTACTGCCAGCCCCAGGACCTTGGGCAGGTTTCTTCCCTCGATCAGCTGGGACACAGGGTTGAAACGGTGGGGGCCCTTGGGATGCCCGTCTCTCTTCTCTGGGCCTGTGCACGTGGGGTCTGACACAGCAGCTGCAGGGTGGCTGACCTCTTGCCATGGGTATTGCAAAACTGTGCCAGGAAAGATGGCTCCCAGACCCCATACGGGGGCGGGGGGCGGTGGGCAGCAGCCTCAGTAGCACCTGTCGGGACGCATGAACTCTCTCAGGGACCCACACATGTCTCCCGTGCTGCCCCTCCTGCAAAGCCAGGGCGCAGAGACCACAAGTAGAATGGGGGGTCATGGGGGTCAGGGCCCTGTCCAAAGCCCCAGGTAAAGCTGACAGCCTCTCCCTCCCTGTGCCCATGGCTCTCTGCCGCCTGACACCCCCCAGCTCATTCCAGTGTACAGGTCTCTGCACTTCGGCCCCCAGAGCTCCTCAACTCTGCCCAGGCTCCTGCCCCAGGGCCTTTGCACAGGCTGCCCACCCTCAGGAGATCTCCCTCCCTCCCTCGTGGGGCTGTGCTCATCCCGTCCTGCCCCTGTCTGCCCCCAGCTCTGCTCTCTTCCCTTGCACATGACACACTGGATGCATTTATTTGTTTTGCTTTTTGTCCCCCACTGACAGGCAGGGCCTTTGCAGTGGACATGCTATAGATGCTCGCTGAGTGCTTGTTTGCTGCCCCAGGGCAGAGGACCCAGAAGCCGGGCGGCTTTCGGGGCAGCCAGCAGGCTCCGAGAGGGGCCACACACAGCAGACAGGGCCTCAGGCCCTTGGGGTGGCTGGGCAGAAGGCAGGCGGGCCTCCCTGTGCGTGGCTGCAGAAGGCAGACCCCGGCCCCTCCAGCCTGATCCCAGAGCCCCATTCCGGCGGCGGTCAGGTGGGGGCGCTCCTGCCCCAGCCACTGCCTCCTGTTCCGCCTGGGAACTCTCCACGCTTTAATTAAAACCCGCCCCTCTGCCTGACCCCACTCTGCCACCACATTCTCCACTTAATTGGGCCCCTTCGGAGCGGCCGAGGTTAATTAAAAAGCCCAGCTGAAGGCATCCCAGCTGAAGGCATCCCAGCTGAAGGCATCGTGGTGTCCTGGCATCAACTGCAGTGCGGCCCGGGCGCACACCCCACCTGGACCCCCAGAGGGCGCACCCCCCCATCACATCCACCCCCTCCTCCCCACCCCCATGCCGCCTGTTGCCCCACCCGGGCCCCTGGGTTTGCCTCCTTACAGCTCACCCCTCCAAGAAACCCTGAGACCCTGAGTTTCCGGCCTCAGCAAGAGGGCAGGGCTGGTGGGGACCCCGGCCGACCCTTACTCGCTCCTGACCCCAGCCCGGGGTCCAGATGCTGCTTCTGACTCCAGGACGGGTTGTTCTATCCTCTGCAGCCCCAACCCTCCCCTGCAGGCCCAGCTGTGCCCCTGAACATGGGGAGCCCCTTTCCTGGGAGGTGGGGGGAGTCTGAGGGCTCTTGCTCCCCCAGTGTGTTCAGGGGACTGGGTGTCCCACGAGGGGTGCCAGACGCAGGGAGACCGGGGGCCTCTGAGGCCTGCCAGGTGAGAAGCCAGTGACGTCGGCATCTGGGAACCAAGCCTTCCAAGGCCTGGCTGCAGAGAGGGAGGCTGTACCATGGGCTGAGGGAGGCCCAGTCCATGACAAACCTGGCCTTGTTTGGCCACTGACAGGAGGACAGAAGGTCAGAGTATCATGCTGCTGCCCGCAGGATGGCCGCCTTCCTGCACGCCCAGAGCCTGGGCCCCCAAGTAACATGCAGGGTCCAGGCCTGGAGGCCCCAAGTGGCGCTGGGCTGGGTCTTGGGGGAGCCCGAGCAGGCATCTAGGCTCTGTTAGGAGGCCTGGTATTGCTTATGGTTGGAGAGAAATTGCCCCTCCTTGACTGCTGAGAAAAATCCAGAAGGAAGCACTAACCGTGGACCAGACCTGGAGACGGAGGGCACAGCTGCAGCCAGACAGCTGCCGAGGGAGCCCTGGGGAAGTCCTGCTGGGTTTTCCGAGCCCAGGCGCGGCCGCACTCCCCTTAACCTGTGGGCCTGCTCAGGGACCCCGGACCCCCATGGGAGGGGACACAGGAAGTCAGCATGTCCCATCTCCACCTCACCAGTGGGCCTGGGCCTGGCTCGGCTCACAGCTGAGGGTCAGGCCAGGGGAGCCGCTTGCCCCAGACTTAGGAACACATCTCAGCTCCTTCTACCCAGCTGTGACAGGCCGTGGGACAGGGAGAGACAGAGAGCAGGTCAGAGCCTCCTGAGCCTGTGTCCTAGCCTGAGGCCTCCCACATGCGCTCTGTGCAGCCCCACCTGTGGTGCTCTGCCTCACACTGCCCCCACCTGTCTCGTTCCTGTGGGCATGGCACCTGTGGCTCCCCACCACACCTGTTACCCTCCCAGCTGTCTGCTGCTGGACTGCACCCCTGTGGCTCTGAGAGGACGTGAAGGCCCTGGAGGGCTGAGCTGTGTGCTAGTGAAGGCCACATGCCCTGTCAGTCCAAGCTGCTTGCTGGGCCCAAGCCCCATCGGTTCCCTAACCCCCGCACCCCTCCAGGGCCAGCTGCCAAGCAAGTGCTGGCAGAACTAGGGGCTGCGGGCCCAGCAGGTGCCCAGCACTCTGCCAGGTGGGGGACTTGGAGCTGAGGGGCTCAGGTGCTGGTCAGGCACCTGTTGCGGCCCGTGCGGGGGTGTCCGGGAGCCTGGGTGGGCTTCCCCGTCCCCACACTGGAGGACGTAGTCTAACCCTTCATCCTACCTGAGACCGACCCCTGACCTTGGACCTCAGGAGCCCTGGACACAGCCCCTCCCTAGTGGGCTCCTAGGGCAGGAGAGACCTAGTGTGCGGACCTGTCCTTACTTTGCTGTTACCTCTGAGGGGCTTGGACAAGGCCTGTTTCTCTATTTGCAACGCAGCTGTCCTTCTGAGACTCGGGCATCCTTCCTCAAAGCCACCTTCTAGGGAGGCTTATGGAGGAAGCCACAGGGCTGTTCCCCGGTGGGTGTATGCACCTGAGACCCCCAGCATCACGGCAGGGCCAGCTCACGCTGAGGCCACGCTCTGCTGGTCCCCAGATAAGGGGGTGTCCCTCTGCAAAGCCCCGAGGCCAGTACTGTGGTTCATTTGGGCCATGGCCTGCCTGGGGCTGGGGCTGGGGAGGGGGCATCTGTTGGGAGCTGGGTCTTGAGGTTAGCAGAGAACTGGGCCCTTGGAGCCAGGAAGGGTGTCTGTGGTGGAGCAGTGGAGGCAAGGCTGAAGAAAGGCTTGGCGGGGGTGGCGGTGGGGGGGACACTGCAGGTGGGACCCAAGGTCATGACTTAAGGGCTCAGCTTTCCTTAGGACTCTGCTGAGGGCCCCTGGTGTCATGCCCTGCCTGGTGTCAGTTTCTCCACCGTAGGTCAGAAGACCCACTTCAGCTCCGGGGTGGGGCGGGGATCAGACTGCAGCAGCTGTAGGCTGAAACACACGCTCCACCCTGTGGACACTGGGGAGCTATGGAATGTTCTAGAGCAGAGGAGGTGCTGGCTCTGGGCTGTGTGAGCAGGAAGGCTGCCTGTCACATGTCCTCAGCTCCTGAGATTCTGGTCCAGGCCTGTGAATTTCAAGGACCCCCCGCCCAGGCAGGGGGATTTATGGGGTTACCGATCAGGCTTCCTGCCTTGCTTCACTGCAGGGCATGGGCTGGCAGGGCTGTGTCTAGCAGGAACCCTGTGGACCAGAGACGGGGGCGACCCCGTGGACTGGATGGGGGAGGCCCCGTGGACCGTGGGCGGGGGAGGGGGCTCAGATGTGCTGGGGGTTGTGCATAGGCTTGCCTATATCTCTGTGTCCGGCTCTCCGCTGAGGGTCAGGCAGGAGGGGAAGTGCCCTTGTCTCCCAAACCTCGAATCCCACTACTTACTCTCTTGCGTGAAGGCTCGGGCCGTCCCACGTTCCTGTCTTCCGTGGGGCAGATGGCTGCTGGTCTGAGGAGGGCAGTGTGTCTGTGTCCACAGTCCTGACTTTGCCTTCAGCACTTGGAGGAGGCTGAAGGGGTGGGGGAGGCCTGGCCTGGGAAAGGACAGGAACTGGGTTGGAAGCAGGGGTGCTCTGGGGAGCTGGAGGGTCAGGGCAAGACTTCAGAGCTCCTCTTTGGAGGTACCTCTCTGTTGAGGAAGTCTCACCTCCTCCTAGAAGCCCCCCAAGGTTACCTGCAATGTGCCACGTATCAGCCAGCTCCAGGCAGCCAAGAATCCAGCTGGAAGGACGCAGTGCCAGTCCCCCGCTTGGATGGGCAGCCTCCTCCTTCAAAGTAGGGGGGAGGAAGTCACCCCCAGAGTGGGACCGCCCCGTCTCTGCCCTCCTACGGCCTCCCCCCAGCCGGCGTGTTTGGGTGGACGAGTCCTGGTCCTCACACCATAAACACCAATTTGCAGGGCCCCGAGAGGCAAATGACTGTTTACTGTGTGCTCCAGAGACTCAAATAAAAAAGGGAGCGAGAGGGAGACGTGATCGAGGTGCTGGCTTAGAGCTAAACGTCAATTAGCACCTTCTGACTCGCTCCTGTCCCGGCTGCCAGGCGGGTGGTGGCGGCTCCCTGGCTGGGGCCCTCCCAGGGCTGCCCCGGGGCCCTGGGCACCCTGCCTGGTCCTGGGGCTGCAGGGACGGACTCTCAGATGTGTAGGAGGCCTCAGGGGCCTGATCAGGGTGCTGGAGCCCTAGAAACCACGGCCCAAGTTTGCCTCCTCTGGAAGACTTCCCAGGTGACCCAGAAGGCAGTGAAGGGGCTGCCATCATTCAACCCTCCAGGGCCAAGGTCACCGGGAGAGGTGAGGGGCAGGTCAGATGGGAGGGTCATCTGTCAGCGGCAGGGACAGGGAGGAAGGAAATGGGGTGACCATCCCTTCATAAACTCACACTGGGGAGGGCAGCCTCACCCAACAGGACTCAGTTTACCCGTTGGTGCCTATGAACACAAGGGCGAGATGGGAGGGACACCACCCCGTCCTCCCCCAGCCGCGGACGGTGTCCTTGGAGGTCAGGTGCAGTCCACACTGAGCGTACCCGGCTTGGGGGGCAGCACCTGGTTGGGGCCAGAGGCCAAGGGGCTTCCAAGAGGAAGGTGCTGACCACCAGGCAGAGATCCCAGAAGGCCCTGTCCTTGGGGTGGCATGAGGGTTTCAGGAAGGGAGATGGGATTTCAACAGTGAAACAGATGGCAAGAGGGCTGAGCAGGTCAGGGAAAACCTCAGGCTTGGGGTGGGGGAGAATGGTGTAGCAGAGAGCAGAGGGAGTGGGGCCACTACCAGGCTAAAAGACCAGACCCTAAAACAGACTGTTTCTCATTCAGACTCCAGGTCAGGGTCTCATCCCTCAGACCAGATCCCAGGGCAGAATCGTGATACCCAGATCAAACCCCAGGGCAGGGCTGTGCCCCCTATGCCAGACCCCATAACAGAGTCATGTCTCCAGACCAGACCTCAGGCAGAGTCATATCCCCAGATCAGACCCCAGGACAGAGTCATGTCCCCAGACCGGACCCTGGGCAGAATCACAATCCTCAGACCAGACCCCAGGGCAGGGCCCTGTCCCCCAGGCCAGACCCTAGGACAGAGTCATGTTCCCAGACCAAACCACATAGTAGGACCGTGGACCCTAGACAAGGGGCAAAGACACAGCCAGTGGGGTCTTGAAGCCTGTCCAGCCCAGGCTCTGATGAGGGGCTGGGGGTCATCATCATGCAGGGCCTGGGGACAAGGTATGTATTTGGGGGGGGAAGTGTGGGCTTAGCCCTCGGCACCAGGCTTGGGGACCCAGAGCTGGCCCTGCACCTGCTGTTCTGGGAAGTCCCTAACCCTGGGACATTCTGGCCCTGCATAGGACAAGGAGCCAAAGGGAGGAAACTGAGGCCTCAGGATCCAGAAAGTGGGAGTCTGGGGGAGGGAGAGCTGGTGGGTGTTCAGAGGAGGGGGCCAGTCACACCCCTTCCAGGACTTCAAAGCTGCTGTTCTGGGAGTGTGAGATTTGCAGGGGGCTGAGCCAAGGGGGGCCTGGTGGGGTGAGGCCCCATGACCTCCGGGCCTTTAATATGGTTATTCCTCTCCTGTGTCAACTACCTGCGAACAGGCCCACCGGGGCCCATTTCCTCCCTCTCCGGGGAGGCAGGAGGGGCTGTAAACTCCCTGGAGAGGCGAGGGGCCAGGCCCGGCGGTCCTGCTCTGCCTTCTGAGTGGGGGGCTGGGACAGGCTGCAGAGGGGGTCTGGATGGGGTATTCCACAGCAGCAAAAGCCTGGAGCAGAGAAGCCCTGGGGAGAGCCCACTCTTGCTCCAGAGGGAAACTGAGGCCGGCTAGCAGAGTGGAGGGTTTGGGCTCCTCATTCGCTCGGACCCTTTCCAGCCCCCTAGCCCATACAGCAGGCCGGCCCGTGGCCCCATCCCGGCCCCCTTCTGGCAGTGTTCTGCCCCTCTCCGTCCTGCAGCCGTGGACAAGTGACACCATCTCCACGGTGGTCTTGCTCCCAGGCCCTCAGGGGGCTCATGCCCGGCACCTGGAGGCCAGAGTCTGCCCAGGTCTGTCACATGCTGTGTGTCCTCAGACAAGCTCCTGGCCTCTCTGGGCCCCTGGGGGACAGAGCCTGGATGCCAGGGGTTTGCCATCCTGTGACACAGAGGTATGGGGCCAGACAGGCTGAATGCACCTCTGGTCAGCCCCCCAGGGTGGCACACCTGCTCTCCCTCTGTCCGTCCTCCCTCGTGGCCTCCCACCCCACCCACCTGTCTAACCCTTTCATCTGTGGCTCCCTCGGCACCTGGGTCTCAGCAGGTGCCAATTAGGGTGGCTCCTGCCTTGGCCCTGACTCAGAGGTGCTTGAGGCCGCGCTGTGTGCCATGGACGGAGCCCAAGGGTGGAGTCGGGCACTCCCCCCCGCCCCCCATCCAGGGCCTGACCCTGGGCAGTGTCCTGTCCGACTTTGCAGCCCAGGCTGGCCTGCAGGCTGCGCTTGAAGCTCCCCCAGGGTACTCGGCCAGGAGACCTGGTGCCTGGTGCTCCTGCCTCAGCCATGGCTCCTGCTCCGAGCATCTGCCCACAGCCCACTTGGTCTAGCAGTCCCCTGGGGCCCCAGTGCAGAGTCCCCAGCACAGGGGGCAGCCCAGCCAGGAATGGGCTTGGTGGGAGAGCAACCAGCATGAGGCCATGGCCTTGGGGTCCAATATGGGAGGGTCAGCCATGATTTGGGGTGTGATGGGTGGGGTACTGGAGTCCAGGGCCCAGGGTCTGGGTCCCGTTCTACTGCCCCACTGGGCCCCATCCTGCTCTGTCTTCAGTGGCTGGGAGACTCCAAGGAGGAAGACCAGTGTGGGTGGGAGTGGATGGAGGAGAAGCCTGGGCTGTCCCAAGGAGCAAGGCCACAACCATCCCCCACCCCAGACCTGCATTTGCCTTCCTGGTCCCTCAGTGCAGACCTACTCCACACCCTCTCATGGCTCTCCCAGCACAGGGCTCTTTTGGATTGGATATCCGTGTCCGCACTAGGTCTGCACTTCTTGTCCAGGATCCCCTCCCTGCCCTGGGTCTGTGCCTCCTTGTCTAGGACCCCCTCCCTTCCCTGGGTCTGTGAACTCTTGTCCCCTGTCCAGGACCCCCTCCATTCCCTGCATCCATATCCCCTATCCAGGATCCCCTTCCTTCCCTGGGCCTTTGCCCCCGTCCAGGACCCCTGTCCAGCCAGCTGTGGCTGTCTGTCCGCAGAGGGTGACTCTTCCTCCCTGTGCTCTTTGAGAAGCCATGGGGCCCTGACTCCCATTGCCAGCTGTCTGCACTGGGCTTCTTTCCCTCTGCCCTGGTGAGACCTCCTCCTGCCTGTCCCTGGCCCACTCCCTTCCAGCAAATGGCCCCTGCAGGGTGAGGGCTGGGCCTTCAGCCCTCAGCATCCTGGTCATCTTCCTCCCCTCCCCCACAGAGACCAGCCTATCCCTCCCACCCCTGACTCCTCAGCCCTCTCCTTCCCTGTAGGTTGGTCTGACTGGATATCAGGGCAGGGCACAGAGCTGGGGCACCGAAGGGCAGAGAGAAGAGCAGGGACCCTGCACCTGGCTTGGAGAGGTGATGGTGCGGCCTCAGTTTCCAGAGGCTGCAGTCAACCCTGTACACTCCACATACTCCTGGATCACCATGGAGGGGCCGTGGGAGACTTCAGCCAGCAGGGCACCTTGCTTGTCCTGGGGGCTCTCCCTGCCCGGCCAGGAAAGGCAGGTAGGGGGCTCCCAAAGGCAGGGCTAGCCCATCCCCACCCTGAGGTCCTGAGCATGGTGCCCACCATACACTTAGAGGCTGCTGAGTCCTGCCAAGCCTTGCACACTAGTTATGCCCTGCCACAGAGGGAAGGCCAGGCAACCGGGCTTGGCTCTGACCCCAGGCCTGAGCTGGATGAGAACAGGGAGGAGACTCTGGGAGATCCTGGCCCCACGTGGTGGCTCTCTCCCAGTAAGTGATGTCCCTATGGCCTTCACGCTGGATTCCACCACATGAGCTGTAACTTCTGTGGGCCTTGGCCAGAGGAGGCCAGGCCCAGAAGAGCCGCCTGAGATCCAGGCTCTGTCTGCGCTGGCCAGGCCTGGGTTGAGGGGCTGTGTCTTACCTCCCGGCCAGGCCAGGCTCTTGGAAAACCCTGGGCAGGGCCACGAGGGGGACCCCATCTCTTTCCCTGGTGACCCTCCCCCTTTCCCTGGACTTCTGGCCTCTGGGGGCCACAGCAGAGGCCCCGGGGGTCCTCCTGTCTTGGCCCATGGACATCTCCCCTCCCAGAGGGCCACCACCCATCCAGCCCCTGCACCTCACCAACCCCCTGCCAAAAATCCAGTACAATCCAGTCTCGTTTCATAGTTTCTTCTTTGTTTTTTACTTTCCCCCCAATTGTTTGCAACTCACAAGCTATGACTGCAATGATTTCTTTCATAGAAAGAAAAGGAAAACAACAACAACACAGCTGTTTGTCTTGCTCCAGTGTATGGTGGCTGTAGCAGCATTGGAAATAACATTAAAACCACAAATGCAGAATTCCAGGCCGAGGGAGGTGGTGTCCCCAGAGGCGTGCAGGTCATGGTGCCGCACCGTTTGCTCCCCCTGCCTGGGCGAGTGTCCTCCGGCCAGGGCTGAGAAACATTTCACAGTGGCAGAGGCTGGGCAAGGAGAGATCTCTGCCTGGCAGCCACCGGGGGGAGGTCCCTCCGCCTCCTGTTCCCAGGCAGGGTGGATGAGTCAGAAGGAGAGGAGCCACCAGCCACAGACTCCTGGACACCACAGCCACAGCAGCAGGCCTGGGGGTGGGGGGGTCAGTCCTGGCCATGGGGGGGGGGGGGGGGGGGAGACCCCCCTCTGGGGACCGAGGGGCCTTCCCCCGCAGCATGGGTGTGGACTCACCCTCCCAACCCTCCCCAACAACCCAACCCAAATCGAAGTGAGCCTAGGAGGCAGGGGGGAAGGCAGGCCAGGCGGTGAGACTTTCCATCAGTGGCAAAGTAGAGATCTGGGCTGGTCAAGCCAAGGAGGGGGCCTGGGGTGGTGCTGCGCCACAGGAAGAGGGCCCAGGGGTCCGAGGCCAGGGCGCACAGCAGCAGGGGCAGGGCCAGGCCTCTGGGTCCAGGCCCCTCTGCGGCTGGGCCCCACGTGCTTTCCCCAGGCAAGACTGGTTCAATCCCGTCCAGGTTCCTGGTGGGGTGACGGCTCTCTGGTCGGGCTCCTGGTCGGGGCTCCTGGTTGGGGCTACGGCAGACGCCCAGCTGACGGAGGAGTGCCACAAGGCCTCCAGACCCCTTAACTGTCCCGGAGCACCCGACTTGGAGGCTGGATCACAGGGCCTAGAGGAAGGGCTGGGAGGAGATAGGCAAGCCTGCAGGGTCTCCGCTCCGCGCAGGCCAAGTGGCTTGAAATCTCACAGGTGTGCTGGTGGGGAGGAGGACGGCCGCTGGGAGCCCGTCCCCATAGTTGACCCCTCCCCACGCGGAAGCCCACCCACGGAACCCCGCCCCCCACCCAGAAGTCCTGCACGCGTGTAGAACCCCAGGGCCCTACCACAGGGGACCCTCCTCCCTTTCAGGAGTCCCAGTCCTGGAACTCCGCCCCCAGGGAGAAGCCCCGCCCCATTCAAGGAAGAAACCAGAACCAGTCTAAGGACAGGACCCCCATACTCCCCCGCCACCCCTGCCCTACTAGGGAGGAGCCCACCCCCATCCAGGAACCCCACCCGGAGGCCCGCCCCCAGAGAGGAGCCCCGCCCCATCGAGGAAGGAAATTAAGCTTTCAGGGCGGACCCTGCCCCCATCCGGGTGCCCCACTCGGGGGCCCCGCCCCTGTCAGGAGGACTTCCGCCCCCGTCCTGGGAGGAGCCCCGCCCCTGTCCAGGACCCCAGCTGGGGACCCCTGTCCCGGTCCCGGAGGAGCCTCTACCCCGTCCAGGACCCTAGCTAGGGACCCCGCCCACATCCCGGGAGGAGCCCCGCCCCCGCCCAGGACTCCAGCTGCGCACGCCGCTGCCGTGTGGGCAGCCCCGCGCAGGGCGCGCTACTTGCAGGTGTGCACGTCGTAGACGCGCGCGCACTCCTGGCAGCTCACGTAGCAGCACCAGTGGAAGACGCAGTGGCACTTCTCGCGACGCCGTTCAGTGCGCGCGTTGTGGCCTCGGCCGCAGCACAGCAGGTCGCAGCCGTCGATGCCATGCGAGCTCACGTTGCACGTGCGGTCGCGCGTGCCGAATGAGCCGGTCTCGGGGTTGGGCTCGCAGAAGTTGGGCGAGGCCTCGTAGTACACCAGATCGCGCTCCGTGGGCACTTTGAAGTAGGTGTAGCGCGGCCGCAGGGTTTCCACCCAGCCGCGCGACTCGCGGTGCTTCTCCACGACCATCTCCGAAGCGCTGTCGTACTTGTCCTTGAGGAAGTCGCCGATGGCACGGAAGTCGGGCTGCGACCACCAGCAGGTCTTCACCTCACAGCTGCCGGACAGCCCGTGGCACTTGCACTTGAGATGCATGTGGCTGGCGATGGCCTGCAGGAGCGTGACGGGGGGCGTCAGGGCGGGCCCCACGCACCCCCCTCTCTGGCTCTCGCCATCCGTGCAGGGCTGGCTCCCCAGGGGTGCGCTCCCTGCCTGCACCGCCCCACCCCCCGCCCCATGTGCTCCTGGCAAGCCAAAGGCAACCTGTCTCCTCCATAAAGGCCCTTCTCCGCGGGTTCCTGGTGCCGCCTCTTCTCTGCGCTGCAGGTGCTCTTGTGGGTCCGCACCCTGGCCGACCCCAGATCCCTGGAGGGCAGGGCCTGGGAGCCTCCCCTGTCTCCTGGCTGGGTCTATTTCTACAGCCTGTACGACTGCGTGAAGGAAGGAAGGGACAGTGACAGTAACTGATGGTCTGGTCTGGGCATGCAGGAGGGAGGACATTAATGCTGACCGGGAGAGCCTGACACCACAGCCCAGAGGACATGTACCTGGTGGCAAGGCCAGGGGCTGACGGGTACCTGAGCACGACTAATGGGAGTGGCTTGAGCAGCCCACCTTCAGGGTCTGGGAAGCTGGGTTTATGGGGCTGGACGGGAATTCCAAGAGGCGGGAGGTAGTGTGGAGGGACGAGGCTGGGGGACTCTGGGGCCCTGAGGGCCAACAGCCGTAGGGCCTGGCTGAGGAATACATTTTTTTCTCTTCTCTATTGGAGGGAAGGGGTGGGGTTGGGGGAGAAGGGGCGTGTAACTCAAACCTACCTGTCCACCGTTGCTTGGACCACTGTGGTGGATGCCTGCCACCCGTAAGCCCTGGAGATCCTCAGGCAAGAGGATGTAAACTACCTTCTTCACCAGTTCAATAGTGATGGTGATCACTACTGCAATGATACCATGTTGGTTGGTAGATCCGCCTTGATAAAATTTAATGTTAAAGCTAATGCCACCCGTTTCCTCCTTCATTGTGGCTATGGGGAAGTGTACAGCTATGTGTGCGAGTCCCATTATACTCCTGTTGGCCGGTGTACAGTGGGCTCTACATCCAGACGCTGCCTCTCTCCTGTTTCTTTTACATGGCCCTCTCATACTGGCCCTTTCTGGGCGTTGGTACTATCTGGCATCCCTTCCCCCAGTTCATTTCCGTCTCATATCTATGTTTTTCTCTTCTCCAGAGGACAGACCTCTTCAGTGTCTTCAGGTCAACTTTTATCGGGCATTACAAGGTATAATGGAGTCCAAGCGTCCCTGAGACTCGCTCCCACACCCACTTGTGCACAGCACCTTCCTGACCAGCCAAGGCAACACTGTGCCTCTTGCATGTCCAATGGAATGTTTGTCTGGCTGCTTCTTGAGCATTGGGGGTTCCAGCAATGTGTCCCCTCTCACCATGGAGGGTGGGAAGTCAGCTCCTCACCATCACCACACCACTCCAGCACACACCTGCCCAGCCCCCTCCACCCTAAAGTGGAAGCGTAATCCAGCTAGAGTAATATCCAGGACTGGTGGTATTGGGACTGTGTTAAAGTCATACCCAGCCAAACCCCACGACAGGGTAGGATTCCTTTCCTTTTCTACAGAATTTTATTGTTGCTGTTTTTTACATACTTATTACAGATTCAGACTCAAACCCTCCCTAAATCATCTGAATATCCTCTTTGAGATGTTCAAACATGTGGCATATCCTGCGATTTCAGCTTCTTGGAGACATCTTTTTCAGAGGCTATCTGATAGATTTTGTGAAATGTGCATGCCCAAACATGCTGCATATTCTGTGATTTCAGCTTCTTGAAGACATCTTTTTCAGAGGCTATCTGATAGATTTTGTGAAATGTGCATGCCTGAAAACACATCTTTTCTACGTAAAAAGTGGACAAGATGGTTGAGCTGGGTATAAAATTCTTGTCTGAGAATCTTATTTTCTTTAGGACTCTGGAAGCACGGCTCCATCTTTCTTCCAGCCTCCATTGCTATTCTTGGGAGCTTGGATGGCACTTTGATTCCTGACCGTTTCCATGAAACCCACAGCATGGAGGGCTTCCCTGTGAATTTCGAGGTGTGATAGGTCTTGATATGGGTCTCTTCTCTCATGTGCCAGGGTCACTTACTGGGTCTATGGTCTGAAACTTGTGGTCCTCAGTCCTGGGAGTGTTCCTGCCTTCTTTGCCAACATTCTCTTCTTCATGTTCATCATTGTCTCTCTTGGACAGATCCTCCTTGTTTTCCATTCTTTTCCTATTTTCCATCTCTTTGTCTTTTTCCTTCTGTTCCATGGAAGCGTGTCTCAAGTATCTGCCAACCTTTGTGTGGGGAGTTTGGTTTCTGCTATTCTACTTTTATATACAGCAGCTTTTTTTCTCTTAATAACATTTTCTTTTAATTTAACACCCTATATCATTTTTATGGAAAGAGTATTTTATCTCTCCGGGGATATTGGCAGTTTTTATTTTCTTTGCCTTTTTTCAATCATTTAAAAAACATTTAAGTAATCTCTGTGCCCAGTGTGAAGCTCAAACTCATGACCCTGAGTCACACACTGTACAGCTGAACTAGCCAGGCACCTGGAATAGTGGCAGTATTTGAAGTTTTCATCTCTCCTTACAGTGTCTCTTTCTCACAAATTCTGTTTTCATTTGTTTTGGTCTTCACCTTTGTGGTTGTGAGCGGCTTTCCTCAGATGTCCTGGGATCCTTGGCTGGCTGCTCATATTTAAAAGGAGAATGCTACACATCCTGTTGGGGGCTCATGTGCTTGGTGGGGGCTTATCAGCATGGGCCCTCATTGTAGAGTGACATGGCCCCATTATTTCATGGGGGAACCCCAGGTCAGTACATTTGAGTCTCTTCTTGGGTTGGTCCAATCCCCAGGGGAGAGGGTCATCAAGATTCACTGTGGAATACAGAGACTAGGAAGAGAAAGATGTGTGTAGATGGAGACAACTTTCTCTCGGGAAACCTTACCTTCCCCAGGCTGTCCTTGGTGTCCCTCGGTCCAGACACACTGTGCTTTGCCCTTCCTGGAGAACAGACCTCCAGACTTCCACCATGGTAAAGGGTAGGGACTTTGCCTGGTTGCAAGGAGTTGGACAGAAGATCTGGTGGGTTATAAACTGCTTTTAAAGTGGATTATCAGCCCATCTTCCCATGTTCAGCCCCATTATTGATATCTAATTTTCAAGATACCCAATACTAGTAAGTCCTGGGTTGGTTCTCAGAGTTCTCCTCTACTGGTTTAAGATTCTACTTTCTCCTAAGACCCAAGTATTCATGGATTAGTTTATTAGTCTGAAAACTTTTGCTGCCACATAAGCCCCTGGTTTCCATTGTCAGGTGTGATTGTGTTCTTATGTGTTATAACATTCATTTGCTGTCATTTTAGTTGAGTTCCGGGGGTGCAGAGGGATGCTTCTGTTTTGGGATTCCTCAGAGACCCTTCAGTCCTACAACAGCCATGTGATTCCTTCCCAAGTATGTTCTATGACTTACAGTTTCTGGTTCCCTGCTGAGACATTCAGACTTGCAGTTTGGCTTTGTAAACTTAAGGAAGCATATTTCTTTGTTTACAATCCGTGTCTCCTAATTCCAGTATCTGGAGTCCCTGTGGACTTGTTCCTGTGGGTTTTGCCAATGATCACTCATTGTGTCACTAGCTCACGTGACAGGCTATCCTTCTTGATTGTGTGCTGAATGCTGTGTTTGAGAAATTAGTTGTAGAAACATTTTTCTGACTTGAAAAAGGCTATCCTCCTCCAAAGAGGATTTGCCTGCCTTTTCCAGGTGTGTGGGAAAACCAGCAATTTGGGATCACCATAATCTGCTCTCAGATCCTGAGATTTTTCGAGCCTGCACATGTGAGCAAGGGCTGGTCTCCTTCTGGTTTTCCTTTACTCCTCAGGGTCCCAGCCTAAACTGAGGCGTGGTTTCCTAGAGATAGCACTCTTGGTGGGCCCATTGGCTCTGGGAGGGTTAGGGTTAGTATATATGCTGTAAATGCAAAACTGGACAAAAGTTCACCAATTGCCAGCCATTGAACACCTGCTCCCCAGAAACTCCCATCGTGTTCTCTTCCAGCTGCATGGAGTCCCCTGTTCAGCCTCTGACACCCTTATACATGTCCTTTTATGAACCCAAGTTCTTTACTTTCATGTGGTCCACATTATTGCTACATGTTTCTTTCATTGTGAGAGATTTTTGGTCCTGTTTGGGAAACGGTTGCCTACTCCAAGGTCACAGAAATGTTCCCCTATGCTTTCTTCCTACCATGTTTCTTTGTTGGCTTTACCTTTGCCACCTGGGTTCATAATTGACGTTATATATGGTGTGAGGTAGGGGTCAAGGTTGGTTTTTTTTTTTTTTTCTTCCTCCATATGATGATCCAATGGGCCAGCACCCTTCACTGAAGACCCTATTTCTCGTCAGCACTGCACTGTCGTCCCTGGGATAAGTCAGGTGACGGGCAGCCCATGCTTTTAACAGGACACTTCCCACATTGTGTCCTGTATTTGTCCTGTCTCTGATGGAAAGATGAGTCAGTCATCTCATCTTTTGCTGCTGGCAGTCAAACATCTCAGTCCCCTGCAGTCCCAGGTTCTAAGGCCAGCCCCATCATTGTACTGCTGAATCTGCTGGGGCTCTCTGGGCTCCACCAAGTGCTCAGGGCTCCATCGGCTCCCTGTGACCTTCAGATGCCATCCTTCCCGCTGGGCCCCGTGTTTCTTCTTCCTCTGCTCTCCTCTTGCTGTTCTACCAGATGACTTCACTCACAGGCAAGCACTGGGTCTGCCCCAAGACTCCTGGCTTCCCTCCACCTAGAGAACTGTGTTCCTTTGCATACACTGTTTTCAGCACCACTGCCGACAGAAGGCTTTTTCTTGAGATGCCAGCCTGGGGTGTGGCCCCTCTGAGGTGCCCACGTCACTTTGTGTGTGCCCTTCCTTATCACAGAATGTCTCATGCAGTGCCATATGGGCCTTGCTGTCTTTCTCCTGGGACATGCAGGCACTCCTGCAGGGCAGGCCTTGAGCCCACCGCCCTGCCACCGTGTGGGACTACCCTCGACCCTGGTGCAGCAGCTGGACTGGGCCATTTCAGACAGCCCTGGCACAGGGGAGCAGCTCCCCAGCCTGGCTACCACCGACAGCCCTCCCTTCAGGGGACCAGGGCACATGACCAGCTCAGAGAGCTTCTGGTTCCCCAGGACCTTCAGGAATGTGGTCAGAGGGTGCACCCCCAGACCCCGTTGTGCCTGTGCCCCTGCAGGACGCACAGGGCCTGGATGGATGACCCCCCTGTGCCCAAGAACATGCAAGCCGGGAGCCCCAGGACACTGCCCCACTCCACACACCCCCAGAACCCGCCAGGAGCTGCTAATGTACCTGGCGGCCGGCCTCGTTGTTGTGGCGGTTCATCGCGGAGCGGGCGTCTGGCCGGTTCTCCCGCGCATCGGCAAACTCCCGAGACACCATGCCACCAAATTCGATGTCCTCGCTGCAGCCGCCCCACTTCCAGCCCTCACCCGGCGAGCCCTGGTTCCGGCTGCTGCAGCCACAGATGGCTGCCGAGCCCTCAGCGCACGAGCGCGTCACGGCGAAGGCCACGCCGGCAGAGGCGATGGCGTGCACAAAGGCAGACTCCCGTGTGGCTGTGGAGAGAGGCGACCGGGTTGGCAGGCCCGGCAGGGGCTGGGTGCTAGAGCCTGGCCCGGGGCACCATGGCCCCTTGCTGGGCTGGGCCTGGGCCCCCAGGGTGGGCGTGCATCCTGAACTCACAGTCACCGAGTGGCCAGGCAGGGCTGCCCCTGGTGCAGAACACCCGCGAAGGAGGATGAGTATCAGGAGAAAGTACCTGGGGGCCAGCCAGCCCAGGAGTCCAGGAGCAGTGCTGGACAGCCCTCCCTGAGACCCCAGCCATCTCCCAGCCAGTGCTGGCCAGTACGTGCAGGATCTTAGCCCTGAGCACTGCTGGGGCAAAGGGATTGGGGCTGCACCTTGGACAGTGTGTGACCTCCTCTTACAAACAGACGTCTCCCCTGTGGCCAGGCCATGCGGCTAGGTATGTACCTGGGAGGACACGCAGGTGCTCGCGGGGCCCAGGAAGCAAATGGCACAGCCACTTTATTGGTAAGAGCCCCAGTGGGGAGGCTTCAAAACATCCCTCTGCAGGTCAATGAGTAGAGATCTGAGGCCTGAAAAAAGTCCGTCCTGGGGATGTGATGTGCAGTTCCCCAGTCGAGGGGGACTTCTGGGGACCTCTGCTAACACATCTGTCTCATGTGTTTGGAAGCTGCTGAGAGAACGGGGCTTCGGAACTCCCACCCCAAGACCGGCAATGGGAACCCTGTAGGGGGATGGATATCAACCAGACCGTGGTGACCATTGTGCAATGCCCACATGTACCAGACCCTCGTGTCGTGCACCGGGAACTGAGCGTCTTGGGTCAGCAGTAGTGCACTGCCAAAGGGAAACTGGAATTCGGCCCAGCAGGGACAGAATACAGAGCATGGCAGATACAACCAGTAAACCTCCTCCTTGGACCCCAGCAGTGCAGAGTGGAGAGCCCCTGACCCAGATGTCCAAGCCCAAAGCGACTGGCAGCCTAATGGCCTGTTTGGGTGGCAGCTCTGGCCCACACACTGTGCATCGTGCCTCTCATTCTGCCTGCACACCTTCCCCTTCTCCACCTCAGCTCCAGGAAGGGCCACCTCTTCTGGGACCTGCTCCAGACCGGTGGCCTCCACAGCACTCAGTGCCCTGTACCGGCCCCCTGCGCCCAGTCCTGGAAATGCTGAGGGCCTCAGCATCCAGGCTCCTGCAGACCCCAGGGGCTGGACTGGAGGCTGCCCAGGCCCCCAGAGGCAGGGGGGAAACTGAGGCTGGGGAAGTGGTTTTGCAGGAGAGCAGTGGAGAAGGGCTGGAGCTCGGGAAGGAACTGGTGAGGTGGGCCAGGAGCGGACAGAGGCATGTGGGGGACGTTGAGAGAGGCCTGGAAGCACAGAGCATGTGGGGGCTCTGCAGAGGCTGGACCCCAGCCAGGCCTCCTCAGACTCTGTGAGTGCACTGCACCTGTGGGTCTGTACAAGCCTTCCATGCTGGGCATGGGGTGGGTGACCTGCATGTCCCCAGATTCCTCCTGGGCAGCAGCTGGGACAGTGCTGGGGCTCCCAGTGGCTCCCGACACGGGGTGCACCTGCCTCCCCATCCACATCCGTGCCCGAGAACTTCTGTTTGGGGACGGGGATAAGTGGGTGGGCTTCCTCCTGGGGAGGGAAGAGAGGCTGTGAGCAGCGGCTGTGGGCTCCTCCCCATGCCTCCTCAAACTTGTGAGCCCCAAAGCCCAGGCAGGTAGATGCAGGGGAGTAGCGAGACGGGCTCCAGCCAGCAGCATGTACACACTCAGACTCACTCAACAACCGACACACCTGTCACCAAAAAGCGCACATTTACCATCCCGTGCCTCCCCCCCCCCCCCCCGCTCCCCTCAGGCCTTCCCTGAGTCCAGCCCTCAGCATCTGTCCCTGCACCATCAGAGGCTCCTGGAGGGAACCCAGGGCCCCAGCCTGCAGCTTCCCCCACCCACCTGTCTGCACGCACACACATACTCACAAATACACATGCACAGACAGGTGCACATATATGAACACACATGCACACACCAACACACACGCATAGGCAGGTGCATGTGTGCAAACATGCATGCACATGTATGTGTACACACAGGCTGTGGGCACAGCCCTTTGCTTCATGACCACCTAGCCCTGCCTGGGCCCCTCTGAGTTCTTGGGGTTATGCCCTTGCTTGACCTGCACACAGGCCTGTCCCACCTGCTGCCCTCCCAGCTCTGGCAGCTGCTCCCTGTCCTCCAGCCACACTCAGCCCCCGTACTCCCCTTAGGCAATTTCCAGCTGCTCCTCTGTTCATGTGCACCTGCAATTTCCCCTGTCTTCTCCTCAGGCTGGGGTCCAGGCCATGGCACCTGGGTGTGGTCAGTGCCTGGCCCCGGGAGTTCTTGCCTCTGTCCGCTCCCGATTTGTCCCCTCCCCAGCCTAGAAGCTCCCTGAGGCGGGGACTGTGTCTTGTTCATCTTTCGTTTCCAGTGGCCCTGGGCTGGGACAGGGAGGATCTGAGCCCATGGGGCTGGCTCTCCACCCCTCCCCACTCAGCAGCCTTCACTGCCCCCTTTCTCAGAGGCCAGCCAGGCAGCCACTCCCCCAGATGCTGGATGCCCTTGCCTCACTTTGCTTCTGTCACATAACCCATCAGTTCTCAGACAGGCATGGTCTAGGGCCTTCATGAATAAATGCCAGTGTGCCCTGAACACGGAGCCCTTGTCCTTCTGTCCCGCCCTCCAGCAGAGCCTGCCTTTATTTTGTCTTCCCAAGAGAATGTTCCTCCGGGTGGGCTTGGCTCCTTGCTTGCTCACCCTGCCAGAGTCCCGGCCTATGGCCTCCCCTACACCCGTGCAGGGCCCTGCAGTCTCCTGGGGCAGGCTGGCATGTCCTGGGCATGGCTGGAACCCAGTACCCACACCTGTGCCTTTCTCCCTGAACCCTCGGGCTGCGCCCAGCTGGCTGGGGCCCCTGATGGCCCTTCTTCAGGCCCCGAGTGCCTGATCCCAGCCCAGGGGGCCAGAAGCACTCCTACTGGAGGAGGCTGCCTCTGCCTCTGCCTGCTTTCCCTCCTCTGAGATAAGGGGAGAGCCAGCGAGCCTGGGGCCTTGCTCCTTCCCCTAACAAGGGCTTGGCTGCTTATCAGGCTCAGGCAGACAGGCCAGGGTGCTAGACACATTCAAGGGGAAGGGCGTGCTTGGGGTGGAGTGGGGGGGGCTTGAACTTGGAGGAAGCAGAACTTGGTCCTGCCCTGCTGTCACCAGCTGGCTGTGTGACCCTGCCCAGGCCTCCCTCCCCCTCAGGCCTCCATTTCCCCTTCTGCCCAGAGAGGAAAGGGCTCATCACACACGGAGTCCCAAAGGCCAAGGACACCTTGTCGCCCGCCTTCACCTTGCTGCAAAGGAAAAGAACCCTCTGAGGAGAGGCCACAGGACCCATGGCCAGAAAAGTGTGCTGCAGTTTGTTCTGGCAAAGGAAGTCTGTTTTCAATTGAGCACGCAGCCTCCACACAGGTTGGGAAGGCTGTGTCCTGGTGTGGCAGACGCCTGGCCTGCCCTACCTTGCCGGAGGGCTCAGGGCTGTGGACACCCCAGGGGGAAGGCGGTGGACACCAAGTGGCCTTGAGCAGATGCTCCAGGGACACCCATGGAGGCCTTCTCACCAAAGATTCAGGAAACATCAGGAAAACCCAAAAAGCCTGACCAAGCTCCTCCTAGTCTCGAAGGCATGAGAGGCAAGGGCCAGGCGGACCTAGGATGGGATCCAAGACAGGTGGTAAGATGGGTGAATCTGGGTAAAGTCCAGAGTTCACACTGGCAGATCTTTGTTCTGACGGATGCGGCTGCATCTGGGGCTTCTCAGCCCTGGGGGTTGGGGGGTGGGAGGGGAGATGGACTCGGCACCGTGCCTGCGATGTTTCTGTATGTCTACAGTTCTTGCAAAAGACAACATGGAAATACATGCTGGGGTCGTGCAGAAGGAAGACCCCCAGTGTGTCCAGGTGATACCCCACAGTAGTGGGGCTTCTGATGTAGGGGTCTCTGGCAGCCTTCCTATGAGCAGGAATCACAGGGCATGCCAGAACACTTGTGGGGTGTGTGTGTGTGTGTGTGTGTGTGTGTGTGTGCGCGCGCGCGCACGCGCAGTAGAGAACCCACGGCTTTTATGGGATTTCCACGGGGGTTGAGATAAGAAGGTCATGATCTGACTGGCTGGGGCAGCCTCAGGCTTTGGAGGAGGTGGGACTGGGCTCCCTGAGGCCGTGGATGGGGAGGGCACAGTGGGGACTCAGGCCAGGCCAGTGGAGCCCTGGCAGCCGCCCCAGTCACAGCAAAGTTCTTAGCCACCGACACCAGCTTTATCAGAGGTTTCTGCTTCTGTTTATACAACAGAGGCAGCCAGGGAGCGGGAGGGGAGCCCTGACACCATGGGAAGGGAATCACATCTTTGAAATGAGATTGTAAACACCTGTCAGGGTCACGGCAATGGACTCCAGCAGGTCAAGAGAGGAGGAGAACAGAGTCATGGGATAGAGTCGGCCAGAGCCTTTGGAGCTGCTCAAGACTGCCCTGCTGGCTCCAGGACATGTCTTCACACCTGCGAGATGGGCTTTGTCTCCCTGGGTCTCTGTACTCCAGAACTAGACCGATTTTGTCTCCAGACTTGGATGCCACAGGCTGGTCAAGTAACCGAGATCTTTGGAGGACTGAACTAGGACTGCCAAGGGTTGTCACTTTTCTCTGAGAGGATAAGACACACGGAAAATGTCTGTCACAATTTCGTAATTGAGGTTGGGGTTGGGAAAAGAAAGAAGAAAGGGAATTGGGTGACAAAGTCGTTCTGTGAGGTAAGCATCCTCCTTGGGGAAGGCCACCTTTGCCAGAAACTTGACATGGTTTCATTACCAATTATTTATTGAGATCCTGCAAAGTATCAATGATCTATTCCTTCTTCCATTTATCTACCATCTTCCCATTTATCTTTCCATCTAACCATCCACCAACGATCTATCCATCTACCATCTATTTATCGTCTATCCATCCACCATCTATCTCCCCATGCACCCATCCATGCATGCACCCATCCATCCATCTGTCCAACCATCCACCATTAATTTGTCCACCCACCTTCCATTTACCTATTCACCATCCACCATCCACCCACCCACCATCCATCCATCCA
>NW_019154190.1:980459-995874 GCF_002288905.1 Enhydra lutris kenyoni
CCATCCATCCATCCATCCATCCATCCATCCATCCAGGATCTGAGAATCTAGGCTCAGAACTAGGAATATGAGGTGGGTAAGATGTAAAGTATCCATTCTCAAGAACATAGGTAAGAAATCTGCAAGACAATGGATTGCTGCTCTATCTGATGGAATTTCTAACAACTCAGGTTTTCAAAAGTTGAAGGTACTACCCATCCGATTTTCAATTAAGGAGAATCTGGATGACCCACTCTCCAGTGGAAAGAATCCCTGTAGTGGAAAGGAGGAGAGTGAACCAGGGAAATCCTGCCTCTAGTGAAAGGCTCTGCTGTTGTGGATCAGGTTCTTGGTTCCTGCCTTACAATTCATGAGAGATAGAGTAGGGGAAATAATGATGCACAATGAAGCTTTGCAACCTGAACTTGGGCAGGATTGGAATGGATGGATGGGTAGATGAATGGATTAGTGAGTGGCTGGCTGGCTAGCTGGGTGGCTGATTGGGTGGGTGGGGGCGTGGATGTGTAGGTAGATGGATGGATATGTGGATGGGCAGATACATGGATGGATGGATGGTGGATCATGGGTAGATGGGTGGATAGATGTATATATGTACGGATGGATGGGTAAGTGGATGGGTGAGTGGATGAATGGATCAATGGATGATGGATGGTGGATAGATGAATGTGTACATGAATGGATGGGTGTGTGGATGGGTGGATAGATGGGGGGATTGGCGGATGGGGGATAGATGGGTGGGTGAATAGATGGATGGATGGAAGAATGGATAGATGATGGATGGTGGATAGGTGAACCTGTAGATGGGTGGATGGATGGATGGATGGATGGTGGATAGATGAACATGTAGATGGATGGATGGATGGGTGAGTGGGTGGGTGGATGGATGGATTGATCAGGGTAGATGAGTGTGTCAATGGATGGAAGGGTGAGTGGGTGGTGGGTAGGTTGGGATATATGGTGGATGGACGATGGATGGATGGACGATGGATGGATGGATGTGTGGGTGGGTGGATGCATGGTAGATGGATGGATGAGTAAAGTCTGGGATAGCTGAGGGAATCCTGACTAGTGAGAATGGGGTGTCTGGCAGAGGGCAGGGAGAGCAGCCCCAGAGTGTTCCATCCCAGCTAGTCTAGTGGAGCCTTAGGCGTCACCCATGAGATAGGCGTTGGCAGTAATTTTGCCTCCTTTCAGAACTTGAAAATTAGAGGGATCTTAACAAATTCCTGTTTCCAGATTTGAGTTTCATGGGCTTGTCAAGTACCAGAGATCATTTGAGGACTGAATTAGGATCACCAAGTGTTGTTACTTTTACTTTTTTGTGGGAGAATAAGACATACAAAAAGAACTATCGTAATTTCTGAAAAAAAAAAAAAAACCCTTTAACACACAAAAAAGATATATTTCCAGGGTACTTTGTGTTGAAGAAAGTTCATCTTTCACATTTCACCATGATGTTGGCAATTGGCAACTGTTAATTGAGCACTGACTGTGTTCTTAGTGGACAGAAACCTGCAGCTTCTGTTCTGAAGCTGACTGTCCTGCAGAGAGGTTATCCAGGAGGCTGTTTCAGCCTGGACCAACAGGTCACCCTGCCTTGGGTTTGGTGCATCTTTATCACTGCTGAGAGAACTGACCCAGACAGGAAGATGGGCACTCCTCTCTGCCTAGAACTGCCTCAGCCCCAGCATGCTCAGATGGGTCAGTGGCTGACCCATAGCTGACCCGCAGTAGTGAATGCTGAGCCCAGACAGGGTCTGGGAGATGCTCCTGCACCTCCAACAAGGGGTCCTGAGATTCCACCAGGTATGTTTGGTGGCCTACCCTTCCTCTCCTGGGGGAGGACTGTGGGGTCCCACACTGGATGAGAAGGATGAGACTAAGGGGGTACTGGAGTGGCCTTTCTGAGAAACACGTGTGACCTCCAGCAGCAGAAGATCCTGGAAGGGGGCTGTGGTTTAGATGTGACCACTGATCAAAGAGATGAAGTTCCTGGGTGGACCCCTCTGAGAGCTCGGCAGGGAGGAGGGCTAGGGGCTGTTCCATCAGCAGTCACCCCAGGCAGTGTATCACTGCATACACAAGCTGGGCCCTGGGGCCACAGTTCTTGGAGGGACACCTATTTCTCCAAGGGGTCCCCAGGTGATTCTGATGCAACCCTGAGCTGAACCCCCAGGCTCTACTATAGCCCAGGGCACCATGACTGGCAGACCCACCCCCCCAAGATGGAGGCCAGACCCAGGAGACCCCCAAATGGTACCCACCAGGAGAGAGGAGGAAGCATGGGGAGGGGGAGAAGAGTCTCTGATAAAACCTCCTTAAGATGGGTGTATGAGGGTGGTAGCATAGAGAACTTTCATAAATCCCCCATCAGAGTGAGAAGGGGGGGGTTGATATGGGGAAATCTCTGACACTTTACCCATCAGAGGGACCTGGGGGGGCTAATATGGGGGATCTGATTCCCCTCCCATCAGAAGGACATCAGGCGGCTAATATGGGGGCTCTGATTCCTCTCCCATCAGAAGGACATGGAGGGGGCTAATATGGGGGAGTTGACATCTCTCATATCAGAAGGACAGAGAGGGGGCTAATATGGGGGACCTGATTCCCCTCCCATCAGAAGGACAGAGAGGGGGCTAATATGGGGGAGTTGACATCTCTCATATCAGAAGGACAGAGAGGGGGCTAATATGGGGGATCTGATTCCCCTCCCATCAGAAGGACATCAGGGGGCTAAAATGGGGGAGCTGACACCTCTTGCATCAGAAGGGCACTTCTCGCATCAGAAGAGCATTTCTCGCATCAGAAGAGCTGA
Organism: Enhydra lutris kenyoni; assembly: GCF_002288905.1. NCBI lineage: Eukaryota > Metazoa > Chordata > Mammalia > Carnivora > Mustelidae > Enhydra > Enhydra lutris. The sequence continues at coordinate 983,275 of NW_019154190.1, forward strand.
CACTTCTCGTATCAGAAGGACATAGAGTGATTATTATGGGGAGGTGAAATCTCCACATCAGTGGGGCATGGGAGTTGTGTTGGGGGATTTCTGTCATTGCCTCCTTCCTGCTAGTGTCTGCAGACCATTTGTTGGCCCCTACCTGATGGCTGGCCTCTGGTTACCAACCTTTAGGACTTGGGGGCCTGTCTCTAGTCGGCTGCTGGGAGGCAGAGACCTAGACCCAGGGCTGGGTAAGGGGCAAGCTCCCCCTGAGAGCTGCAGGTCCAGCCTACCAGAACTTTTCTTGGCTGACCAGTGGCTGCAAAAGGACTGTCCCTCCACTGAACTTGCCTCTGTAAGGCGCCTTGGGACCCCCTGCTCAGTCTCACCTCTGGGCAGTGCTGACCTTGGGGCAAGACCTACATAACAATGAGGCTACTGCAGCCCCAGGTCTGCAGAGGGTTGCCAAGGGCGGGGGTGGGGCACGCTCTCCTTCCTCTGTGGAGCCCCTTCTCCAGCCTCCATGGTATTGCGGGGTAACCACAGGGCCCTGGCCAGGGCGGGGGTTTCCAGTCTGCAGCCCCTTCTTCCCCAGCACCTTGCAAGGAGGCTGGCTGGACATCCGGGCTGTGGCTGCCCTCTCCCAAGGCGCGTGGGAGTGAGTCGCGGGTCCTACAGGCCAGCCCTGCCGGCCTGGAGCCTTTCTGAGCAAAGAGCACGCTCCTGTGGCAGCTGCAGTGCCCAAGGCTGGATGGGCCTTCCGGGCTCTGGGCTCCTGCGGGTACCAAGCCCCCAGGCTTCTCTGCGCACCTGCCCACCGCTCCTAGAGCATCCTAGGGGTGCTCTCAGCATGCGGCAGCCCCGCACACGCGCGACCTCGACGACAGGGTGGCCTCGGCCTCTCTGGGGCCTCCCAGCACACTCCCACTGGGCAGGGAGGGATGGAAGGAGGCGGCTGCAGAAGCAGGGGCGAAGACGAGAGCTGCTCGCAGCTTTCGCAGGTGCAGAGGCCCGCAGATGCTGGCCGGGGAGATGGGGAAGACTCTTCCAGAACATTCTGCAAGCTGGCGCTCCCTCCGCCCTCGGGGTGCCCAGCGCGGAGCGGCCGGAGGAAGGCCGGAGCCCGGGCCCGGGGCTCGGCCCCAGGAGGACGCCCGGCGTCCGCGGCCCCAGAGCGGGCAGAGTCCGGGAGGGGCGGCGGCGGTGGCGGCGTCGGTCCACCCCCGGCTGCGCCCTGCACAAAGGCGGAGCCCTGGGAGCGGAATGCCGCCCGCGCCCCGCGGCGGCCGCGGCCCCTGGCACCGCGCGGCCGGCGTCCCGGTCACCCGCTGGGGCTAATGAACCCGCCTTTGTGCGGCACTGTCACGCCGCGTTAGGCCCACAATGGCCCGCGATATTCTATATGAGCTTCCCCCTGGTCGGCGATTAGGCCGTGGCCCGCCAGTCATAGCAACCGGGAGGTATGCGCTGCCGAGGGGCCCGCGGCGCGGGGGAGCGCGCTATTCACACGCGGCGGCGCGCGGCTCTCCCGAGGGCGTGTGAACCGCCCGCGGCCCCGCGCCTCCCCTGTGCTTAATCTTGTCCTGGTCGCGGGGACATTGTGCTCCGAGCCGGGCGCCGCGGGGCGCCGCCGGGGTCTCTCCTGGCCCCTTACACCCCCCCGCCAGGCAGAGTTAATGATAAGCGGGGAGGCCCGAGCCCGGCCGCGCCCCCCAACCCCTGGAACCGACACACTTTCTGACGGGGGTCAGGGGTCGCAACCTGGATTCGGGACGCCGCTTCCCCCGGGGCCTGCGTCCCCTTCGCTGCCCTCCCAAGCCCAGAGGCCTGCGGCCTGTGCCGTCCTGGCCCCCGGACACACAGGGCGCCTACAGACCACCCCCCGGGAGCCTGGCCGCGGGGAGGGGCTCTTCCAGGAGGGTCCTGGTGCAGCGGGTCCCAGTGACCTCCTCCGCAGGGCAGGCCCTCAAGGGGACTGACCAAGGACAGCGGCAGGGTGCTGCGAAGGAAGGCCACCGTCTGGGGGAGGGCACAGCCCTGCTGAAAGCTTGATTGACACCAGCGGGCCCCGTCCCAGAGGCTCAGGGAGTCCAGCAGTAGGGACCGGGACTGGGACCCCAACTCAGCTGTCCAGTGGGTTAGGTCCAGGAGTAGACCCCCCGCGAGGGGCAGCCCATCTCTCTGCACGGGCAGTGAAACCCCCTCCCCACATACCACGAGGGACACCTGCTCCCTGCTGCAGAGGGACAGGCCCAGCATCTCCCCGGAACTGAGACCCCATGGTAGCCAAGGGAGTACAGCCCTGTGGCTCCAGGGCTCTGAGGGAGTGGACAATGCAGGTTGGGGGTCAGGGCCTGCACTCAGTGCCCTGCCCTGCTGGGGTGCTGCGGGGAGAGGCCGCATGGATCCACATCCCTCTTCCTGCGGCTACATGCTGCCCAAAAGCCCATGGGCCTGGACCTGGGCCACGGTGGCCACTGAGCTCCCTCAGGGGCACGTTCTGGCTGGGCTTTCTTCAGGCTGGCAGTGGGCCTGTCTGCTGGGGCCCGGAGCCCTGGGACCAGTCTTGCCTGCCCTGGGTCTTCCCCACCCCCTCACCTCCGGAGTGGGGGGTGTCAAGAGGAGGTGTTGGCCTGCTCTTGGGGAAAGCAGGCCCTTCAGGTGCCTGGGGGCCTGCCTGGAGGGACAGATAGCTGCCATGCACTCCAAATTCTTCAAATGCTTTCTGCCCCATGATGCAAGTTACATCAGCCTGCTGCCTTTTGGAGCAAGGGCAGAGGGCCTTTCTTCCCACCCTGGACTCACATCTAGCGCCCAGCCCTGTGTTCTGCAGCTGTGGCTTCCAGAGGTCTATTCCAACAAGCCAGCCCCAAGCCCCAAGCTGGCCAGCCAGCCTCTTATGCGTGCCTGTGCACACGCGTGCGCGCGCACGCACACACACACACACACACACACACACGTGTGCACACGTCCACACACGGCTGGGCCCCTCTCCTCCCTTGGCTGGGCAGCGTTAAGCTCTGTTCAAGAGGCCGCCTCAGCAGGGGTGGCCAGACGCCCTGTGGACCCTGCCACAAAGCCGGGGTGACCTCTGACACGATTAGGGTCGCCCTGACCCTAATCCAATCAGATTGATTACCACAGGCGCAGCCTGGCGAGCAGGGGGTGGGGGGTGCTCCACAATGGCTTCCCAGAGCTGGATTCTCTCAGGCACCTGACAGCTCCTTCATCGAGGGCCATTCAACTCTTGGGCCACAGTGAATTCTGCCATTTCTCAGCCCTGCAGTGGGCAAGGGGGACAGGGGCCCTTCTCTTCCCATTAAAGCCAAGTGGTGAGAGCCTGGGGGCTGAGACAATTTCCACCAGGCAGAAATGGGAGAAGGCTGAGGGCAGAGGGGACAGACAGGAGGGGCAGAGGCAGCAAAGGGCAGAGAAAAGAGTGTGCATACGGGGAGGTGACATGGGGGTCGTGGGGGAGTGGATGGGGGAAGGGACACAGGGGAGTGGACCTGCGGGTCATGGAGTTGGAGGGAACATGGGGAGGGGACATGGAGGACATAGGTATAAGTGGACACCTTACAGGAGAGGGGCCAGGACTCAGGCTTTTGAGGAATAAGGAGGTGCAGGGGGGGGCTAATATGGGGGATCTGATTCCCCTCCCATCAGAAGGACATCAGGCGGCTAATATGGGGGCTCTGATTCCTCTCCCATCAGAAGGACATGGAGGGGGCTAATATGGGGGAGTTGACATCTCTCATATCAGAAGGACAGAGAGGGGGCTAATATGGGGGACCTGATTCCCCTCCCATCAGAAGGACAGAGAGGGGGCTAATATGGGGGAGTTGACATCTCTCATATCAGAAGGACAGAGAGGGGGCTAATATGGGGGATCTGATTCCCCTCCCATCAGAAGGACATCAGGGGGCTAAAATGGGGGAGCTGACACCTCTTGCATCAGAAGGGCACTTCTCGCATCAGAAGAGCATTTCTCGCATCAGAAGAGCTGACACTTCTCGTATCAGAAGGACATAGAGTGATTATTATGGGGAGGTGAAATCTCCACATCAGTGGGGCATGGGAGTTGTGTTGGGGGATTTCTGTCATTGCCTCCTTCCTGCTAGTGTCTGCAGACCATTTGTTGGCCCCTACCTGATGGCTGGCCTCTGGTTACCAACCTTTAGGACTTGGGGGCCTGTCTCTAGTCGGCTGCTGGGAGGCAGAGACCTAGACCCAGGGCTGGGTAAGGGGCAAGCTCCCCCTGAGAGCTGCAGGTCCAGCCTACCAGAACTTTTCTTGGCTGACCAGTGGCTGCAAAAGGACTGTCCCTCCACTGAACTTGCCTCTGTAAGGCGCCTTGGGACCCCCTGCTCAGTCTCACCTCTGGGCAGTGCTGACCTTGGGGCAAGACCTACATAACAATGAGGCTACTGCAGCCCCAGGTCTGCAGAGGGTTGCCAAGGGCGGGGGTGGGGCACGCTCTCCTTCCTCTGTGGAGCCCCTTCTCCAGCCTCCATGGTATTGCGGGGTAACCACAGGGCCCTGGCCAGGGCGGGGGTTTCCAGTCTGCAGCCCCTTCTTCCCCAGCACCTTGCAAGGAGGCTGGCTGGACATCCGGGCTGTGGCTGCCCTCTCCCAAGGCGCGTGGGAGTGAGTCGCGGGTCCTACAGGCCAGCCCTGCCGGCCTGGAGCCTTTCTGAGCAAAGAGCACGCTCCTGTGGCAGCTGCAGTGCCCAAGGCTGGATGGGCCTTCCGGGCTCTGGGCTCCTGCGGGTACCAAGCCCCCAGGCTTCTCTGCGCACCTGCCCACCGCTCCTAGAGCATCCTAGGGGTGCTCTCAGCATGCGGCAGCCCCGCACACGCGCGACCTCGACGACAGGGTGGCCTCGGCCTCTCTGGGGCCTCCCAGCACACTCCCACTGGGCAGGGAGGGATGGAAGGAGGCGGCTGCAGAAGCAGGGGCGAAGACGAGAGCTGCTCGCAGCTTTCGCAGGTGCAGAGGCCCGCAGATGCTGGCCGGGGAGATGGGGAAGACTCTTCCAGAACATTCTGCAAGCTGGCGCTCCCTCCGCCCTCGGGGTGCCCAGCGCGGAGCGGCCGGAGGAAGGCCGGAGCCCGGGCCCGGGGCTCGGCCCCAGGAGGACGCCCGGCGTCCGCGGCCCCAGAGCGGGCAGAGTCCGGGAGGGGCGGCGGCGGTGGCGGCGTCGGTCCACCCCCGGCTGCGCCCTGCACAAAGGCGGAGCCCTGGGAGCGGAATGCCGCCCGCGCCCCGCGGCGGCCGCGGCCCCTGGCACCGCGCGGCCGGCGTCCCGGTCACCCGCTGGGGCTAATGAACCCGCCTTTGTGCGGCACTGTCACGCCGCGTTAGGCCCACAATGGCCCGCGATATTCTATATGAGCTTCCCCCTGGTCGGCGATTAGGCCGTGGCCCGCCAGTCATAGCAACCGGGAGGTATGCGCTGCCGAGGGGCCCGCGGCGCGGGGGAGCGCGCTATTCACACGCGGCGGCGCGCGGCTCTCCCGAGGGCGTGTGAACCGCCCGCGGCCCCGCGCCTCCCCTGTGCTTAATCTTGTCCTGGTCGCGGGGACATTGTGCTCCGAGCCGGGCGCCGCGGGGCGCCGCCGGGGTCTCTCCTGGCCCCTTACACCCCCCCGCCAGGCAGAGTTAATGATAAGCGGGGAGGCCCGAGCCCGGCCGCGCCCCCCAACCCCTGGAACCGACACACTTTCTGACGGGGGTCAGGGGTCGCAACCTGGATTCGGGACGCCGCTTCCCCCGGGGCCTGCGTCCCCTTCGCTGCCCTCCCAAGCCCAGAGGCCTGCGGCCTGTGCCGTCCTGGCCCCCGGACACACAGGGCGCCTACAGACCACCCCCCGGGAGCCTGGCCGCGGGGAGGGGCTCTTCCAGGAGGGTCCTGGTGCAGCGGGTCCCAGTGACCTCCTCCGCAGGGCAGGCCCTCAAGGGGACTGACCAAGGACAGCGGCAGGGTGCTGCGAAGGAAGGCCACCGTCTGGGGGAGGGCACAGCCCTGCTGAAAGCTTGATTGACACCAGCGGGCCCCGTCCCAGAGGCTCAGGGAGTCCAGCAGTAGGGACCGGGACTGGGACCCCAACTCAGCTGTCCAGTGGGTTAGGTCCAGGAGTAGACCCCCCGCGAGGGGCAGCCCATCTCTCTGCACGGGCAGTGAAACCCCCTCCCCACATACCACGAGGGACACCTGCTCCCTGCTGCAGAGGGACAGGCCCAGCATCTCCCCGGAACTGAGACCCCATGGTAGCCAAGGGAGTACAGCCCTGTGGCTCCAGGGCTCTGAGGGAGTGGACAATGCAGGTTGGGGGTCAGGGCCTGCACTCAGTGCCCTGCCCTGCTGGGGTGCTGCGGGGAGAGGCCGCATGGATCCACATCCCTCTTCCTGCGGCTACATGCTGCCCAAAAGCCCATGGGCCTGGACCTGGGCCACGGTGGCCACTGAGCTCCCTCAGGGGCACGTTCTGGCTGGGCTTTCTTCAGGCTGGCAGTGGGCCTGTCTGCTGGGGCCCGGAGCCCTGGGACCAGTCTTGCCTGCCCTGGGTCTTCCCCACCCCCTCACCTCCGGAGTGGGGGGTGTCAAGAGGAGGTGTTGGCCTGCTCTTGGGGAAAGCAGGCCCTTCAGGTGCCTGGGGGCCTGCCTGGAGGGACAGATAGCTGCCATGCACTCCAAATTCTTCAAATGCTTTCTGCCCCATGATGCAAGTTACATCAGCCTGCTGCCTTTTGGAGCAAGGGCAGAGGGCCTTTCTTCCCACCCTGGACTCACATCTAGCGCCCAGCCCTGTGTTCTGCAGCTGTGGCTTCCAGAGGTCTATTCCAACAAGCCAGCCCCAAGCCCCAAGCTGGCCAGCCAGCCTCTTATGCGTGCCTGTGCACACGCGTGCGCGCGCACGCACACACACACACACACACACACACACGTGTGCACACGTCCACACACGGCTGGGCCCCTCTCCTCCCTTGGCTGGGCAGCGTTAAGCTCTGTTCAAGAGGCCGCCTCAGCAGGGGTGGCCAGACGCCCTGTGGACCCTGCCACAAAGCCGGGGTGACCTCTGACACGATTAGGGTCGCCCTGACCCTAATCCAATCAGATTGATTACCACAGGCGCAGCCTGGCGAGCAGGGGGTGGGGGGTGCTCCACAATGGCTTCCCAGAGCTGGATTCTCTCAGGCACCTGACAGCTCCTTCATCGAGGGCCATTCAACTCTTGGGCCACAGTGAATTCTGCCATTTCTCAGCCCTGCAGTGGGCAAGGGGGACAGGGGCCCTTCTCTTCCCATTAAAGCCAAGTGGTGAGAGCCTGGGGGCTGAGACAATTTCCACCAGGCAGAAATGGGAGAAGGCTGAGGGCAGAGGGGACAGACAGGAGGGGCAGAGGCAGCAAAGGGCAGAGAAAAGAGTGTGCATACGGGGAGGTGACATGGGGGTCGTGGGGGAGTGGATGGGGGAAGGGACACAGGGGAGTGGACCTGCGGGTCATGGAGTTGGAGGGAACATGGGGAGGGGACATGGAGGACATAGGTATAAGTGGACACCTTACAGGAGAGGGGCCAGGACTCAGGCTTTTGAGGAATAAGGAGGTGCAGGGGAGGACAGGGGCTCTCTGAGACCATAGCCCAGAAGACAGGGGATTGTCTGCTCTCTGGGTGCCCACTCCCTAGGCCCCGGTGGGCCTGCTGTGCTCAGCAGAGAGCTCTGTTCTCCTCCCAACCCCACCAGGTATTCTCAGCACCCTGCAGACCCCCACACAGGAGTCCCGGCCTCACCCCTGCACCCCTGCACCACTCTCCAACGTTTTCACTTGCAACTAGAGCAGCAGTTTGCTGGATGGGTGTTATGTCCAAGCTCCTGCTGTGTGTAAAATACTCAGCACAGCCCCAGAAAGCACCATACACATGTTCTAAAGAAAGAGAGAACAGCTTTGGAGATCCAGCTCAGGCACCACCTCCCCTGGGAAGGCCACCTGTCTGCTTGGCACCTCTTTCTGAAGCACCAGAGCAAGCTCTTGGCAGTGCCCTAGCAGCTGCCTTGCCTTCATGCTGGACACGCCCGCTGTGCACCTGCTGTGTGTGACAGGGGACCCCAGTGGATGTGAGGGCACCCTTCAGGGCCTGGTGCTTGTCCTGGGAGAGTGATGATGGGCACAGAGTCAGGAAACTTGGAGCTGCTCCAGGGCCTGGGAAGAGGGCTGAATGGAGAGAACGAGGATTGCAGGAGCTGACCCAGTTTCAGACTGTGGGGAGCAGTGAGGATGGCATGCAGAGGCAGGCAGCTCTGCATGGGCAGGGAAGTCTGTGTGCAGCAGTGAGGTTTTAGGCAGGCAGGGAGTGGATAAGGCCCCAGGAGAGTGCCCGTGGAGGGGGTGGTGGTCATGCAGAAGGGCAGAGCAGCAGGACTGGGTGCAGAGGCCAAGGGCCCTTGGAGGCCACCCTGACTGAGGAGATTGTGTCTGAGCATACCTGGAGGGTTGTGAGTTGGGCTCTGAGATGATGCTGCCCAATGTATGAACATATGAGGGAAAGGATGGAGCTTGTAGCCAGGGAGGGTGAGGCTGCATCCTAGTGGGAAAGATGGCTTACCCCAGCGGTCTCCAAGTCAGGTCTGTGTATCCTGGGAGGGTGCATGGAAATGGGCCAGGATCCTTGGACAACATGGATGGTTCCAAGGCACCCTCCCTTTCTCCCTGCCTGCACCCCTACACCCACCATCTCCCACTTGTCCCAGGTAGGGACACACAGGTTTCCAGGCCATGTCGACAACAACTGGGCCACGGAGCTCTGTGCAAATCAGGTCATCGCCAACTCCTTGTTTTCCACAGAGTGAAAGGAGGACCCAACCGAGACATGAGTGGACAGATTTTTAAACTTTTTGATAATAGATTATTATGTGATTTTTGTCATATATAACTCAGAAAAAAATCAAAGAATTGAGAGTCACATCATATAAAAATTCTCCCATGTCATGTATTCATTGATATGAATGAAGATCCTGACACCTGGATCTTTAAAAGTTAAGAACTGTATACCCAATGGTAAAAGACTGAAAGCCACTCCTGAGATCAGGAGGAAATCAGGGGTGCCCATTCTGCTCACTGCCACCCAACATTGTCCCAGAGGCTCCAGCCAGGCAAGGAGCAAGAAAAAGAAAGAAAGGGTATCCAGATTGGAAGGAAGAAGGAAAACTGGTCCTATTAGCCAATGATATGAAAATCCTATGGAATGCACAGAACATCCATCAGAACTGATAAACCTTCAGCAATATTACAGAGTATGAGCTTGACAATAGAAACCAATCATGCTTTTCTATGCACCAGCAATGAACAATCCAAAAGTGACATCAAGGAAACAATTCCATTTACAACATCATCAAAAAAGAGTAAAATACTTTGGAATAGATTTGGCAAATGAAGTACAAGGTTTGTATGCTGAAAATTGCCCAATGTCATTGAAAAAAGCCTAAATACATGGAAAGACATCCCATGTTCATGGATTGGGTGGCTTAAGATCATAATGGCAATATTCCCCAAGGTGATCTGCAGATTCAACACTCTCTAAACATGAGAGCTTTTGTTTTTGCAGAAACTGATGAGCTGATCCTAAAATCCATACAGAATGGCAAGGGGTTCTGGATAGCGAAGACAGTCTTGCAAAAGCAGAACAAAGTTGGAGGACTCACACCTCCTGATTTCCAGCTGTACAGCAGAACAGGCAGAGAACAGACATGTAGACCATGGGGCAGAATAGAGCCTAGAAGTAAGCCCACGCTTCCTTCCCTGGCTTCCAGGTGGGGCAGACCCTGCCTGACACTGCCTTCCTCCACCACCCAGCTGGCAGCCTCTTCAGGTAGGTCAGGCTTCTGTGTCCTTCCTGAAGTCCCTGACACTTCTTCTCACCTGGGGGAGCAGGAAGCCTTCAGGAGTGTCTAGGGGCCTGATGGACATGCCTCCTCAGGCCACAACACCACTGGCACAGCAGAGGACCTATGTGGATGGCAACCACACCACACGAGTGTGTTCACATGTGTGCACACACACCTGTGCAGATAATTGTGTTTATTCGCTCACATACACTTATGCACACATATGCATATACCACACATGTACACCTACCCACCACACAGATGCACACACATATTCATGCACACCATACCACACACACTCATAAACACACATACACACACGCAGGCCCTCACACAGCTGATGTACCACAGTGTCCTGTGACCCTAACTCTTCCCACACATGGCAGCAGCTGTTCTTGTGGGGACTACCATGTAATTACCCCAACCAGCAGCTCTGTGAAGTCAGCTGAGTGGCAATTAGTCTCCCACTTTATAGACAGGGACGCTGACCCTCCAGGAAGTCAACTGACTCACTAGCCAAGGTCACATGGTGTGATCCCCTTCCCTTCCCTACATGGCCTGTGGGCATGGCTATGACCACCTTAAGTGGGGAAGCCTCTGGCACTTGAACAAATGTAATCTGGCACCGCCAACTCTGCATGCAATGCTTGGTTTCACTCTCAGAACCCCTCCTCAGCTGTCTTCCCCTCCATGCATACCACCAGTCCCAGGGGCCAGTGTCTCTTCCTGCCAGACATCTCTTGCCCCTTCCTCTGCATTCCAGAGACAGCTGAACCAGTGAGTGTTCTATCCTTCATGTTTGTCTCCCTAGGGTACCTCGGTATGCCCTGAGGGGTGGGGTCTGGGTCCCCTACCTTAGAACCCAAGTGGGCCTTTGTAACTGCCTCCTCTAACAGAATGTGGCACTGCATGGCCTCTGAGGCCAGTTTGGAGAAGGTGGTATGGAGTGGCATTGGCAAAATGGCCAAATGAGGAGCTCCAAGGGCCCATTCCTCCACAGAAACATGGAAAGAATGGAGCAGAAACTGTCAGAGCCCTGGAAGGGAGTTCAAGGTTTTTAGAAACCAAGCAAATGCTGAATCAAGAAAAGGTGTCTCTGACAAGTTCTAAGATCTTGGAGGCATTTTCACTTGGTCACACCACCCTCCCTGGCCTGGAGAAGTCTTGAGGTGGCAGTGTGCATTTTTCCCATGTGGGTGGATAGTTCCAGAGGGAGCAGAGTAGATGTTGCTCCTCAAGAAATTGTCTGTTTGACTTGGAAAACTGATGCCTATCTCAGAACTCTCTCAGGATGGAACAGTGGCTAACCGAAAGTGACACTGAAAATCAAATGAGCAAGTGCTGCCAGGTGGAACAAAAAATTATAGTGGCCATGTGGGGGAAAAGTGTTGGGGAGAGTTGCTTTGTGGGATTAAGGGTTTGAAAAGCTGCTGTGTGTACCAGGAGAGTTAAAGTCATGTTCATGCCAAGGGCAGAGAGCATGCTCAGGAGAGACTGTAAGCTTCCGTCCACAGCTGATCATCAGGCCCAGTGCAGGCAGGAAGTGAAGGCTAAGGCAGGGCTGTGGGCAGACTAGCTGATGCTGGAAGCCTTCACTTCATTACACAGCCAATCGGCAAAGACCAGAGGAGTTTTCTTTCTTTCCTTTGTTTCCTTTTTCCCCCCTCCAAGACATTAAGGAAATGTTTGCCAAATCATTGGCTGACCACAAGCTAAAGACAAGTCACTAAACAAACAAGCAACTACCACCCACAGTAAGCACACCAAACTCTGAGGAGGGGAAAGATTTTGATTTCTTGTGTGACCATCTTATAATGATCAAAAAGCATAGATATCAACAAAAAATTACAAGGTATACAAAGACACAAAGAAGTACAGGCCGTTCACAAAAGAAGGAAATTAACAGAAAGTATCCCAGTGAAGCACAAATATTGGATGTACCAGACAAAGCCTAAATCACCTATCCTAAATATGGTCAAAAATGATAAAAGAAACCAGGAGAACAAAGTCTCAACGAAGAGAGACTATCAGTAAAGAGATAGAAATTACAAAAAGTAGCCAAATAGAAATTGTGGTGCTGACAAGTTTGATAACTGAAACAAAATATTTGATAAAGGTTCTCAACAGCAAAGCTGAGCAGCAGAAGAAAGAATTGGTGACCCTGAAGATAGTTCAATTGCAATTATGCAGTCTGAGTAGCAGAAAGAAAAAGGAATGAAGAAAAATGAACAGACCTGTGGGACACCATCAAGTGTAGCAACAAACACCACACTGTAGGTGTCCCAGGAGAGGATAGAGGAGAGAGAGGCAGAAAGAATATTTGAAGAAATAATGGCCAAAAAGGTTAAAATTTGATAAAGCACTTGAATCATTATTTCCAGGAAGCTCAATAAACTTCAAGTTGGATAAACATAGAGAGATCCACACTGAGACATATTTTAATTAACTCTCAAAAGACAGAGAAAGTGCTCGCTTTGGCAGCACATATACTTTAAAAAAAAAAAGACAGAGAAAAAGAGAATCTTTAAAGCAGTGAGAGAGGCAATTTGTCAGGTACAAAAGGTTCTGCATGAGATTAACAGACAATTTCTCATCAGAAACCAGAATCAGATGGCAGTGGGATGATATATTCCGGGTACTGAAGGAAAACACTCTCAACCAAGAATTCTACATTTGGCAAGACTATCCTTCCAAAATGTAACGTTGACCTGGATGAAATGGATACATTCCT
>NW_019154190.1:995884-1107787 GCF_002288905.1 Enhydra lutris kenyoni
ACACACACACACACACACACACACACACACACACACACACACACACACATATCAGAACTGACTTAAGAAGAAATAGAACATCTGAACAGACCTATAACAAGTAATGAGATCATACCGGTAATTTAAAACCTCCAAAGAAACCAAAGCTTCACTGGTGGATCCTACCAAACAATTAAAGAAGAATCAACACCAATCCTTCTCAAGCTCTTACAAAAAGCAGAAGAGCAAGAAATATTTCCTAACTCATTCTCTGAGGCCAGTGTTGCCCTGATACCAAAGTGAGACAAAGACTCAACAGGGAAAGAGAACTACAAACCAATGTCCCTTGTAAATATCGATGCAGAAATCCTCAACAAAATGCTTGCAAACCAAATCCTCCAGCATGTTAAAGGGATTATTGACCATGACCAATCGAGATTTATCCCAAGAATGCAAGGGTGCTTCAGTGTAAGAAAATCAACCAATAATAACACATCAAGTTAAGAGAATGAAGGAATAAAACTGCATGGGCACCTTAATTGGAGCAGAAAAAGCATTTGATATAATCCAACATCCTTTCAGGATACAAAAATTCAACAGATGAGTTATAGAAATGAATTTCCTCAACCTGATAAAAGGCAGTTTTGGAAAACCCACAGCAACCCACTTAGTTGATGGTGAAAGACTGAAATGTTTCTCCCTAGGATCAGGAACAAGACAAGGGGGACCTCTTTCACCACTGCTACTTAACATAGTGCTGGAAGCAGTAGAACAATCAGGCAAGAAGAAGATATCAGGGGTATACAAATTGGACAGGAAGAAGTAAAACTGTCACCATTCATAGGTGACATGATCCTCTATATAGAAAACCCGAAGGAACCTACAAAAAACCTCTTGGAGCTACCCCAAAATTAAGCAAAGTTGAAGGATACAGGATCAAAACAAAAATTATTTGTATTTTATATAGTAGCAATGAATAGTCCAAAAAAGAAAATAAGAGAACAATTCCATTTACAATAGCATCAAAAAGGAAAAAAAAACTTAGAAATGCATTAGTGAGGGAAGTACAAGACTTATATGCTGAAAACTACAAAAACATTGCTGGAAGAAACCAAGGAGGACTTCAATAAACAGAAAGTCATCCCATGTTCATAGATTAAATGAATGTAATGCCCATGACAATCCCAAAAGCCTTCCTCCCTGCAAAAGCCCTTTTCACAGACATGGAGAAATTGATTCTAAAATTCATACGGAATTACAAGGGTCACAAATTGCCAAAACAATCTTGTAAAGGAAACCCAGAATGGAGGATTTGATTGGCACTTCCTGAGTTCAAAACATAGTATAGAGCCATCAAAATAGTGTGGAATTAGCAAGACGATGGTCATATAGACCAATGACTGGCACTGAGTCAAGAAACAAATCCACACATCCATGGCCAGTTGATTTTGGACAAGGGCGCAAAGACCATTCAATGGGGAAAAAAATAATCTGTTCAACAACAGATGGTGTTGAAATAACTGGATTTCCACATGCAAAGGAATAAAGTTGGACCCTGACCTCACACCATACACAAAAATTTATTCCCTATAAATCAAAGATTAAATGTAAAAGATTAAAGTATAAAACTCTTAGAAGAAAACATAGGTTCAAGTCTTTGTAACCTTAGATTAGGCAGTGCTTACTTTAATATGATGTTTCAGTAGATAAATTGGACTCTAACAAAATTTAAAACTTTTGTGCATTCTAGGACACTGTCATGACAATGAAAAGACCACCTATACAATGGGAGAAATTACTTGAAGATCATGGATCTGATAGAAAATGCAGCATCTAGAACATATAAAGAGCTCTAACAATTCAACAACAAAAAGACAAGCACCCCAATTAAGAACTGGGCAGGGGTGCCTGGGTAGCACAGTTATCTGGGCATCCATTGCCCAGGTTTTGGCTCAGGTCATGATTTCAGGGTCCTGGGATTGAGCCCAAATTGGGCTCTGTGTTCAGTGTAGAGTCTGTTTAAGATTCTATCTCCCTCTGCCTTTCCCTTCCATGTGCGCTCTCTCTCAAATGCATAAATACATCCTTTAGAAAAAATTGGGCAAAGAATATGAATAGGTGTTTCTCCAGAGAAGACATACGGATGACCAACAAGCCCACGAAAAGATGCTCACCATTATCAGTCACCAGGGACACACGAATAAAAACCACGAGATCCCTTCATACCCACTGGATGGATAAGGAAACAGGCAGAAATTACACGGTGGTGAGGATGTGGAGAAACTGGAACCCTCAAGCATTGCTTGTGGGGATGTAAGACGATGCAGCCCCTGTGAAAAACTGTGGTGTTTTCCCCAGATCTTACACAGAACAATTGCACTCCTAGGAATATATGCCAAAGGTTTGAGAACAGGTATTCAAACAGATACTTGTACAAAAATGTCCACAGCAGCTCTGTTCACAGCAGCCACAAGGTGGACATAAGCCAAATGTCTGTCAGCGACGAATGAATACATCATAAAATGCAGCGGGTCTACACAGAGAAATACTATTCCCCGCATGGGAAGGCAGGAGGAGCTGATACCTGCAGCATGTGGACCAACCTGAAACCATCCTGCTGAGAGTAAGGAGCCTTTCTCCCTTGCAGCCACCATATTGCAGAGGCCACCTTCAGGTGTTCCCACTGAGTGGGAGAGAGTGGGGACCAGCCGGGCACATGGCCCTGATGCCCTCTGATTTGCAGATGTTGTGTTTCACTCTGGTGAAAATCTGCTCTTCACCCCAAGTTCACCCACGCCCAACCCTCACCTTCTAGCTCTTCCTAAAGTAAAGCCCTGCCCCCAGCACCCTGAGCAATTCCTGAGGTGTGCATCTACCCTCCCCTACCCCGTGTTTTTTTTTTTTTAATTGTATTTTCTCTGCAAGATGCCCTGAAGGTCTGGTTCCTGTGGGAAGCCTGTCCCCCTGGAATGGCACAATTTCTCCTGGGGAAGGGGACACAGGAGGACTCTTTCCATGAAACTACGGCATTCCCAGCTCCAGGAGACCCCCAGGACGGGTGAGCATAGGAGATGGCCAGAGAATGAGGTCTGCACAGCCAGCGGAGCTCCCCGTGATGCTGTTCCCAGGCAGAGCATTGGGGACACAGCGCCGCAGACCCAGGCGGAGCGGCCCCTGACCCTGAAGGGCACTGCTTGCACCTGCAGCACCCATGTCCGGCTTGCCACCTGCCCCCGAAGGCTGGCGAGCGTGCCCACATACCTCTGTCCAGCACAGGGCCAAAGATGGCCAGGCTGTTGTCCACAGTTGTACAGTTCCAGCGGCGGCCGCGGAACTGGTGCTGGCACTCCTGGATGCTGATCTTCACGCCCTCCGCCACACTGGGCATGATCTCCACGTAGTTCCGGCAGAAGCGCAGCTGCTTGGGGACCAGGCCAGGGATGCTGGCGCACAGGATGGGCTGAGTGCCCAGGGATGAGTACTGCGGCCCGACGGCCAGCGACCTGGGGAGGAGGAGACTGGTCAGCTGGGTGGCCGCTTGGCGGAGGGAGTGACCGTGGCCTGACGGCCCGGGCAGCAGCCAACCCATCGGGGGGCGACCACAGCACGGGGATCAGGCAGCCACCAGCCATGTCCGCACCCACAGGAGCAAGGGTGGACAGCTGTGTCCCCCGTCTCCCCCCGCCAACCCCCACTGACTGCATTGCAGGTGCAGGAGCCAGAGATGGGGCAGAAGCCAGGGCGCAGGGTCCTCCTGAGCTCAGGCTGGAGACTGCCTGAGGGGAAGGCACGGGAGGGAACATCTCCCGTCACGGTTCCCACTCACTGCACGCTCCTGTGACATTTAAATTACGTGGAACAGCAAACGAGAGAGGGAAATTTGGTTTTTCAGTCCATCAGCCAACAAGGCCATGGCTACTGAGGTGGCTGGTTAGAAATAGGACTTTCCGGTCCCTGTGGAAGGTTCTCCGGGCCGCGCGGGGCAGGGTGATGGGAGTGCTCTGTGATGCATGGGGCTGGTAGTCACGCACGTGTTTATGTGTCTGGAGTGACCAAACCATGTTCATTTAACTGTATGTAATTCCACCTTGATTTCAAGGAAGAGGTGCCAGGTCCTTTTGTGGACCTACAAGAAAGAGCTTCCACAAGAAGACGGGTGACAAGCTGTAACTCCAGCCGGCTCCCCTGGTGATGGTGGGTCCCACTGCTGTGGACCCCCCACCCGTCTCCCAGGTCACCCCAGATCCTGCCCCCTGTGGACGCCCCCGCCCGCTCCCCCAGGGGACCCTGGATATCGCTACCTGTGGATGCCCCCCGCCCTCTCCCCTGGGTAATGGTGGATCCCACCACCCATGGACACCCCCACCACCCCCACCTGCCCCTCAGGTTATCTCATATACAGCTGCCGTGGACAACCTCCCCCGCTCCCCACGTGACCCCGAGTCCTGCCCCTGTGGATGCCCTGTCCAGTGCCACCTGTAGCCTGTCTCTCTGGCACTCTCCTCTTCCAGCCTGGGGAGCCCATTTGTCTTCTCAGCCGCGGCTGCTGGGTGTGCTGCATCCCAGGCCCTGGGTGGAGATGCAGAGCAGCC
The DNA here is from genome assembly GCF_002288905.1 of Enhydra lutris kenyoni. Lineage (NCBI taxonomy): Eukaryota > Metazoa > Chordata > Mammalia > Carnivora > Mustelidae > Enhydra > Enhydra lutris. Next base: position 1,000,456 of record NW_019154190.1, read on the forward strand.
CCTCAGCCCCTGAAGAAGGTCTCCGTGTGGTCGGTACTTGGCCTGGTGGCCTCCAGGCGGAAGGCCTGTGTCTCCTTTGTTTGTGGGGAGAAACCAAGTCCATGCCAGCTGTGTTAGCCTCTGCTGGACCCCCAGAGGCTCTTCTGGTGGCCCTAGGAGGTTAAACCCCCAGCGAGAAGAAGGGACAGAGGTTTCTGGGTTCTTCAGCAGCCCTGCCTCTGTGTTTCCACGGTGACCTTAGGTAAGTCCTACCCAGAGTCTAACCCAGTTTCATCCAGCTGTGGTAAGAGCTGCTGGACATGGGAATTCACCGTCAGAGAAACCAGCCTACCCTCTGGACGTCCAGAGGAAGGAGATGCTATCATTCTTCCGCCCTCCTTCCCCAAAATCTTCCAGGCCAGCCTGCCTGGAGGCTCCCAGCCCAGCCCTGCAGCACCTGGAGCTTCCTCATTGCTGTCCTTCTAGAATCTGGCTCTGTGGCTTTCCCTGCACACCCTGCAGGCCCCAGGCCGCTGCCCCACCTCCCTGCACCTTCATCCCCATCAGCGGTCTCTCCACCGACACAGGCTTCAACTCCCCATCCCCCTGCAGCCCCCTGCCCCTGGGCAGGTCACCCTCCTGGCCTTCCCTCTGCGGCAGCTCTGCCTTGCTGCAGAAGCCAGCTGGGGCATGGGCGGTTCCCCCCTCTGTGCATGCTCTCCTGGCCAAACCCCCCAACAGCGTGTGGTTCCCCACATTCCTGGGCATGCCACCACGTCCACCGTCTCCTCACCTTCCCCTCCTCCTGCTCAAGAACATCTCTTAAGAATTAAAGCCCGTCTTTCCCCAGGAATACACTGCGCCTTGCAGCCAGGTGTGTGAGTCAGGCCGCCTTCCTGGAGGCAGTGGGCCCACGTCCCTGATCATCCACGCCCTTAGACCATGCTCCTGACATCATGGGTCTCTCCCACACAGGCCCCAGTATCTAACCCCCCAGCCCTCTGAGCGGTCCCCATGAGTCCCATCTGTCGCACTCCTGTGCCTTGACGAGCCACCCCAGCCAGACCTGACCTCGTGTAGGACACCAGAGGCCTCCCCACTCCTAGGTGAGTGTGTGTCCCCGGCGTGGCCTGGGTTGGTGGGGCTGGTTCCTCCTTTACGGGGTTGTTCCCTGGCTGATTCCTTTCCTACTTGCAGACCCTGATGAGTGCTGGGTGCCAGGCCAGACCGATACTCCCCACGTTTCCTCCACACCTGCTCCACCGTCCTGTGACCGCCGCAGTTTCCAGAAAGACCAGGTCCCCACCTCACCCACCAGTGGGGCCTCACTTCTCTACAAAAGGTCCTGTGGTCTGGGCCTTGCTCCCCTCCCCTGGCCTACAGGGACAACTCTGAGTGGAGACCACAGGGGCTGCCCCCTCGGGGATCCCCGCGCTTCTCCGAGGACCAGCAGAGTAGGAGGGTGGCAGGATGAGAGGGAAGCCGGGCCGTGGGCTACGCGTGGGTGGGGAGGTGGCAGGAGTGCAGGCCCGCATCAGGGTTCTCTAACCTTAGGGGCCAGTGGGCTGAAGTGAGGCATCCGGGTTGAGCAGATGGGCCCCCCTGGGCTGGAGCATAGGGAGGGGCAGAGGGGTCTGGGGAGGCAGTGGGACAGCGTCGGGGGGCGACTGGCTTCATCAACTCTGTGGGACCTGCTGTGACTCTGGCTGGAGCTCCTGCAGAGAGCCTGTACACACAGGGCAATCCCCCAGCCCCACTGTCCTTCAGAATGTCCAGAGCGCCCCGCCAGGTGAAAGGCCTGCACCCCCCAAACTGCCCCTGTCATGGCCCCAGGAACCATGGTCTGATGCATGGGCCACATGTGGAAGGCTCTGCCTGCACCAGGCCAACACCAGGCATCTGCCTCCCCCATGAGGTCTCCCTGGAACTGAACCCTGCTAGCCCCACCTCGGACATCCGCCCAGCACAGACCAATGCTGAGGACTCCTGGCCCAGTGCTCCGGGGGCACACACCGACCCAGGCCACGCACCCCTCCCCACACTACATGACCAGCTGTGACCTGGAACAGGTGGCAGGAGCAGTTGGAGCAACACCCCTCTAATGAATGCAGGGACCCAGGGGGAGGGTCCCCGAGAAGCGCTAGCTGGGTGGCCTATTGAGGGCCAGCACTGTGCAGGGGCTGGAGGTGGTGGGGTTCGGATCCTTCTGCAGCTTCTATGGCCTTTCCAGATAAGAGTCCATGCCTGCCTCCCTCCAGGTGGCCTGGATGGTCACTCGCCATACTCCTTTCTGCCTCCGACAGAGAAAGGGCTGCCATGGCCGGTCCTGGAGGCCACACCAGGCCAGGGAGGTGACTATGGGGCCAGGCCAATGCAACTTCGAGCATCCAGAAGCCCCGGGACAGGGGATTTGGGGGATGGCTGGGGGCCAACGGTTCCAGTTTGCATGGGAGTATGAGCTGGGTCACTCCCGTGAGCCTTCCCCGGGCTGCTTGGGCTCCTCCACTCTGTGAGCCAAGAGGCCTCATGGGGGTCCCGCAACGCGGAACTCTCTTTCCTGACGAGCCAGCCCGCGTACTCAGGGGCATGAGACTGGGAGATGCAAGGGTGGGTGGTTGGCTGTGGGACGACCGGGCAAGGAGAGGTGGGCCCACGGATGTTCCTGGCCAGGCCCTGTGTCTGGCGGCAGGACATTTCGGGATGGCGCAGGGTTGCGGGGGGTCTCCTGTCACGGTTTCCCGGGGGCCTGGCTCCTGGGGAGCTCCCTCCATGCCTCCCTCCTCTTGTCTCAGCCCTGTTCCACCGCTGAGGGGATGGAGAGCTGACCCAGAAGGAAGTCCACGCAATGTGATCATTTCTTTCTTGGCTGACGGTGCTTGTTGACTTGGAGACTCAAAGGGATGGGAAAGAAAGATCACATCGTCAGTGCAGAGGGGCTGGCTCCCTGGCTCCAGACTTGTCCTAGGCAGGGGCTGGCAGGGGGGCAGGTGAGCCCCAGAGCCCCACACCTGCAGCAGGGAGCGCAGAGCCCGGCTTGGGGGGGCCCTCAGGGTCCAGGTCACAGCAGGGAAGAGCAGGCTGGTTTCCTTCGTGGCCCCAGCCATCCACCAGGCGGGGACTTCCAGGCTCCCAGCCCCTGTTCCCGTGCTGAGTCAGCTCCTGCACGCCCCGCCCCCCAGCACCTCCACCTGGCCTGCCCTCCTCCTGGGCAGGCCCCAGCTCGCCACCACCCCACCTCCTGGAGCCAGCAGCCAGGCTGCCCCAGCTGTTCCTGTCCCCACCAACCCTGGCTGGGCTCTTCTCACACCCACTCCAGCCCTGACGCCTGACCCCCCAGCCCCATGAGTGGCTTCGGAGACGTTCCCGTGTCCCAGAGCCGGGTGCCCAAGGGCGCCTGGGTGCTGCAGACCCTGCCTGAGGAGAGAGGAGAGCCCGAGGCTAGGGGGCCAGTGTTGTGGGCCAGAAGAGGTCGAGGGGGCTGGTCGGGACACTGGCTGTGGCTTGGCCTCAAAGGCACAACGGAGCCAGTAAAGAAGAATGACACAAAAAGTCCAGCTGGTGCTCACCAGCCTTACCATGGGGATCACGGATAACATACACGTATCAGGTCATCACGACATGCACCTTCACATGCTGTCATGTGTCAACAAAGCAGGGGAAAATCCAAACGGTGCACTATTCCCCCACACTCCCAGGACCCAAATTCCTAAACAGAAGGTAGATACCTCGGCCTGACAGCACTGGGAAAACCACAGTCTGCAGCTCCCTCCTCCCACAGCCCTATGGGAGCAAGTGGGGGCCCTTGGGGAGAGGCCAGGCGCCGGACAGGATGGCAGGGAGGGGCTCCAAGCAGAGGAGCTGCGGCTGGGGGCCATCTCTGGGGGATGGTGATGCACAGGCCCATCCACGGGTCTTGCCAGGGACCAGAGGCATGGAGGAGGGGAGGGGTGCCATTGCCCCTGTGTCCTGAGTGCTGTCTGGGCTCCAGAGTCGTGTGCCGGAGGAAAGGACATCACCGCAGGGACGGTCCCTGGCCTACAGCAGGTACCACCCTACGATGTGAGCCCCACAGGCTGGGGACAGGTGGAGAGCGGACAAGACTTCCCTGGCCAAGCCGAACCATTGGAGGCAATGGGACCGACACAGACACGCAGCAAAGAGCCAAGGAGGGAGGGCACACCATGGCTACGCAGGGTCCCAGCCGTGCCCCGAGACGCGAGCTCTCTGCCTTCTGTGGGTGACTGTGCCCTTGGTCATCATTGCTCCAGCTGCTGCTCGGGGGGTGCCAACAAGGGCCGTCTCTCCTTGTCCCGGGGGCCCCCAGAGCGTCAAGCCTGCTCAGGACCTTCCAGGAGGGGACACATGGTGCTGAACCCTGGGAAGGAGGCCCCCACCAGGCCCGGACTCTGCCTAGCCCCGGGACTGTCCGGGATGACAGGACATGCTTACAGACTGGAATCCGGGTCACCGAAGCCTATCACGCTACCACACGTGTGCCTTCCTAACACCGCCCGTGCTGGGCCCACAAGTCAGAGACATGGGGGCATGCTGGTCCTGAGCTGCCCAGACGTGCGAGCACAGCCAGCGGTGGGTGTGAGCCGCCGGAAGCCGTCCAACGCGGCCACTAGTCAGGCAGCCCAGACCCCGTTCCGGCCACTACTGGCCCTCCTGGCCGCTGCCCCGGGGATGGGCCTCCCTGCTGCGCTCAGGGTCCGGCCCCTGACCCCACGGTACCCTGCTGCCTCTGTGCGCCCCTCCTGTGCTCCTCCTGGGCCCCGGTGATGAACCCCGCCTGCCCCCACCGCTCCTCCCCTGACCCCACCCCACCCCGAGGCCCCGCCCCCCCCCCCCCCCCCCCCCCCCGCCCCCCCCCCCCCCCCCCCCCCCCCCCCCCCCCCCCCGTCCCCATGCCGTGTCCCCCCACCACTCCCCTCCCCTGTCTGAGGCCTGTCCCTTGTGCAGCTGGAGGCTTCCCTGTCCAGGCTCCTGCCTCTGCCTACAATCAGTCACTGCCAGCTTCCCCGCCCTGCCCCGCTGTGTCACCTGTGTGGCCGTGGGCTCAGTTGGCCACTCCCTGACTTGCTCCGACCCACATGGCCTTGTGGACGGAGCCCTGGGACCTTCTGTACCAGGCATCTGGGCTCAGGTGAGGACACACGGCTGGCGTTCTTGTTGTTCATAGAGCAGGGGTCTTGTTCTCCTTCTAGGGATACCACTCCTGTTGCGGGACCCCCTCCTAACACTGTCACTGTGGGGGTCAGGGTGCTGTACGCAAGTCTGGGGACATGAACGTGGGTCTGTGACAAGTCCCTGGTGTGTCCTGTGGCCAGCACCAGCAACCCCAAGCTCCACAAGTCTCCCAGGCCCCAAACAGCCCCAGGTCCATTACTGACAGGTCTTGGGGGTCAATGTGAGTGGCGGCCTGCGCCTGCCCCTGGCCGGCTGCATTAGGGCCCTTTGTGTCCCATGACCCCACTGACACCCCCAGAGTCCCTCCAGAGGTGGCCAGAAGGGTGACGCTGCATGGTGGCTGCTCGCTCCCAGGCCTCATGGAGGCGGATGCAGAGCCTCTTGCCCTATACCGGCAGGGAGGCCACTGGAGGGTGTCCCAGCACGGACCAAGCCTCACAAACCCTTGGGAGCTCACACCGAGCTTCGGGTCAGTCCCTCCGGCACCCCCTCTGCCTCACAGGCTTCCCAGGTGTCCTATGGTCCCAGAGAGGGACGGGAGGCCCTGGCTTTGGGCCACTCCCTCGAGGGGACGTGGGACTGGGGCTTGTAGCCATCATCCATCTGCCTGGGTCACAGTGAGGTCTGACCCTTCTTGATGGCTGCAGGGAGAGCATGGCAGGCGCCTGTAGTCTCTAGGGCGGGGGTCCTGCGGGTCTGGGGGAGCAGGCCCGCCCCACCCTTGCTGCACCCACTTCCTAACCCTGCACCTGGCGTGGTGACTCAGCCGGTGAGGAATCCAGTGCACTTCCCCACAGAGCAGAGTGCTGTCCCAGAAGGCGCTTGCACTGGCACCCTCCGCCCACGCTGGGCTGGACGCCTCGCAGGGCACCCCACAAGCCCAGAGCACCCTAGCCCTCCAGACATACCCCCCCATCGCCCTCTGAGCCCCAGCCCCAGAGTCCCAGCCCAGAGAGACCCAAGAGTCCACACAGCAGGGGGCCCACATCCCGGAGCTGGGGCTGTGGTCTCGCCTGGGGCCCGGGAGGAGGCCCGACATGCCGACCACGTGCAGCCGGGAGGCGAGGCAGGCAGGATCGACCTCTGTGCATGGATGGCACTGCTATCACCCCAGGATAGTGTGGGGGATGCAGGCCATCACCTTCCACCCGGAGCATGCACATCCGCAGCCCGGAGAGTGGTCCCGACTCCAGCCCCAGCCTGTGGCTGTGTCCATGTGAGCCACACCCTCCGCCTGCTGGTTCTAATGGTTTTCTCCCTCCCCGGGATCACCCTGCAGGCGGAAGGCCAGGCATAGTGCCAGGCTGTCTCACTCAAGGTGGAGTGGAGGTGCCGGCTGAAACACGCAGGGGAAGGAGGTGCCCAGGACCCAGGCTGGTAGCCGTCACCACCGGGGCTTTGCTGTGACTGTGCGGCAGGGGGCTGGGGGTGGCCCTCTGGCCTGGCTCCTGGGCACAGAGCCGCAGACGGAGGGGACACCTGGGCACTGTTCCCTCAGGTCTCAATGGGGCGGCCGGCTCTTAGGTGTCTGTGGACCTGGTTCGGTTTCCGTGGCAGCAATTCTCAGCAGGTGTGGGGCTCCCATGGGCTGTGGGCACCACTCTGCCTTCCCCGTGGCCACCCCGGGGCGACTTCAGGCTGTTCTCACAGGGAGAGGGGTTCTGTGGGTAGGACCTTGGCTGGCAGGGGCAGGTGGGCAGGGGGCTGGGCCGCAGGCCTGCTCCACTGGGCGCCTGGCGCCCACAGCCCTGCTAGCTGCCTGCTCTAGGCCCCACAGAAGCTTGCCCCCTCTTCCTGTGTGTCCTCTTACTCCTAGGCCATGAGGAGCTGCACCCATGGGGCGAGACCCCCATCTTGTCCTTCAGGGACACAGAGTGGGCACAGAGCTGCATGCAGGCCCCAGGGGAGCAGGGAGGTCAGGGTCCACCCACCCCCCGGGGTCTTGGCAGAGGAGGACCCGGGCTGGTCCCCCTGGGGGACAAGGTCTGAGGTCTCACAGAGACATGGGGCTCCTGTCCCCAGACCGGAGCCCTGAGCACGGGGCTGGCCAGTGGTCCTGTGGGTGGAGGGCTGCCCAGCAGGATGGGCGGGCTCTTTCCTTCCAGACGGGGCTGAGGGCTCCAGAAAGGGTGCGGACCTGCCTGTCCCCCGCCCTCCCAGGGCTCTTTCTCTCTCCAGCCTCCGATGGGGGGCCCAAAGGGAGGGCCTGGGCCTCCAGGCTCCTGCCCCCGGCGGCCTGAAAGAACCCTCCTGGGATCTGGTGCACCCTGGGCCCCAGAGGGCACGTGCTGGCCCCCCACCCCACCCCCGCGCAGCCCCCTTACGCCCGTGCTGCCCCACCGGCTGAGCTGGGATTACTGACACATACTTCAAGCGAGTCCTGGCAGGTGGGCAGAGGCTCCCGTGCCCGCGGCCATGCATTTGCCCGGTTCCCTGGGCGGCAGCGGCACGTTTTGTTGGGGAAGGAATGTGGATGCGCCAAAGCGCGAGACACCTCCAGGGTGTCAGCTGGGGAGGCCGGGAGGGAGACCAAGGCCCTGCTGCCCCACGTGCCATGGGGACCTGGCCCCGGACCGGGGAGCTCAGCCCGGGGAGCAGGCACGCTCCACTGTGTCCTCCTGTCCCTCCCGTCAGGCTCTGTGTTTCATAGGAGAGACGCCATCATTCATTCCTCACTCACTCCTTCCTCACTCATTCCTTTGCTGGGGGGGGGGGGTCTTGCTGAGCAGCTGCAGGACTGACAGGAGGACCAGGGGCAGGACGGACCCCTCATAGGCACCAGCCTCCTCCTGGCTCTGCAAAGGGAGGGTCAGGGCCTGGGGCCTCTGCAGCCTGTGCCTTCTTGGGGCTCTGCTCCTGCCCCCGGCCATGACGGGGTACTCACCACCTCTCAGCATCATGTGGGTTTCCTGTCACCCTCAGGAAGCCTACCCAGAGCCCACATCCGCCTCCCGAGTCTTCTCGGTCCTTCTACTGAGCTTACAAGGGGCAGATGCAAACCCTCCATGTGGCCAGCCCGTGGAGGATTGGTGGTCCGAGGGAAGGTCCCTGCTCAGGCCGGCTGGCTGACGTAAAGGTGTGTCTTGATCTCACAACATGGGTTTTGGGGTTTATAAGTTCCCAATCCAGTATGACAAAGTACGTAAAGAGGTTGCATGACAAAACACAGAACACCACGTCACACCCAAGTGTCCCCTGTCTTCTGCCTCTGTTCCTATTTCTTCATGGACAATGGTCCCAGGACGGCTCTGGCTCGGGGGCCATGTCCAGTGTGACTGGGACTTTCATGGCCAGTGTGGTTTTCATGCTCTGCTTTCCCATGCTGGGACGGGGACAGGGCGCCTGCCGCCGTGCAGGCCTGGTCTGCACGCAGGACCCACCGTGGGAAGTGTGGCTTTACAGCCCTTTGCTAAGGGAGACTGTTTCTTCCCCGATTGTGTTAGCTGCCTGGTCCTCCCGCCTGCCACAAAGGACTCTAGCAGGGTTGTGCAGATGCCGCAGAAAATCATCTTACGAATGAGCGAGTCCAGTGAGAAGCAGGGACCCTGGGGGCTGGGAGACACGGTCTTGAGAGTCTGGGCAGCCAGGCCAGGGGGACCCGGAGTGGTGGGGGAGACAGGTGCGCTGTGCTCTGGAGGGATGAAGATGAAGCCTGCCTGCCTGGTGGTTCTGGGAAGCCGGTGTTCTGACCATGTCCCTGATACAAGGGTGGCCATGGGTGGCTCTGTGGGGGTACGTGGCTGCCAGCACCCGGAGCTCCGTCAGCACCGGAAGGGTCACCTGCAGTCTGGAGTCCTCTGGTCCCGTGACCTAACTGCTGTCCCCACCAGCCTCCGGGCTGCAGAGAGACACAGGGAGACAGAGACATGGAGACAGAGACAGACACAGACAGGCAGGCAGAGAGAGCAGGGCTGCCCTGAGGAGGGGCATAGGGGTGCAGACTCACTGAGGGCAGGGCAGCTGGGCGGGGGTGGGGTGGGGAGTCTCATGCATGGGCCCCTGCTCTCTAAGCAGATCAGGTCAGAGTCACCTGACACAGGTAAGCCCTCACCGCAGCAGCTCTCCCTTCCCCCTTGCCCCCTTGGGGCTGGGGCCACAAGGGCACACCCCCACCCCGTGAACTCGAGGTGCACCTGCACCCCACAAACAGTGGGGGGCAGAGGGGTGGCATGGTTGGGGGGAGGGCCAGGCAGAGAGGAGGTTCTGGGAGGTGGGAGCAAAAAGGCCTGGGGCCAGGCCCTGTCTCTTAGTTGGGAGTCTTCTGCTAGTGAGGACCTGTGCAGAAGGTGGTGGGGAGGGCAAGAACAGGGAGCAGTGCATGGGGAGCACGGCCCAGGCTGCAGATCTGACCTGGGGTGACCTTGCAGGGGTAGGTCTTGGGCCAGCCCAGGCAACATCTACATTCTGTGCTGGGGAGCCTGGGGTCCGGCTGCAACTGGCAAGGGGACAGGCAGCTGTAAGTCCAGAGCAGTGAGGGTGTGGGGCTGAGGGCCAGAAGGGGCAGGAAATGGGAATGGGGCAGAGCTGCCGGGTGGGGGGAGCAAGGGGGAGTGGGCAGGACAGAAGTCAGCTTGGCCTGCAGGGCCCAGGCAAGGCCCAGGGGGTTACTAGGTGCTCTCAGTCCAGACTCAGACACAGGAGGAGGGGCTCAGAGCACCCCACAGGAGCCCTGGAGCCTACCGGGTTCTGTTCCCAGTGCTCAGTGTGTCCCCTTGACCCTGCTGCCATCCTGTGTTCCCAGGGTCCTTCCTCTGTGGCCTGCCTTCCTGGGGGACAGGGGAGGGACCCACCGCACGCCTATCTGTGGCCTCTCTGGTCCCTTCTCTGGGGACCCCCTCATCTGCGGCAGGAGGGGCCCCTAAGTTTCACTGTCTACACAGGGGTCTTGGGACTGTGTGTATATCTCTCTGAGGCTTGGCTGGGACCTGCCCTGGCAGGGCGAGGGACGTTTCCCTAGGCACGGGGGAGCGGGGGAGCAGGGGAGAGGGGGAGCGGGTGGCCCTTGGAATTCCCGCCGGGCAGCTGCCAGCAGCGCCAACCCCTCCCCCCTCCCCCCTCCCACTGGGAGACGCACCAACTTCAAGAGCCTAATTACTCCCGATTTGGGCTGTTTCCTCACTGTTGCCAGCGGCGCTCCCGCAGGTGAGAAGGCCCCCGTTACTTTCACTTTTATATGCAAGGTGTGGGGAGAAGCACCCCCCCCAGCTTTGTCTAGGGGAGGGAGGATGAAACAGAACAGCCAATTAGGGAGGCTGGGCGTGAAGGTGAGAAGTTATAAAGAGAGGGTCCTTGGCCCCAAGGGGGGAAGGGAGGGCAGTGGAAGGAGGAGCAGCGGTGGTTAGGCTCCACCAGGTAGGGCTTGAGGATGGAGAGGCCTTCCCCTGCTAGGAAACAGGTAGGCTTCTCTGTGAGCCCTCCTGTGTACTCTGCCTGTATGAGCCGTGGGGACATGGCTCCTTTCCCTATCCAGCTGGTCTGCGGTAACGGAGGAGGGCAAACCGCCCTCCCCAGGGGGCCCTGAGGTCCTGTCTGCTAGACACCCTTCCCGCAGGAAACAGAATCACTGAGTGGGGGTTCCATGGCACCTCTTCTCCATGGGGCCAAGGGGCTGCTCTAGACTCTTATTTGGGTGGATTGCAGAGCCGAAGGGCCCTTCCCAACGGACCTGGAAAATGAGGGGTTACCTCGGAGCATGTGCGGGTCCATTCACACGGACACAAGTGGCCCAGGTGCATACCTGTGTGTGTGTGTCGGGGGAGGTCAAGGCCAGCCAGGGAGCCTCAGGGCCAACAGGACAGAGATCCCGAGGTCTGGGGTAGCCAGGAGGCTGGTGGCAGGGCCCTTCCTTTCGGGAGCAGCGCGGGGGCGAAGGGCGCTTCCTCTTGCGCCCAGGAACGCGGCGGCGGCGGGTTCTAATTAGAAGCCTGCGCGGAAGCCGGCGGCCGCTGCGCTCTCTCCGACATGCCTCCCGGCTCCCCGCGGCAGGCCGGGCGGGCGTCAGTGTCCTCGCGGCCACAGGCACTGTGGCCCTGCCCGCGCCCCAAGGCGACAGGGCGCTGCAGGTGCGGCGCGCGCCGGTCGGGGCGGCCGGGGTCCCCGAGGTGCGGCCCAACCGCCTCTCCAGGTCCCTGGACCAGCCCCGGCCTCCCCTCCCGCCCCGCCCCGGCTGGCTGCGCCTGGACCTGCGTCCCCACCCGGGCGCCCATGCTCCTGAACCATGTCGACGAGAAAAATTATTATCGGATTAGATGTACTTTAGCTCGCTCGGTTCCCCCCCTTTCCCCTTGGCGTAATTATTATGATTCCGGGCAAGCCGTCGGAGAAGGTTCCTGTGTGTGCGTGTACGCGCGCGCGCGCCCGCAAGCATGTGTGTGGGGAGCCTGCTCTTCGACTCCGGGTCTTCTGGCCTCATCCCCCCGACTATGTTGGTCCGATCTTGGGCTTCTCAGAGCGCAACCCCGCACACCGACTCCCCCGCTTCCCCCTGTCCCCCAGCCGGGTGACCTTCGCTGGTGGGGGCTCGGCCACATTAGACCCCCAATGGAGGGTAGCCCTGACTGCCCCCCACTCCCCCAGCCCCCTGATATTTGTGTCGTGGCTCCCTGGGCCCCTCCGTTCGGTTTATCTGCGTTCCCATCGTCAGATTTCCAAGGGTCTCACTGAACCGGGCCTCCTCTGCGGAGAGGAGGCAGCCCCCAGTCTTCTCAAACGTGGGCCTCACCCAAGAGCCTTCCAACTGGATGCCTTGTCTCTGTTCCGCGGCAGCCCCCCTTTGCCTCCCGCTGCAGAGAGGGGCCGCGGAGAGGGCTCCCCGGACACCCACCCACACGGAGTCAGCCGGAGAGGCAGCAGGGACTTGGGGCGGCGGGTCCCGCTGTCCTTACATAACTGCGCTGCCCCAAGCTGTTTGGTCTTGTCTCACCGACTTTGTTTTAAGGTGTGCGTGTGCGTAACATACGGTACTCAAGGAACGTCTCCCTCTCCCCCGAGCTGCACCCGCTGGCCCTCCCCTCGTCCTTTGGCCGTAGGCACCCTGGCCCTTGGTGCCATCTGTGCGTACCGTGTTCCCACCTCTCCCCAGCCGCTGCGCCCCTTCAGAACCGGGGGACCCTCTAGGCCCGGGACGCCAATGTCCCCGGAAGCTCCGACACCCGCGTCCCAGCCCTGGCCCCAACAGGTCGAAAGTGGCCTCCAAAGAAAACAGCCCGCCCGCGCCCCCGGGGCCGAAGGGGCAGGGCGCGGGCTCCGGGCCACCGTGGGGCCCTGCCCGAGGGGACGGCGGCTGGCGGCCTCTCGGAGCGAGACCAAGGCGAACGCGAGGGAGACTCACCACCAGATCGGGTAGCTGCCCAGCGCCTGCTCCAGGCCGTAGAGGAATAAGAAGTATCCGAGCAGGGCCATCGCCGGGCGGGAGAGCGCTGAGGTCCGGGAGTGCGCCCCGAGAGCACGGGCGCCGGGACGGGCCGGGCCCTGGGAGTGGGCAGGCGGCGGCGCTGGGCCCTCCTGCAGCCGCGAGGTGCGCGGGGTGCGCGGGTGTGCGCCGGTGCGCGGGCTCCGAGGGCGGCGCTGCGCCAGGTGGGCCGGCGGCCGCGCGGCGGGCCGGGGCCCGGGGCGGCGCGGGCCGGCGGGGGCGGGGCAGCGCCGCGGGGGGCGCCCGCCGGGGCTGGGGCTAGGGCCAGGGCCGGGCCGGGCCGGGCCGGGGCGGGGCGGGCCGGGGGCGGGCGGGGCCCTGGAGCTGGGGAGGCGGCGGCGGTGGCGGCAGCGGCCGCGGCGGCGGCGCCGGCCCCTCCCGTGGCTGCGGGGCGCACGGGGTGCGCAAGGATGCGCCCGCTCCAAGGGCCGCGCTGTGCCAGATGGGCTGCTGCTCCGGCTGCTGGGGGTCGCGCGGCTTGGGGCAGCGTGGTCCTCAGGCGCCCCCTCCGAGGTCCAGGGCCGCGCTGCCCCGAACTCCTGGGCCGCGCGGCGGTGTGGAACCCCGCGCGCCCTGCGCTCGCCGTGGGACGCAATGTCCCGCTCTCGCTCCCGCGGCTGCTCTGTCCTGCGCTCGTTCTCTTGCTCGCACCGCGGCGGGGCTGCTCTCCCTTTCTTCCATCTCTTTGCTTGGGAGGTCCGCTTGTCTAGTGCCAATCCCTCGAGCCGCTCCTCGCTGCTCCGCTGGGAACCGAGCTGTCCGATCCGCTCCTCTGCGGAGCGCGCCGGTGGTGGAGGCGACCTGCGGTGCGGACAGTGGCTGGGTGGGCGGCTAGGCTGCGGCCCCTTACCTGAAGGTCTGCATTGGATGTGGGCTGTCTGGAGCGCAGGTGTGGACGCCTCCACTTTCTCCCGCACACCCTTCCAGGAAAGACGGGCCCCAGTCCCTGGCGCTTCCTAGCCAAGGCGGTGCAGCCTGTATCCCTCGCTCTGGCACCTCCGACCTCCGGGTATGCCCAGAGCCGCTAGTGTCTTCATCCAGAAGGGATTTCTGACCGTTTAGGTAAGCCTTATGATTTAGTCGATGGGGAAAGGGCAGACCCGAGAGGGAAGGTGACTTATCCAAAGTCTCAAGGAGCAGCTAGCCAGTACCCACCCTGGGGTCCACCTTGTGGGGGTGGGCGAGTGGGACACCAAGGGAGTTTGACTGGGGAAAGGAAGACCAAACCCTGAAATCTTCCCAGCTTCCCCATGGTACATGATAACAGGTGAGAGAGTCTGTGCCTGCCTTGACGGTGGTGGGAGACCAGTCAGTCTCAGTGGTGCCTTGTGATAAACACAGCAGGAATTCATGACATGGTTTTGGAGTTGAGGGAGCAGAGCTGCAGCTAGAAATCCCAACTCCGGGTTCTTCTCTAATGTCTCTCATCTTGTGGACCACCTGCTCTCCCCACGGGTCCCCTTTAGCCAGGCATCACCACCTGGTCTGCAGTGTGAGGGGCCCCATGGAGAAGCCGTGAGGTAGGCATGTGACCCCTTCTCTGGACAGGGGTGGTGAGCCTTCAGGCTTGGTGCTGAGAACCAGAGGCAGAGCGCACTCATGGCATGCCACCCCTGCCTGCCGTGGTTTCCCCGTCTGCCAAGGGAGCCAGCCTCAGGGGTGGGTGACCCGTCCCGATCTCTTCCTGGATCAGGAGCAACAGCCCTTCCCTTTCAAGGAAACTTTCCTCCACACTTCCTTGGGATCCAGTTAAGTCTATGCATGCCCGGACCCTCTGCCCACCCCCCTCCCCCAGTCCCCACAAGCCCCCCACCTGCATCGGGAAGGAGGGAAGGTTCTGGAATGAAGTGGGGTGGGCTGGTGGAGGGCTGGCTCATCCTCCTCTGGGCTTCCCCTCTCTCTCTCAGCAAAAATCCCACCCAATTATCGCATTACCAGGGCCCTGGGCTGTGTGTGTGTGGGGGGGTGTGAGCTGAGGCAGCAGGCTCCCACCCCCTCCTCCCCAGCTGTGGGGCCAGGGGTTAGGGCCTTTATGGGGCCCTCCCTTATGGGGAGCCCCAGAGGCTGGTGGCTCTGTGCACACAAAGGGGCTAGCTACCCAGCCGGCCGGGCTCTGCACAGAATGGAGTCAGTGGGCACAGTCTTCTCATCTGCCAGGAGTCTTGGGGCTCCCTCTGCTCCTGCCTCTGCTGCACAGGGGATGGGGAGGAGGGACTGAGCTAGGCAGCCTCCTGTGCTGCAGGGGGAGAGAGAGGGGGAGAGTTCCCTGAGGATGTGCATCTCAACATGTCCTCGTGGTGGTCCTGGGCTGGGAGCTTCCAGAGCCTTTCCTTCCCCTGCTGTGGTCTTGGTGAGAGTCTTGGCCCCTCTCTTTGAATGCAGAGACGAGGGGAGCAGGACCTTGGAGGGAAGGCTGGCCTGCAGGGGCATCCTGGGTCCGGATGGCAGTGACCACTGGCCCTCCAGGGATCCTGGGAAGCTCACATAGAGGGGGAATGGGGTCCTGCCCTATTTTTGGGGCGTCGTCGAAACCGAGGAGTCTGTTTCCAGAGACCCCAGAAGCATGGGGTTGGGGTGCTGTTCTTTCTGGGTTCCTGCTTTTCAGCTGGAAATTCTGCCTCCTGGCATGAGGGTAGAGGGCAGCCTCGTGCGAGTCTGCTGGGTGACCCGCTCCAGCAGTCGCCGCCTGGGGCCTGGCTCCCTTGCGCCTGGCAGCGCCCCCTGCTGTCAGGCAGGCGAGCTTCCTTGGCAGACTGCAAAGCAGGCCGGCCACAGTACTCCCCATTTATGGGTGACCTGGAGGGAAGGGGCCCACGGGGAGCTCCCAGAGGCCCCAGAACAGGTCCCCGAGGGAAGAAGGCACAGGCCCAGGAGGTCTGGGAGGCCCGATGGGAGGGCAGTTTGCTTGTGAAGTAGTGAGTTCCCTGTCGGTGTCAGGTACTCAGGGGCTCGTCCTTCCTATCCTGGGGAGCGGGCGCCAGAACTTCAGACCCCTTCCAATCTACTCAGTTGCTTCCTGGCAGGGGAAAGACTGGGCAGCCTGGAGGGCTGTGAGCTCAGAGGGGCTGCAGGCAGGGCAGGAGGAGGGCCTGGGGTCCTGCTCTACCCAGGGACTGCTCAAGGACAGCGGCTTGTCACAGTGGGGGGCTGGGCCTCAGAGCCAGACCTTCTGTCCATCACCAGCTTCCGCAGAGCCCAGGCCCAGAGGAACACCTCACCGCTTGGCTTAGCCAGCGACTCAGGCCACACAACAAATGCGGTCATCAGCAGGTCTTTGAAAAAGTCTGATTTGTAACTCATTCTCCTGTCACTTCAGGAGCACCTCTGGGGGTCGCTGCTGGGGACCATGGGTTTCTGTCCCGCAGATGACACGAACTGCTATGTCGGGAGAACAGGAAATATCCCCTAGCACCTAGGAATTTGCTGGTGCAACCCAGGGTGCCTTGGCACACTGTTTGGGAACCATGGCTCTAAGGACTGCGGTGGGGGCTGGAGGAGATTGAGGTCTGCCCTCCCTGCTGGCCAGGACAGGGGTGGGGGTCCCTGTGGGTTACGTGTGTCACAAAGGCAAGTCCCTCCAGATCTGAGTCGGGGGCAGAGAGGGTGTGCATGGGGTGTGCTCCCACGGGGAGCACGCAGGATCCGTGTGGTTTGTCTCTGTGTGCTGGGGTTCTCTGGGATAGGGAGCTCGCAGGTGTTGGGGGCAGTCCTTCCAAGAACCAACCTATCCATCTCAAGCTCTCCCCCACGGTGGGGTCTCCCCAACCCCTGGCCCAGGCTAGAGGTCTGGATCAGCCCTCCATGAATGGAGGAACCTGGTGCAGGGTGGGGATAGGGAGCCAGGGGTATCTGGACCCCTCCTCCAGGGTCTCCATGCCCTTCTGCTGGGGGATCATCAGCTACACAGCCTGCACCTTTAGGTGTCCCATGGGAGGCTGCCATCAAAGGCCTGGAGAATGAACATCCCCCACCACCCAGACTCCTGTGTGAATTCTGGGGTGTGCAGCCCTTGCTCATGTGGCTCCCCGACCTCCTGCCCTGGCTCCAGTTAGGGCATGGCCACCTAGCAGGTGTGGCTGACCCCATGCCCTTCGCAGCTTGCATTATTCTTGAACCCACTGTCCCAGGTCAGTCGGATGGACAGAAGTGGGCTGGTGATGTGGGAATTTGGGGGCAAAAGGGTGGAACCCCAGAATCATGGAGGGGGCACCAAGTTCTAGCTCCCCAAGTAAGAAGGTGTGCATTGTCCATGAAGGAGCAAGCTGGCGTCACCCGGCCACAGAGTCATGGGACCCAGAGCAGCTGGGAAGAAGAGCCACTGGGTCTTGGCATCGTCTGATTCCTGACACAGGAAGCCATGGATGGAGAGTCTTAGAACCATAAAGAAACAGAATGTGGGGGTAAACAGAAGCACTGTGGAGTTCTGTCATCCTGTCCCCACCACCATGGGGACAGTAAATGAGCTGTTCTGGAGTTTTGGCCTCCCCTGGGGAGGCACGCATTCACCTGTAAAATGACTTTGGTAGCCCAGCATTTCTGCCCATCATGTTGATTGTGACAGCTGTGATTCTGGGCCAATAGTGCCACCACGTGGAAAGGCTGAGGGAGGTGTTGTGGATGAGGCCCCAGGGGTAACTTCTAGGTCTCCCACCTGAAGGTGTCCGGGATCAGCTGTGGGTAGAGCATGCCCAGCCCCTTGTCAGACCTCAGCTTGCCTTCCCCCAAGTGCAATGACTCCTCCTGGAACAGTGGTCCCCACAGCCCTGGCCAGTCTGCATTAGGTGCAGAGGGCAACCTGCTTGATCCCGAGATGACTCGAGATGGTGGTATCACTACCCTCAGTGCGTGAATCACAGCTCAGGCCCCTCAGGGGCCAAGACTGAGGTTAATGGGGTGGGTGTTCAGAGCGTCCAGTTAGGATATGGCCTGGGTGGTGGTGTCCTTCCTGCACTGCCCATGACCTGCCCACAATCTCCAACTCCTTCCACACCAAGAACCTCACTCCTTCTGTGCACCCCCAGTGCCACCTGTGGGCTCCATCAATGAAGGCAGAGGAAGCATACATCCCTCGCCACCCCTCCCCAGACTGAAGAAATGAGGTGTCATCTCCCCACATCTCCTGCTCAGCTTCCCTCCTGCCCAAGAGGACAGTGTTTCCACCAGTGCCGCTGGTCCAGAAGACTCAGGAAAGCATGTGTTCCCATGTCCCAACTCAGTTGCCATTCCCTGTCTCTGAATCTTCCACTGCTCTACAGTCCAGTTCCTTCCTCATAGTCTAGAAACTAGGTGTTACTTTAAATGGACTTAGTTTTTCTCATTTCCAGTTCCATTACTTGTTGCTGCTATGAAGAAATACCATTGATTTTAGCACATTGAATATGTATTGTTCCTAAACTCTCTTTTTAGTTCTAGTGTTGTTTTCTTTCCTTTTTTTTCATAAATTCTGTAGGATTTTTCTACGCAGACATGGTGTCATCTGTGAATAGAAACACTTTTACATTTCACTTTCAATTCTGGATACTTTTCATTTCTTTTTCTTGCCTTATTACATTGGCTAGAAATGCCAGGACAATGCTGAATAACAGTGGCGAGAGTCAATAACCTGGTTCTCTTCTTGGTTTGGAGGCACCAGCATGCGCTGTTTCATTTAGTATGATGTCAGTGGCAGGTTTTCCATAGATGTCCTTTATCAGGTTGAGGAAGTTCTTCCTAATGAGCTGAGTTTTTTTATCCAAATGTCAGAATATTCCCACTGATTTTCTTCATCTATTGAGACAATTGATGGTTTTTATTTTTTTAGTCTGTTAATATATCTAATTGTACTAACTGATGATCAAAATATCAAACTAACCTTGCATTCCTGGGATACATCCCATTTCGTCATGAAGCACTGTCATCCATTGGATATGCTAAAACTTGGTTAAGAACTTTTGCATCTACGTTCATGAGGAACATTGGTTTGCTATTTTCTCTTCTTATAATATCTGTCTGCTTTTGGCATCAGGATAATTCTGGCTACATGGACCCCTTAGGAACATTACAACCTCTTTAATGTTCTAGAAGAGTTTGTGGAGAATTGTTAGTATTTTTCCTGAATGATTAGTAGAACATGGGCTGATCAGCCCTCAGGGATGACTTGAGGAAGCACACTGCAGATCTTAGGAGTGCCGTCCATGTAGTTCTGTCCTCTCTGGTGCTCTGTCTTGTGAGTTCCAGCCAACCTGGATTCCTAGACTCCCAATGCTGTCTCCCTAGCTCCAGGAAAGCTGCAGCTCCTTCTGTGTCCTCTTCCCTATAGCAGTGGGGCCTCTCCCCAGTTGGCCTGGCAGTTGTAGGGCTCACCTTGCTTGTTTTCCCTCTTTTAGGGATCACTGTCCTGCATTGTTTGACACTCACTCTCTGTGGTTTCATCTATTTTCCCTATTCCTTTTTTGTTCTTTGTTGTTGTTTTATATAAGAAGGTAAATCTATTCTCTATTATTCTGCCTTGGAAGGAAGCAAAATTCTCGATGTCAGTATTGATTTCAGTTCTGCCAGTGGATGTGAAGTGGTAGCTCATTTTGGTTTTCAGTTGCACTTTTTCTAATGACACTTGTGTATTTTCTTACTTTGAAGTATCCATAGTGTTTTACATATTGTTTTATTGAGATTTTTACCTATTTTTTTTATTTGTAGGAGTTCTTTATACATCCTGGATGTCAGTCCTCTGTGTGTATGTGTGTTTTCATGAAATCTCACCACAGGTGTAGAACCACCACTATAATCTTATGAAACTACTCCATCACCTCAAAAAACTCCCTATGTGGCTCCATCACTGATGTGTTCTCCATTCTCAATAATGTCCTTTTTTAAAAAAGATTTTATTTATTTATTTGAGAGAGAGAGATGAGAGAGAGTGAGCAAGAGAGGGGGAAGGTGAGAAGGAGAAGGAGACCCCGTACTGAGCAGGGAGCCTGATGCGAGACTCAATCCCAGGACTCCAGCAGCATGACTTCATGCTGAAGGCAGACGCTCAACCAACTGAGCCTCCCAGGCATCCCCATTCTCAATAATGTCCTTTTAAGAACATCAGTAAGCGGAGTCATGTGGTATGTGACCCTTTGAGGCTGTCTTCTGTCCTGCAGCACAAGGCCTTTGAGCTTCATTCACATTATTGGATTTATCAATAGTTCATTCCTTTTTGTTGCAGGAAATATTCCACCGTATGGAAGCACCATGTTTGTTTACCCATTACCTAGTTTGTTTACCTGTTGAAGGAATTTGGGTTTTTACCTGTTTGGCAGTCATGAATAGAGCTGCTATAAACTTTAGTGTACATGTTTTCTGTGTGAACAAAAGTTTTTTTTTTTCTCCCAGGAATAAATATCTAGGAGTGGGATTGGTGAGTCACATGCTAAGTGTGTCTTTAACTTTCTAAAGTCTGCTAAACCGTTTCCCAGAGTGGCTGCGCTGTTTTGCATTCCCACCAGCACATATGAGTTCTAGTTGCTCTACATTCTTGTTAACACCTTGCATTTCATTGTCAGAGTTTGCTTGTTTTTATTCTTTTTTTTTTAAGATTTTATTTATTTATTTGACAGACAGAGATCACAAGTAGGCAGAGAGGCAGGCAGAGAGGCAGGTAGAGAAAGAGAGGGAAGCAGGCTCCCTGCAGAGCAGAGAGCCCGATGTGGGGCTTGATTCCAGGACCCTGGGATCATGACCTGAGCCGAAGGCAGAGGCTTTAACTCACTGAGCCACCCAGGTGCCCCTGCTTGTTTTTATTCTTCACTGTTTTAATAGATGTGTGGTCATTGTTCCTTGTGGTCTTCATGTCCATTTCCCAATGGTTAATGCTGGTGAGCATCTTTTCATGGACCAATTTCCCTTCTGGGTATCCTCTTTGGTGATGTATATTTTCAAATCTCTTACCCATTAAAATTTTTTTTTATTTAAAAATAAACATAGATCAGGGTGCCTGAGTGGGTCAGTCTGTTAAATGTCAAACACTTGGTTTCAGCTCAGATCCTGATCTCAGAGTTTTGGGATTGAGCCCTGCATCAGGCTCCTCACTCAGTCTGCTTTCACTCTCTCGCTCTCTTTGCCCCTCCCCCACTCATACACATGCACACACACACACACACACGCATGCACACACAGAAGCACATGCATGCACACACACACACACACACACACACACACACACTCTCTGTCTCTCTCAAATAAATAAATAACTCTTTAAGAGTAAATAAGTAAAAAAAAACCCATAGATCCACAAAAAATAGTACATGAGGTTTCCCCATGCCTTTCATTTACTTTCCTTCCATGACTACATTTTACATAATTAGAAAACTGTGTCAAAATCAGGGGATTGCCATTGGTATGATGTCTGTTAGATTTTCTCATTTCATCACCACCATCACAACCAAGATATGGACCTCGTCCACCACCACAAAGCTCCCCTTCAGGTTACTCATTTATAGACCCACCCACCCCTCCCCTCAAATCCCTACTCTGGCTCCACAAGTCTATTTTTCATCTCTATAATTTTGTCATTTCACAAAATGTGCACGTGGAGTCATATGGTATGTGGCTCGTTCAGATCGGCTTTTCCACTCAGCATAATGTTCTTGAGATCCATTAAAGCTGTTGTGTGAATCAATAGTTATTTCTTTTTGTATTGGTAAGTAGTACGTTGAATGGGTATACTAGAGTTTGATTAACCATTCACCTACTTAGGGATTTTTTGTTGTTGTTGTTTGCATTGTTTTAGCTATTACAAATAAATTAGGCCATTTACATTTAATGTAATTGTTGATATGTTGTGGCTTATGTCTGCCACTTTGTTTTCTTTTCTGTTTGTTCCCTCTGGTTCTCTGTTTTCTTTTTCATAAATTCCTGTGGGTTACTTGAACACTTTTTAAAATTCCATTTTAGGGACACCTGGGTGGCTCAGGGGGTTAAAGCCTCTGCCTTTGGCTTGGGTCATGATCTCAGGGTCCTGGGATCGAGCCCCGCATCGGGCTCTCTGTTCCACAGAGAGCCTGCTTCCTCCTCTCTCTCTCTGCCTGCCTCTCTGCCTACTTGAGATCTCTGTCAAATAAATAAATAAAATCTTTAAAAATAAAATAAAATTCCATTTTAGTTTAGCTACTGTGCTTTTGAGAGTATGACTTTGTAAAGCTTTTTTACTGGTTGGTCTAGGTATCACTTTTTTTTTTTTTTTTTTTTGGTATATAACATCACATTTTACTGGAGTAGACATCTTTCCAGTTTGCATACAATGTAGAAAACTTACATTCCTTTACCAGATATTGTACTGGTTCAAGAACATCCTTTTGCCATCCTTCATTTATGATATAATTTTATTAAATATTTCCTCTTCAAACTTTGAGAATCACACCACAAAATATTCTAATTTTTGCTCAAACCATCAAACACAATTTAGAAAACTCAAGAGGGGTTGGAAATCCTATTGTATTTGCCAAATTTTTACTCTTTCTTCTTTCACAATATTCCTTGATTCCTTCCATTATTTCCTTTATGTTCCATGAACTTCTTTTAACCATCTTTCAGAGTGGGTCTACTGGGGACACATTCTTTTCATTTTCCTTCCCCTGCAATGTCTTCATTTCCTCTTCATTACAGAAGAATTTTTTTTGGCTGACTAGAGAATTATAGGTTGACAATTCTTTTCTCTCAGGGCTTGGAAAATGTGCCACTTCCTTTGGCTTCTGTGGTTTCTAATGAGAGATACACCACAACGTGAATGGTTTTCCTTGGTTGGTAAGATGTCTATTTCCTCTTGATGCTTTTGAGACTTTTTCTTTGCCTTTAGCTTTCCAAGTTTGACATTGATGGGTCCTGGTGGGCATTCTTCCTATTGATCTGGTCAGGGTTTGCTCAGCCTACAAATCTGTAGGTTTTTGTCTGTCACCAATTTTCTCAGTCTGGACCTCTTTTCTCCTGTCTTTCCAGGATCCCAGTGACACAGGAGACCTTCTGCTGTCCACAGGTCCCTTGGTGGCTCTGCTCTTTCCTTTTCTGTCTGTTTTCTTTCTGCTGTTCATATTGGGTGGTTTCCATTGTTTGTCTTCACATTCCCTGATCCCTTTCTCTGTTCTCTCTGTTCAGCTGTCAAGCCCATGCTTTGAAATTTTTTATTTAGTTGCATTTTTCAGTTCTAAAATTTCTTTTCAGTTCTTATTTGTATCTCCTATTTCTTGGCTGAAAATCCCCCCCCATTTATTTCAAGTGCATTTGTAATTGCTTGTGAAGCACTTTTCTGACGGCTTTATTAAACTCCTTGTCAGATAAGTTCAACGTCTCTGTCATTTCGGCATCTGCTGATTGTCATTCAGGTTGAGGATTTCCTGCCTCTTGGCAGCATGAGTGTAGTGTGCTACATTCAAGTCTCTTGGCCCATTGTAACACCAGCCAGATGGGGAGGTGCTGCCTCACTGTTGCCAGGGGGTAGACACGGCTCCTCACCACACACCCTCTGCTCTCCACAGGATCTCTGCATGCGCCGAAGGGATGTGGTGGGGCCTCAGAAGCTCTGGACACTGATCTCTTGTTCCTGTTCTGTGTCATCATATCCTTAAGCAGAATGTCATGCTCCTTCTGCCTCAGATGGTGATGGTGTCCAGTGGCTTTTATTCTGACACAGCTGGTACTTCAGGTCTGAGGGCTCCAGCCCTGTCAGGTAGTGTGAGCTGGGAAGGCAAGAGCCAAACCCAGTCTGGGTCAATCCATGAGTCTAAGAGGATGGCACAGGCTGATCCCCGGAGCATCAGGCCCAAAGCCAAAACCACATGAGCCACTGTGTCTGCTGTCACTCCACAGTCTGGTATGGCAGGAACAGACACTCAGAGAAACACAAGGCCAGGAGCATCTGTCTCCACCTGCCAAGGGCCCCAGGTTGCCCACACCTGTTCATGTTCTCCCCACCCAGAGCTCTCAGGTGGGCCTGAGATAGGTTTACCTATGTACACCAGAAGCAGGGGTCAGGGTCCACAACTGGTGTCTGTGCTCCAGAGGCAGGTTTGGACGATGGAAGTGTTCCTCCTACCTGATGATGAACCCAGTTGGTAAGACTGCTGAGAGCACCCCCACTGCAGGACCTCACTGGGGTAACTCGCTGCCTGCTGCAGAGCACACAAGGGGCATCAGGGCCTGGTGCTCTGCTGGGTGATCCCGAGAGCACCTGCGAGGCAGAGGTCAGCTCTGGGTCATGGGCCATCAATAACTGGGGCCCTGGTGGTCTTTGTGGAGGTGGGGAAGAGTGAGGGCTGGAGGATGGAGTGCTCAGGGCAGCCTGGGGAGAAATGCTGCTCCCATGACCTCTGCCTGCTGGAATGCTACACAAAAATCAACATGGACAGTCAAGTGTGGAGCCTCTTGACTGAAGCTTAGCACAGATATGCCAGTTTTCTGTCGACATGCCACAAATCAGCACAGCAAAGCTGGTGCATCACACCAGTCTCTGCCCTGGGTCTCATCAGGCAGAACCAAGGGGACAGGCAGGCTGTGTCCTCTTCTGGGAGCTGGACTGGAGAAGGACCTGCCCCGAAACCCCCTGCGTCACTGGCAGAGCCGGCGTCCTTGTAGTTCAAGCCTGAGGTGCCTGTTGTCTCACTGATCTCAGCAGTGAAGAACTGTCCTCATGTCCTGGCCCTCCTGGCCACTCACATGCCTCCACTCTCTGTGACCTCTCGGAGGACTAGTCCCAGCTACTGGATCACCTGATTGAATGAGACCCACTTGGACACTCAGCCTTCTCAAAGTCTGCTGGTCAGTAACCTCAAACCATTGCACTCACAGGTTCACCTCCTCCACGTATTGGGGCTTTGGCAAGGCATGCACAGCTGGGGTTGGGGATCTGAGGGCACACTGGACTTGGAAACCGATGCTGCTTGTCTATGTCAGAGTGATGCACGGGGCTTGGACCTTTCAGGCAAGAATGCGTTGTGCCACTGGGTGGTTTCTGACAACGATGTCCCTGGTTCCAAGAATCTGAGGACAAGGTTTCTCAGAGCAGGTGCTTCTGCAGATGGACATGCAAGGCTCCTGTGGCCTCTCCCTGCCACCTTGGGGTGGCTAGGTGCAGGCCTCTTGGGTGCTGGCTGGGTTCTGTGGCTGTGGTGGGTTGCACTGTCTGTCTCACTGGCTGGGTTCTGTGGCTGTGGTGGGGTGCACTGTCTATCTTGTTGCTGGTGTCCTTGGTCTCTGGAATCCAGGGCTGACTTTGTGATATGGGGACTGCTGCTGGTTCTAATTTGCCATGCCAATGTCTGTCCTTCCTCACCCCCCCAACCTTGATGTGGCTGATCAATGCTGCACCTCACACGTCCCCTCGCTGGAGCTCCCGTCTGAGCCAAGCAAGGGCAGCCCAGCCTCAGGCCACCTGGCTCTCAGCCTCTCGTGCATGTGCGTGTAGTCCATGCTGGGAGGCCTGCCAGCAATTCCTGCAGGGCTGGCTGGAGCCTCCCCGGCTTCCTGCTCCTGTGCTGGCTCTGAGGTCCGATCTCAGGGCTGTAGCCCGAGCGACCCCACTGTGGGGCCCTGACGCGTGTGTCCACTCTGCTTCCCTGCGGTCTGACACACCCCTCCCCCAGGCCTCGCTCATCACACTGCTGACCTCCTGACATGCCCCACGCCAAGCCTGCACAGAGCTTGCCCTTTACCACCTTCTGGGCTGGAGCAGGTGCCACTGTCCCAGAGACACTCACTCTGACCCCTGACCACTCTTCCCAGGTCTAAGTGTTCTGTGACAGGGGTTCTCCACGTCCCCCATCTATAGTCTATTGATCTTCCTAGCTACTGATTGATCTACTCATCTGTCCATCTGAATCATCTATCCTCTATCTATCTAATCATCTATGGGCCTATTTATCTATCATTGATCTATCAATCTATTATCTATCATGTATTGATCTATCATCTGACTCATTATCTGCCTCACCACAGTAGAGTAGAAGAGGGTGATCCCTGCTGGATTGCCAGCACCTGGCACAGGCCTCAGCCCTTGGCATGGGATCCATCCTTGTTGATCAAATGAGCAAACACATGCAGAGCATGCAGAGCAGCACTGACCAGCCGGACTGCCCGCTGCAGTCCTCTCTGAGCCTGGACTTCTCACTGCCGTAGCCACTGGCCACATTCCCTCCCATGCCCCTGACATGCGGCCAGTGCAGCTGAGGACCTCAGCCTTTAGTTTTAGCTAATGTTCATGAGTTTTAACTTTCATATAAGTAGCCTCAGGCAGCAGGCGGCTCTAAGGTGCTTGGCCAGGGCCTGGCATGCCAGCAGTTCCTGCTGAAGGTCTGCTGTCCCAGCATGAAGGGTATAGTCAGCACTTCATTCGCTGTGACCCCTGGAGATTCGGCCCCACCCCACAGGCTGCAGGGCTGCTCCCCAGTCCTGCAGGGGGGCCCTTTGTCTACTGTGTTCTCCCATGCATGCCCAAGAGGAACCCCCAGCTTTGTGGGAGCTGTACACCGGAGCACACATCAGCTTGCTGGGACTCATCTGTGACCTGTGATGGGTGCACAGGGAGCTGCCAGGTGTGGGGTTGTCGAGCTCCACCAGGAAAGGGGGCCAGCTCTTCCCCTGGGACATCTCCCCCCGAGGTCTGAGGCCCCAGGTCCCCGATCCAGCACAGGCTCCCTTAGCTGGCTTTGGTCAGCCCATCTGTGCTCACTGGTGGGCCTCCCGGGTCTGGTTGAGGTGCCAAGCACACAGCAGGGATATGCCTGGTGGGACCTGGGCTCAAGGATGTTTCTGTCAGAGGACGGTCTCCACCCGCTGCCGATGCTGCTGGGGTGCGATGGGGAGCACAGACACCACTGCCACATCCTGGCAGAGTCTTACCCTCCAAGGTCTGCCCTGTAATAGAGAACCATGGAATGTCAGCTCTGACACCTGGGCCTCACCCTTGCAGGTGGAGGCTTGCAACGCTTGCCGACAGAGGCAGCAGAGTGTGTGGCCTGGGCCGTGCCGCCTCCTCCTTCCTCCCCTGGATCAGTGCCCTCCGGTGGCCTCAGTTTACCCAGATCACCTCTTTCCTGGCTGTGTCTCCAAACATGGTCACAGTCTGAGGTGCTGCAGGTGATGAATTTTGAGGGTCACAATCCATTCCCTCTGTGGACTCCAGCTGTCTCCTCAGCCTGGGGGTCTGCTGGGTCCCGCCCTGCTCAACTCTCTGGAACCCCCAGCTCACCCGTCTGTTTTCTTTCTTCCCAAAGTCCACTATAATCTCTGCCCAGATTCTCCTGATGACTCTGTCCCATGGGCCTTGTATCTTCTCATTCATTTAGGACCCTTTTTGTGAGGCCTGGGAAGAGGAAGAAATCAGTGTGTGAGCTCCAGAGCCATTTTCAACCAGAAGTTTTCTTGTATCTTCAAACAGTTTAATGTTCCTGGAAATCTTTGAAAACGGATTTCCTCTGGGGGACATTTATAATGCATGTAATTTTGTAATATTACAAACAATGTTTTGGTCACAATCCCTGTCCAGAATATTTGTGCATCTCTGTTGTTTTGTAGCATAAATGCCTAGAAACTGGGCCAGCGGTTTGACAAGGCTGAAACTGCCAAGGCATGTTGCCAGATGGCCTACCAAAAATGTGTAGCATTTTGCCCTGCCACCACTGACATTTCCTTCTTACGCTTAAGAAGGGCTTTCTCATCCTGACATCAACAGAAAGTTCTGCATTTCATCCTCATTTTATTAAGGTTTCTGACACCCTCTGAAGATTCTTTTAGAATCTTCCCTTTAGGGGCGCCTGGGTGGCTCAGTGGGTTAAAGCCTCTGCCTTCGGCTCAGGTCATGATCTCAGGGTCCTGGGATCGAGCCCCGCATCAGGCTCTCTGCTCAGCGGGGAGCCTGCTTCCTCCTCTCTCTCTCTGCCTGCCTCTCTGCCTACTTGTGATCTCTCTCTCTCTGTCAAATAAATAAATAAAATCTTAAAAAAAAAAAAAAGAATCTTCCCTTTAGATTGGTTTTCATCCAGCACAGCCCTGCTGGACATTTGTGGGTCCTCCCCTCTCCAAGGGGCTCACTGCAGGACTGCATATGGGAGGGATGAAGATTTATAGCACTGAGTGTTTTTACATTAGAAAGGAGGGTAGGCCCCCGGCAATGCTCTCTGTTCTTGCTTCAATGAACTAGAAAAGAAAGAGCAAAATAAAACCACAGCAAGAGGCAGGAAGGAAAAAAAGTTAAGAGCAGAAATGGATGAAATTGTAAACAGGAAAATAGAGAAATCAATTAAACAAAAGCTGGCTCTTTAAAAAACTCAATCATGTTTATAAACCTCTAGAGACTCTGAAGAAGTTAAAATGGAAGAAGACACAAGTCACCAAGATCAGTATGAAATAGGAGGCATCACTACAGGTCCCAGGACATCACAATGACCATGAGCTAATGCTATGAACAACTTTATGCTCAAAAATTCAACAAGTTAGAAGCAACAGACCAATTCCTTTCAAACTATAGATACTCAACCAGGATGAAAGGAACCACCTGGATAGTCTTATAACTATTTTAAAAAGTTGTGTACATAAAAAGCTCCTAAAAAAAGAAATCTCCAAGCCCAGTGGATTCACTGAAGACTTCTATCAAACATTTAAGGATAAAATAACACCAATTTTATACAATTTCTTCTAGGAAGTAGAAGAGATGGAAATAACTCCAACTCATGTTAGGAAGCTAGCATTACCCTCCTGATGCCCAAACCAGACAAAGACAGTACAGGGAGGGAGAGAGTGAGAAAGAGAAACTGGCAGACTAATTTCCTTATGAACTTAGAAGAAAAATTCTCAGCAAAATATTCGCAAATTGAATTTAGCAATGTGTAAAAAGAATTGCATACTATACCAAGAGGGATTCACTTCAGATGTGTGAGTCTGGGTCCACATTTGAAAACCAACCACTGTAATCCATCACATCCACAAGCCAAGGGAGAAAAAATATATGATTATATTGATTGATGAAGAAAAAGCACTTGAAAAAATCCAACACTTGTTCATGACAAAAACTCTCAGAAAACTAGGCATTCAAGAGAACTTCTTCTACTGATATAGACCATTAAAAAAAGAACACAAATCAAACCCTGCTGGTAACATACTTAATGGTGAAAAAAGATTTCCCCCTAAGATGAAGTACATGGCAAGGATATCTGGTCTCTTATTCAGCATAGAATTGGAAATTCTGTCAGTGTAGTGAAACAGAAAAAGAATATTGACATATGACATGATTATCTACATAGGACATTCCAATGAATTAAAAAAAACCCTCAAAAACCTTCTAGAACTGAGTGAGCTCTGCGGGGTTGCAGGTTACAAGAGCAACATACCAAGTCAATCTCAAGTCTGTATACTTACAACGAACATATGGAAAGTGAAATATGATTTTAGGGGCACCTGGGTGGCTCAGTAGGTTAAGCATCTGCCTTTGGCTCAGATCATGATATCGGGGTCCTGGGATTGAGCCCCATGTTAGGGAACCTGCAATTCCCTCTCCCTCTGCCTCTCTCCACTGCTCGTGCTCTCTCTCAAATAAATAAATAAAATCTTAAAAAAAAAGAAATATGATTTTAATCACTCTAAGAAAAGAAATGCTCATTGACTAACTTAACAAAACATGTATGAGATCTGTGTGCTGAAATTACAAAACAATGATAAAAGAATTCAAAGAAAAGCTCAATAGAGACATGTTCATGTTCATGAGTTGAAAGACTCAACATAGCAAAGATTACAGTTCTCCCCAAATTGATCTATAGGTTTAATGTAATCCCTATAAAATCTTAGTGATGTTTCTCTGCCCCCCAAGGCACAGACAAGCTTATTCTAAACTTTATACAGAAAGGCGCAGATCCTAAACTACCCCAAAAAATCTTGAAAAAGAAGAATGAAGTGGGAAAAATAGTCTCTCAGTGTAAACGCTTGTTATATACCTGCAGAAATGAAGGTGCTGTCGTGTCCGTGAAGGCACACTACAGACCCTGGGACGTTACGTTTGCAAACCAGGCATCTGACAAAACAATCATGCCTACGATAGATCAAGAGCTTTCAAGACTCAACATTAAAAGAGCCAATCCAATTAGAAAATGGGCAAAAGATGAACAGATCTTTCACCAAAGAGGAGATACAGATGGCAAATAAAAATCATTAATGTTCAACATCATTAGCCATTAGGGAAATGCAAATTAAAACCACAATGAGACACAACCACATGCTTATAAAAACATCTAGGATAAAAAAAAACCAACAGTGACAGTCCCAAATACTGGCAGGGATGTGGAGAAACTAGATCTCGTGTATGATGCTGGTGGGAGTGTACAACGGTGCAGCCACTCTGGAAAACAGTTTGGCAGTTTCTCACAAAACCAAACATGCAACCACCATATGACCTAGCTTTGGCTCTCCTGGGCATGCATCCCAGAGAAAACTTTTGTTCACATGAAACCTTTCCAAAAATGTTTACAGCAGTTTTTACGCATAATAGTCAGAAACTGGATGCAGCCCAGGTGTCCTTCAATGGGTGTGTGCTTAACAGGCCGCGGTCCATCTGTAGAGTGGAATCTTATGCAGCATAGAAAAGAAGGAATGTACAACCTGGATGGATCTCCAGGGAATCCATCAATGCTGGGTGGATTGATTGGATGGATCCATCCAGTCAATCCACGGAATGCTGGCTCAGTGCAAAAGCCAGTCCTCAAAGGTCACACACTATATGCTTCTATGTGTGTAGCACTCTTGTACGGAAAGTGATGGGTGGACTGAACACAGCATGTGATGAGGGCATGCACCATGGTCGATGGGCTGTGTCAATGACAGTTTTCTGGTGTCATATTATCCTAGAGTTTTGCAACAGTTTCTTCACCAGGGGCATCCAAGTGAAGGATACAAGAATCACCTTCATTATTTCTTACAATTATATGTGAACCTTCAGTTTTCTCTAAACAGCAATTTTAAAACCTTGAAACATGTTAAGAAATGTTTATTATGCACCCAAGTTTCCCAACACACCTCTCACAGGTGGCAAGGTGGTGTGAACAGATGGTGTCCTACTATGAGGAAAAAGCTCCTTGTCCACGGGCATCTGTCTGAGGACAGGTGCTGTGCTGGGCAATGCCTAGAGGCCAGGATGCTGGCTGGGATGCTGGACCAGGACGCTGGTTGGGATACTGAACTGAGCACTGGCTGGGATACTGAACAAGGATGCTTGGCTGGGATGCTGGACTGGGCCCTGACTGGGATACTGGACAAAGGTGCTGGCTGGGATGCTGGACCAGGATGCTTGGCTGGGGTGATGGACTGGGTACTGGTCGGGACACTGGACCAGGGTGTGGGCTGGGATACTGAACAAGGATGCTGGCTGGGACGCTGAACTGGGTACTGACTGGAATACTGACTGGACCAGAACTGGTTGCTGGCTGGGATGTTGGACCAGGTACTGGCCAGGACGCTGGATCAGGATGTTGGCTGGGATACTGGACAAGGATGCTTGGCCTGGATGCTGAACTGGGTGCTGCCTGGAATGATGGATTAGGATGCTTGGCCAGAGTACTGAACTGGGTGCCGGCTGAGATGTTGTGCAAAGATGCTGGACCAGGATTCTGGCCAGAATACTTAACAAGGATGCTTGGCTGGGATGGTGGACTGGGCACTGACTATCTTGCTGGATTGGGATGCTTAGTTGAGATGTTGGATTAGGCACTGTCTGGGATGCTGGACTGGGCTCTGGCCGGGACACTGGGTCAGGGTGTTGGCTGGGATAGTGGACTGGGTGCTGGCTGGGACACTGGGCCAGCTGATCTGCAGGGGGCAACCTGGCCACATAGGGATGGGCTGTGGTAGAGGCTCCACTCGGCTCAGCTTCCCAGTCCCAGCTGTGAGAACACCAGCTTTCTCTTCCTTCCTCTCTCTCGCATGAGTGTGAACACACACACACATGAACATGAGCACACATACACGTGCCCCACAGCCCATGAGCTCATTCTGCCCATGGCTGGCAGGCTGGGTGGGATCATTTCTCCTTGAGCTCTTTGTCCAGCTCAGTTTCAAATGACTCATGAGTGGCTTTCACCATCTCTCCTAGGGAGACCCCCTGCTTGGCCCCATAAACCTTCCCAATTAGGCAATGTTTCCTGATAAGCAGCTGCTTGCTGGCTTCTTCCAGACCACCCGGAGAACTGTACCCCTTCCCAGTCCAGGCAGTGGCTGGCAATCCCTCCCCAGGCTGGCCTTCCCAGAGTCTCCCAGAACTCCACCCTCGTTGCTGTTGACCGGGAAACTGAGGCTCACAGTGGGGGTAAAGATTGGCTGGGTAGCAGCTGGGCAAGCAGGCTTCCTGCTGTTTTCTGTCCCCTCCATTGCTCCGTCTCTCATCTCCTAGGGAGGAGGGGAATAAGGCTGTCGTGCATAGACTGATGAGACTCTGCCACCACATCCAGACGGGGCCTTGGAGATGTCGAGTTGGCCTGCCCTCGCCCAGCCTGGGGTCATGGCAGGACCCTGACTTTGCAGGCGTCTGCCACTCTGTAAGTCCTGGCCAGCCCCCTCTGCATGGCTGGGGACTGGCTCAGGGTCTGTGGCTGTGTAGGATTCCAGCAGTTCCTGGGGCTGGGCTCCCCATGAAGCTAGATGTTTGTGAAAGCAGTGGGATCCAGTGAGCACTGAGGCCCATTGCCTTTGATTTTCCCTTCCCAAGGTAGGCTTCCTTTTGGAGCACAAGCCTTTCTGTGGCATGGACACAGCCCTCTTGGGCCTGGGCCCCTTTCCCTCATGGACAGCACCACTGTGTTTCCCAATCCTGACCCATGTTAGGGATGTGTTCAGGGCAGAGACCATCCAGTTGAGTCTGGACCATTCCTCTATCTCCCTCAAGGACACAGGCCAGCTGCAGCCTCTGGGCCAGTGGAGGAAGTTTGTCCTGCTGCCGGCTCTGCATATCCTGCCCTGGCAAGCTGACCTGTGCCCAGGCAGGCCTAGGTGGCCGTGATGGGGGACAAGGAGCTTTCAGCCAGAGAAGCCCCAAGCCCAGTATTCTGCAACAGATGTGGAGTGACTCTGCCGTTGGCCAGAGGCCATCGGCCATGGCCAAGAATGCTGACGAGATGCGCCTGCCCTCCCTGGACAGCATTCCTTCCTCATGTTGTACTCAGGCCCGTGAGATTACCTGCTGGGTAATTTGTGCCCCTAGCCTTTATGGTGGTTTTCTGGGCCTCAGTTTACCCTCCAGGGTCAACGGAGCTGATGCTGGTCTGTTGGCAGCTGTTCCACACAGCATGGCTGGCCTATCCGGGACCAGCCAGGGCAGGTGCTGCAGGTGTTGCAGGCCCACAGGGTCTGCTACGGTGGGTGGGGCTGGGTGTGTGTGGAGGCAGGGGAACCGGGGCCCACTGGGGAGCTCGGAGGGCCCAAGAGCAAGTCTGCGAAGGCCCATCAGTCACTGGGGAGGTGGGCATGTAGGCAGAGGCGTGAAGCTTGAGACTGGGGACAGGGAGCCTGCCTCCAAGGTCTAGCTGGGGTGGGGTGTCTCCCCAAGGTGCAGGGGGTGGGGGCAGGCACAGCCCAGACCCTGAGTTACAGGGACTGGACCCTCCCACTTCCCAGAGGGCAAAGCCTGGTGTCCCTGCTAGCTCTGCAGGCTGGAAGGGTCTCTCGGAACCCCAGACCTGCTGATATCTGGGGCAGCTTAGTGGGGGCTTCAGCTGGGCTAGGTGGGTTGGCACAGGACTGGCCTGGGCTCCTTCCAGACCCCAGACGGCCTTCCCCTTCCGGAGCTCACAGACCTCCTCCCTCTCCCCACGGCAGCCCGGGCTGCTGCAGGTCCAGGCTGCTGGGACCTCCACCCGCCTCTTTCGGCGGGACTCACTGGGCGGCCAATGGGAGAACCCTCCCTGCGGAAGAGCTCCGTAATGCCTGCAACGCCTTCCAGACACACATTTACAATCTCACACTTCATTTTTCTTGGACGCAATCTCGTGCCTTTAAACATGTCATCACTCCGTGTCCCCCCCACCCGCCATCTAGCACTTCCCGGGTGTGGGAGGCAGGCTTCAGGGGGAGGCCCCGCAGGCTGCGCAAGGCCATAGCCGTGGGGGTCGGGACAAGGCGCCCCCTCTCGCCCCCCACCCCTCCCCCAGGGCCCTGCAGCCTGGGTGGGCTGGGGCTGCCTTTGGTCAGCCTTCTCCGTGTGGAGCCAGCCCCACCGGTGAGCTGGCTGAGCAGGGTGTGAACAGATGAGGGTAGCGGAGAGATCCCCCTCCCGTAGGAGGGGTCCGGGAAGAGGGGAATGACGTGAGGCCAGTCACACCCACGGAGAGGGCTAATCATGGGTGGGTGCTTCCACAACATGGCATCACAACTTAGAAAAGGCCACAGGTCCTTGGCACGAGATGGCTCTCAGATAGGGAAATTGAGTCCCTGAGAGGACGTGATTTGTCCCGCCCCGTCTGCTCCCCACCCACCCCTCACTCACTCATGCACCAGGATCTCCGGCAGCAAGACCCGGGAGTGCTCACCTGGGCGGCCTTCCTGGAGACGCAGGCTCCCCGGAGCTGTCCTTTTCCCAGGGGCCACCGTGAGGTGCATCTTCTAGCACTGCTCCAAGACAGGTCACTGAGTGCTAAATTCTCAAAGCCCACCAGCCTGCCTTTGGAGGTGCTCAGACCCCCAGATCCAGGGCCACTGTACCCCAGATCCAGGGCTCCTCTGGGTTCAGACAAGCTGGTGGGGAGGTGGGGTCTCCCTTGAGGCTCAAGGCCTGGCTAGTCCGAGGGGTCTTCGATGTTACCTGGAGGCTGGCCCTTCGTAGGACCCTACACCGCAGCCTGCGCCCTACAGCTGACCCAGGGGCCTTTTAGCTGGTTCTCCTCGAACCCAATCGTGTGTCTGTTTCATTCGATTTTGGGTTCTCTGACACCATCTTGTTTCAGCAGCGGATTCTGTGCCTTCTCTCCTCCGCGTCCCCCACTGCTCCTCCCGCCTCTGGCCACGCCAGGCCCCTTTGGTCTCCCGAGCCCGCTTCTCCCAGCCGCCCCTGTGCAGAGGCCCTGAGAACGGGGGTCGCTCGAGCGTCGGCGCTGGCAGTGACCTCAGCCTCTACCTCACCTCCCTCGATTTAATAAGGATGGGGAGACAGAGGTCCCAAAAGGTCAAGCGAATCAGCCTTTGCCCTCCGCTGGCCAGGTCGCCTCAGTCCCGGGAAGGAGTGGCCCTCCGGCCGGTTTCCCGAGCGATCTGGCTTCACTAAGAGCGCGGGTATCACCTGTTGCGGGGTCTCCCTGTCCACGCCAACTCCCAGGGGAGCGGGCCAGCGCGCTTCCGCTGACGGCTGACCCTGGGTCCTCCAGGGCTCACCGCCGCTCGTCCGGGCCTCGAGCTCCGCCCCGGCCCCGCCCCCGGGCCCCACGGGCCCCTGGCTCCGCCCCCGCGGCCGCCCCGGGTCCCCCCAACCCGGCGGGCAGCTGGGAGCCAACGCTCCGCCCCGGCCCCGCCCCAGCCCTCCGCGAGCCCCCAGCCCGCCTCCAGCCCCGCCCCCGTGGCCGCCCCGCGTCCCTCCCACCCCGGCCGCCCGGGCTCGCGGCCAGCGCTCCGCCCCAGCCCCGTCCCTGCTCCCCCTACTCCCCACTCCTCCCGCCCCCAACGCGCCCCGCCTCCAGGCGCGGGGCGCGCCCCGACACCCGAAGGGCCGGGCGGCGGCGCGGCCAGGCGGCGCGCTCGGCTCGGGTTTCGGCCCGCCCCCGGCGCCGGCGTGACCCCTCCTTGGGCGCGGGCGGGCCGGGCCCAGCTGGCCGGCGCCCCGCCCCCGGCCCGGGGCTCCGGGCGCTATAAGAGGGCGGCGGCCGCGGGGCACCCTGCGCGGGGCCGAGAGCGCGATGGTCAGCCGCCGAGGCGCGGCAAGATGCTGGATGGGCCCCTGCTGGCGCGCTGGCTGGCCGCGGCCTTCGCGCTGACGCTGCTGCTCGCCGCGCTGCGCCCCTCGGCCGCCTACTTCGGGTAGGTGCCTCGGCGGCCCGGCGGGCGGGCGGGCGGGCGGGCGG
This sequence comes from Enhydra lutris kenyoni, assembly GCF_002288905.1. NCBI lineage: Eukaryota > Metazoa > Chordata > Mammalia > Carnivora > Mustelidae > Enhydra > Enhydra lutris. The sequence goes on from NW_019154190.1 coordinate 1,036,069, forward strand.
CGCGGAGATGGGACGCGGGGCGGGCGGCCCAGGTGCGCGGGCAGCGGGGTGCCGGGCGCTGTTGGCGGCATGCGTGTCGCTCCGTCCACGGGTCAGTGTCCTCGCGGCGCTGCGTGGGGAAAGGGACCGGCGTCCCCGACGGGCTGGCACGGGGCCGTGGTCCTCCGTGACCCCGGAGTCGTCGTCGCCGCGACGCGCCCGTGAGCGGAGCTCCCTGGAGCTCGGGGACCAAGTCTGGTCCGGGAGCTCTGTTAGGCCGCCGAGTTCTGGGGGAACGGCTGGAGCCTCCCCCCGCCCCTACCCACCCTTGCAGCTTACCCCTCCTTTCTCTCCTCGAGAAGTTAATTTAACAACAACAAAAAAATACGTACAAAATCCAGATGTTCCTTGCACTGAGCCCCAAAGGGGGGGGGGACCCAAGCTGGAGGAATTTATTTTTCTTGAGCTTTGCTTCTTATGCCCGCTCTGGCCCCGGCCCGCGGGAGCGCTTCTGTGGGACCAGGCCTAGAGCACAGGGCCCGGCGGGGGCTGTGAACGCGGTCCCCCGCGGTCTCAGGGGTAGCTGCCCCGCGCGCTCTCCGCTCTCTGTAGTAGCAGTTTGCGTGTTTCGGCGCGTCGCTCCCCGCCGTTCTTTTCTGGCCTTCCTCGTCCCTGTCTCCTAGATCTGGGATGTCCAGCCCAGAGCCCTTGGGAGACCCTCTCTGGCTGTGTCACGCTGATGGGCACCCCGAAGTCCGGGCTGGCTCGGCGCGGACAGCCCTCTAGGCCCCTCAGCCTCCGCTCCCGCCGCCCAGGCGCCGCCCCGGGGAGCCGAGGCCCAGCCCTGAGCCCTGGCCCTTGCCCTGGGCTCCCCGGGGCCGCTCCTGGCCGCGGCCCTCTGCCCGTCACCTGTTCCCTCGCCCCTGGCCCCGGCGCCGTCGCGCAGCGGCTGGCCGGCAGAGGGCCCCGTTGGTCCAGAAATATGCCACCGCCAGGGCGGGGAGAGGCCACTGGGCGAGGAGCCCTGCAGGTGTATCCTGTTCTCAAAGAAAATAAAATATTTTCATGGGAAACTTTCCCTTTGTGTTTTTCTTTCCCCCCTTTCTCCTTCTGTTCCTTTCTCCTGGGTCGTCTTCCAGGGTCAGCTCCGTGTCTCCTTCCCCTGGAGACCCCACCCGGCTGCCCTCTCCTGGCTCCGGCTGTGGGCCCAGCCCTGCCTGGGGCCTGGGCTGTTCTAAGGCTGGCACACCCCTGTACGCCATCTGTGCAGGCTTCGCCTCGCCCTCGCGGGCAGAGGGAGGGTCAGAGGATGGCCGTCTGGCCGCAGGTCCACGGTGAGTCACGGCAGCCTGTCAGCCAGCTGTGCCTTCCTGCTCTGCCGGCCCAGCCTCGGGTCTGCTCACCAGGCCTCAGACACACCCTGGCTTGTCTGCTCTATGGGTCTGCCTGCTGCCAGCCCACAGAGGGGAGGTAGAGGTCATGGGTCCTGGCTCCTTGGTTGCTAACACCCCACCCCCACCCTCACCTCAGGCAGCAGAGGGGCTTTGCCCCTCTGGGGAAGTCGTCCAGGTCTGTCCTGCAACTAGTGGGCGTGCAGGGGAATGCAGGGAGGGCTTGGTGCTCCTGGGACCTCTCTGGCCAGCTCTCTGGCCCAGCACTTTGGCCCCAAAGGCTGTCCTGTGCAGAGCACAGGAGGCAGACCTGCTGCCCCAGGGACCAGTCCACTGCCGGCACCAGGCAGGGGAGCTGGGATCCGTGTGATGGACAGAGATCCTGGAGCAGGGGCCGGCCTGGTGCCAGCTGGCCGGGTGAAGGGCAGGAACCCGGTGCTGGAGGGGTCCTTACCCAGCAAACGCCTCGGGAGGGGATCCCCAAGGTGGAACCAGACCCAGAAATAGAGGAGGGGACAAGATGTGCTCGGAACCGGTCTATGTGTGGAGGTCCAGCCCTTCTGGTCTGGGGCCCTTCCTCCTGGCCTAGCAAAGTGGCAGGAGCTGGAGGGCTGGGGGAAGGAGATGGCCCAAGGTGGGCAGGGCAGGGCAGGGCTGGGACTGGGGGCTTCCCTCCCAACCTGGAGTGCAGAAGGAGCAGGAGGAAGGAGCTGGGACCTGGGAGTCAGTCCCTTCTTCTCCCTTCCCCCTCTCCGAAAGCTCTGCCTGGCACGGAGGCTCCCCAGCAGGCCGAGCAGCTCCTGTTACAACCCAGAAACCGAGAGAGGCTGGCCTGGGCTTGGGGGGGGCAGTGTCACGTGGGCGGTGGGAGCCCTCCCTGCCCCCTCACAGAGGCTGCAACTCAAGCCGCCCTGCTCCTGTTGCCCTCTCAGCCTCTGGCCACTAGGCAAGACCCTCCAGGCCGCTGCCTGGCCACGGGGAAGGGGCTCTTCCCTCTTCCTCCAGGGCCTGGCCCTGCTTCTTGGCGGTGTGATTAGCAGGTGGCGTTTCCATCTGGTTCTCCAGGGGCCTAGACAGCTTGGCCTGATGCCCTCCTGGAAGGAGGGGTTGCCTGGCTCCCTGCAGCAAGGGGCTGGCCCGAGGTCTGGCGAGTTTGGGAAACAGACTCAGGCCCCCACCTCCCCATGCCCTATGGACCTGGGTGGGCTGAAAGCTTGGCCTGCACCCGGCCCTGCCTCTGGTATTAGAGGGGAGCAAAAGCAGCCAAGGGAGGGAGGGGTGTTTGTGGAGGCTGAATGTCTGCTCAGGAAGGGGGTCCCTGAACCCAGGGAGAGGCGCCCTGCAACTTGCCCAAGCATGGAGCCAGAGGCTGGGTCCCGCAGAGTGGGTCCCACAGGTCCCTTTGCTTAGAGATCCCACTTGTGCCAAGCCAGCCCCAGCAGAGGCACCCAAGCCGCTACACTTGCCTCCAGGGGCTGCCGGCAGGGGGTGGGGATGGGGGGGCAGAGGCCTCAGTCTTCCAACATCAGTCACCGCCCAAGAACTAGGAAAGGCTATCATGAGCCCTGAGACCCTTTCTTGGTATTGGTCCCAGCACCCCACCTTCTATGGGAAACTTTGCAGGCTGGCTTGGGGAAGAGGTCTGTCTGGAGGAGGCTGCAGCAGGCGTGGCCACGGGGGGACCCCCCAGCCAGGCCAGACATCAGTGTGGGGTTGGGGGCGCACTCGGAGTCAGTCTGAAAGGCAGCTCTGGTGCTCCAGGCCCCCGTTCTGTCTGTGATTGAAACAGAACTCCTATCCCGTCAGTGCACCCTGTTAGGGAATGCAGTTGTGGTTTCTGGTCCGTCTGCAAGGGGTGTGGCCAGCACCACTATCTCATTCCAGAGTGTTCCATCACCCCAGAAACCTCACATCCTGCCCCCACCCTGCCCCCGGCAACCGCTAAGCCACTTTCTGTCTCTGTGGGTTTGCCGGTTCTGGACATGGTGCATAAGCGGAGTCCTACAGCCTGTGGCCTTCGTGGCTGGCTCATGTCAGCCAGCACCCGTCCATGTCGTAGCGTGCGCCCGTGTGCCTTTCCCTTTGTGCCTGGGTGATGTCCGACTGTGTGGGCGCAAAACCATCTCTTTCTTCCGGGCCTCTGTTGACGGATGCCTGGCTGAGTCCCACCGTCAGGTCCTTGTCATGCTGCCATGAGCATTGGTGGACACACTTTCCTGTGTGTTGATCCTGAGAGGTGGAATTCCGGGTCCGGTGGTGACTGTCTCTGTTTCCAAGAACCCAGGACACAGTTTGGCTGCCGTCGTGCATGCCCACCAGCCCTGCAGCAGCGGTCCAGTTTCTCTACAAAGCCGTCAGCTCTCGTTGTCTCTGGCTTTGGGTTTGGTTTTGCTTTTTATTCTAGCTGTTCTGTGGGCGTGGGGTGGCATCTCACCGTGCCCTTCCCTGATGGGTTTGCCCTTCCCTGCTGACTGGCGACATGTTCATCTGTAGCTCTTCTCTGCAGAAATCTCTGCTCCATTTCTGGGCCCAGCTTTTGGCTGGGTTGTGGGTCTTTGTGCTGATTTGTAAGAGCTCTTTATTTATGTGGATCTATTCTCGGACAGCGGACAGGCTGAGCCTCAAGCCGGAAGTGTGTCTCCCAGGGCTGCGAGCACAGGCGACTCGTGTGAGCCTTCCCAGTGCATCATCCTCCGACTTGGGCCTCAGCATGACTGTGTGGAGCAGGAGGCTGTCTTTTTGCTGGGGCCCGGTCTGGAGGCCTGGTCAGGGGCTCTAGGGCACTTGCACAGGAGGCGTCCCTGGCCCTGCCCTCAGGCACTGCTGTCTGATGGGGGTGGCTGTGCATGTGGGGTCAGTTCCGGGGTGTGGGGAGCCCGCTGTATAAGCCTGGGGCCTGGCTGCACGTCCTGTGTGGCCCGGAGAGGAGGGGAGCCCACTGGTCCCTGGAGGAGAAGCGGGGAGGGGCTCCAGGGCTGGAGGAGGCAGCCTGGGCATGGTTGGCCTGTGGGGGGCTGGGGGCTCAGGCTCCCAGTGAGGGAGGTCAGACTCTTGCAGTGGGGCTGGGGAGGCACCAGCAGAGGGGAAGGTGTCCCCAGGGACCCCCTGGTGGGTGGTGGAACAGTGAGCTGAGGGAGCCTTAGCAGTCTGGGCAGATGCTGTTCTCAGCATACACGTGCTGCTGGGAGCAGCCCTGTGAGGCCTCAGGTCCAGTGTTTGCTGGGGACGCTATGAAGAGCTCCTGGGGCTCTGGGGGAGTGTGGGCCTGCAGCAGGAGCTGAGGGGGAGTGCAGGTCCAGGCGAGGGCCTTCTCCTTCTCTGCAGTGTTCAGGGCAGCTGGGTGGCCAGCAGGGAGAGTGGCCCTGTGGGGAGCCCTCAGAGTGGTGCAAGGGGGAATGTGAGGTGGGGAGGGAGAGCATGGAGAGGCCTGGACCCCGGGCCCTGACAGACGTGGGGAGGCGGGTGGAGGGAGCAGGTGGGCAAGGATGGAGACATGCCCCCTCTCTCTGCTTGGTAGAGACTGTCCCTCCTCCCTGTCCTCCTGGCCTGTGCCCCGCCCCCCACCAGCACAGAAGCAAGTAGGAGCAGGTGCTCGGCTGCAGCCTAGACCAGGCCCCTGGGCTGGAGGCCTCCTGAGGCTTCATGGAGAGCCTGAGGTGAGGAGGAAGCCACGGCCACCTGGCCCCCCTCAGCTGTGGGAGCAGATGTCCTACCACAGCCGGCAGCTGTCTGGACGGGGGGACAGCTGGCCTAATCTCGCCCCAGTCCTTGCCACTGTGGCTGGGACCCAACTCCAGAGCTCAGAGCACCGGCAGGACCCTGTCTGGGCTCCCAGGGTGGCCCTGGCCCAGGGCGCCACTTGCTGACTGCCCCAGGCGCCCCCCGCCCCGCCCATGTAGAGGACAAAAGGAGAAGTGTGTGGGTAGCTTTTCTCCTGGAAAAGAATGCACGCACGCGATTCCTCCCGTGGGACTGAGATGAGCCGATAAGGGGCCTGGCTTGGTTTTCCTGGCTGCAGAAACATGACACCTGTCAGCAGGGCCAGCATCAGGCCCACTTAATCCTGGAGGGCATGGGCTCCCTTTGTGCATTGTCCCAGTGGGCAGTGTGGGTGCCCTTGTAGGGCCCTGCCTGGCTCAGCAGGATGGCTGGGTTTCTGGGAGGCCTGGTTGTCTGGTACGTGGGCGAGGCTGGACCCATGGTTGCCAGCATGCCTCTGGTGGGCTGTCAGCCTCCCCCCGGTCCAGGGTTGGTCCCAGCTGACCCCTCCTCCAGAAAGCCAGCTGTGGCCTACCTGCCGTCTACCTCCAGTGAGCCCAGAGCTCTCCTCCAAGCTGCCCTGGGCTGGTGTGTCTAAGGCCCATGGGGGATCCTGTTGTTCCTCTGCTCCCTCACTCTGGACTCGGGAGCCCTGTGTGGGGTCTGCTGGCTCCTTTGCCAAGCTGGCTAGCCCCCTCCTCACCCCAGGCCCTTACTTGCCCAGCTGCACCCGCCCCACCCTGCCGTCTGGCCTGTCAGACGGGGGTTTTGAGGGCGTGTGTTGAGGGGTAGAGGACCCCTCTGGAGCTCCCAGGGCAGGGATATGGGTGGAGGGCTTGGGGCACATCTGGTATGGGTGCAGGAGGTAGGGGCCTGTGGCCCCAGCTGGGTGTGAACAGCAGTGTCTTCCTGTAGGGGCCTCCCAGGGTGGGCTGGGTGGGGGGGCAGGTGGGCTCGGCAGGGGTCCCCCAGGAAAGAACATTGCAGGCTAGGCGGGGGGCAGGTGGGCTGGGCAGGGGCCCCCCAGGAAGGAACACCGTGGGCTGGGTGGGAGGCAGGTGGGCTGGGCAGGGGCCTGCCCGGGACGGCAGCGCCGACCTGGGTGGCGTGCTGGCCGCCCAGCTCCGTGACCCATGGGCCTGGCCCACCGTCCTCCCCTGCCCCTCCCAGCGAGGTTCCTGGCTGGCCTGGCGCCCCTGGCCACAGGAGGAAACCCGGCTGCCCAGCTGGCAGGCCCGGCTCCTCGGGACCAGCAGCCGGACGAGGGAATGGAAAACGGCAAGCCTCAAGCTGCGTTTGTTTTTCTTAGCGATACCTGAGGTAGACGCAGCCAGGGAAGTGGTCTGGCCCAGGACGAGAGGCCGCCGGGGGCTCCCAGATCAGAGCACGTCAGAGCCAGCTTCCTCCTGGACAGAGGGAGTCGCTGCAGCCGCCCCAGGCCACCCCGGGGCGGGACGTCCATCTGGGCTGTCCCATTGTCTGTCCTGGGATCCCTGTCCAAGCTGGGTGTGCGGGAGGTGGTCATGGGGTGACACTCCTGGTGGCTTCTCCAGCTCCCGCCTGCCCCACATCCTGCCTGTCCCTCCCTGTGACAACTCGCAGGGACCTGTGCTGTCGGTGAGACCTGGGGCCATGCAGTCCACTGCTCCTGTTCCTCTGTGAGGCCACAGCTCCCCGTCTTCTCCCCTCACTGTCCGTGAATCTGGGGTCCCATTCAGCTCCCCTGGGTGCCCACGGCATCCCACCCCCTGCTTCAGAAAGAGGCCTATTGGCCAGCAGCCTCCAGGGCCTGGGATCCCAGGGTGTTTGCTGGCCCTGGGGTCCCAGGAGGTTTGCTGGATCTGGGGTCTGGGAGTTTGCTGGGCCTGGGGTTGGACTCGCAGACATCAGGCCTTGTGCGTTGGATTTTGCTGGGTGTGGCTGAGTCCTGTGTCTGCCGGCTGACCCCCGAGCCGGCCCAGCCTGAGCCAGGAGCTCCCCAGAAACACTCAATCTGGAGGTTTGCTACAGCTGCATGGACACAGCCCGTCCATGAGGGAGCAGGGAGGGGGTACCCTGGAATGTCGGGGCCCCGGGCTCTCCCAGCTGACGGAGGTGACAGCTGTCACAGACACAGGGTTGTTTGGCCTGTCGTTGCCACTGGGCCGCCCTCCCACCTTGCTCGCCGTGGCCCGTGGTCCCTGCTTCCTCCTCGGTGTGTCTGGGCCCCCGCTGACTGTGGAGCCCACAGGGAGGGCCCAGCCTCTGGTGGTGTCTGCAGCTCCGCATCCTGCATGCTTGGTGAGGAGATCGGCTAGCACTCAGGAGGATGGAGGGTTAATCTCACAACCAGTTTCTCTGCACTGGAATTTGTTTTGAATTAGATTCACACAGAAATTAAATGCCGTCTGGTGGGGCTGAGGTTTCCTTGGCAGGGTGCTGTGGCTTCTGGAACTCTGGCCTCTACTCCCTCCACCCAGCCCAGGGAGCTGGCTTTGTGGGCAGGATGGCCCTTGGGGTAGCCGGGTCTGTTGGCAGGAGGAAGGGCTGCTGGAATCTGTCCCTGCTGCAGAGTGGGAAGGAGCAAGAGCTCTGGGGCCTAGGCCGTCTGGGCCTGAGGACAAGGACATCTCCATCCCCAGGCTGCCACGCATGGCGGTCTCTGGCCTGGCCCACAGAGGGACACGGGCTCCTCGACGTGGCTGTGCCTCTCCTGCCTGGGTTCTTTTCACTCCCGGGGAGACCGGGGTGGGGTCTCCTCAGAGGTGAGCTGAGTGTCACAGGCCAAATGCAGGTTCTTGCTGTGCTGTTCTTTCTGGAGTTGAGATAAGCCTGCAATTTCTGCAAGGAGTAAGAGACCGCAAAACTGACCCAGCAGGTTTGGAAAAACTGAGTGGAACTGCGGGCAATGAGTGAGTTGTTGGTCCATTTGAAAGCAGATTAGAAATAGCTGAAGAGCACAAGCGAGGTTACCCCAAGCGTGGCCCGTGGGGTGCCTCCACGCCTCCACGGAGGCTAGAGGCCGGACTTGGGGACGCATGGACAGGGCTCCCATCTGAAGACAATGGCCGAGCTGAGCATTTTCTGCAATTCTCATAATTGATCAGCGGCACCTACAGGATTTGGGAGGCCCTGAGGAGCCCCGAGCAGAAAACGCAGAAATCATACCAGAACATCCAGAACCAGACTGGTGAGACGCCTGAAACAAAGCACTGTAAGAGCAGAGGCTGGGCAAACACACACAGATGATCTCTCAGGATGGGGCTGCCTGGCCACGGGCTACAGCGTGGCTGGCTGGGGACCTGCTAGGGGATGCCTCCCAGACGCGTTCCTGTGAGGCAGCCATGGAGGATGCGGAAACATGCAACTTCAGACTGTGGGGCAGAGATGGGATAGCAAGAAACAACCCAACATGAGGCAGGACAGGAGGGACAGAAACAGAGCAGGCAGGCCCAGCAGACAGTGGAGGACACACCCCCGCTGTGTGGCTGAGTGCATCTGGGTTGCCGTGGGGTTGTAGGTCTGATCACTGGGTCCAGGAGACACAGACAAGACATCAGCATAGAGAATGCAGGAGGATGGAGACACAACACACCAACTCAGTGGACTGTAAGGCAGAGAGCAAAGCTAGAGAAAAGATGCAGAAAGATGCGCCATGATCCAGGCCCTGCATGGCCACCTGGTCTGTGACCTGGGCTCTGCACGTGACCTGACTGTGACCGGGGTCTCCACAGTGAACTGACTATGACCCAGGCTCTGCACTGTGACCTGACTGTGACCCAAACTCTGCACGATGACCTGGGCTCTACACAGTGACCTGACCATGACCCGGGCTCTGCACGGCAACCTGACTGTGACCTGGGGTCTGCACGGTGACCTGACCATGACCCAGGCTCTGCACGGTGTCCTGAGCCATGACCCGGGCTCTGCACAGTGACCTGAGCTGTGACCTGGGCTCTGCACGATGACCTGACTGTGACCTGGGATCTGCATGGTGATCTGACTGTGACCTGACCATGACCCAGGCTCTGCACGACCACCTGGTCTGTGACTTGGGCTCTACACGGTGACCTGACCATGACCCAGGCTCTGCACGGCAACCTGACCATGACCTGGGGTCTGCACGGTGACCTGACCATGACCCGGGCTCTGCACGGTGACCTGAGCCATGACCTGGGCTCTGCACGATGACCTCTGACTGTGACCGACACAATGCACAGTGACCCCTGAGCCGTGCCCCAGGGTCTGCACGGTGACCTGAGCCATGACCTGGGGACTGCATGGCAACCTGACCATGACCTGGGGTCTGCACGGTGACCTGAGCCATGACCAGGACTCTGCACGGTGACCTGAGCTGTGACCCGGGGCCTGCACGGTGACCCCTGACTGTGACCAACATGCTGCATGGTGACCCCTGAATCATGCCCCAGGGTCTGCATGGTAACCTGAGCCATGACCTGGGCTTTGCATGGTGACCTGAGCTGTGACTCGGGCTCTGCGTGGTGACCCCTGCGCTATGCCCCAGGGTCTGCACGATGACCTGAGCTTGGCACGGTGACCTGTGCTGTGACCTAGGCTCTGCGCAGTGACCTGAGCTGTGACCCGGGCTCTGCATGGTGACCCCTGGGCTGTGACCTGAGCTCTGCATGGTGACCTGAGGTCTGCACGGCAACCTGAGCTGTGACCCACACTCTGCATGGTAACCCCTGGGCTGTGACCTGGGCTCTGACCCCGACCAGCACAGTGACCTGAGCTGTAACCCGGGCTCTGCATTGTGACCCCTGGGCTGTGACCTGGGCTCTGCACGGTGACCCCTGCGCTGTGACCTGGGCTCTGCATGGTAACCCCTGGGCTCTGACCCCGGGTCTGCATGGTGACCTGAGCTGTGACCCGGACTCTGCACGGTGACCCCTGGGCTGTGACCCAGGCTCCACACAGTGATCTGATTTTGAGGCAGGTGCCGTAGGAGTATATTTGAGGAATTTGAGGAAATGCATAATTGAGAAGTGCAGAGGAGCCTGGAAGCCCTCAGCAACTGTAGGTCACAGATTGAGGCAAAGAGCAGGGAGCTAAACCCAGAGAAAGCAGAAGGAAGGACGCAGAAGTGAGGAAACAACCCCCTTGCGTTAGAGACGAAGGGGTCCCCTCATGGGCAGACCTGACGAGCTGGATGGGGCGATCGCCCATGGGAGCTGCAGACGCGCCTGCACAGAGGTGTGTGGATGACTTCAGGGCAGGCCTGGAGCATGGCTGAGCGTCACACAGTGTGCCCATGCACTGGGGTAGCATCTGATGCACAAGGGAGTGAGGCACCCACATTCAGCAGACGGGTGCTCTCCGAAAACAGGGTGTTCTCGGCATGAGGGCGCTGTCACAGAAGACCACACTCCGTCTTGTTCCCTGGGTGTGGAATGTGCAGGGCAGGCAGACCTCAGAGACAAAGTGGATTAGTGCTGGCCAGGGGCTGGGACCAGGAGCTAAGGGGTGCATGTCATTTTGAGACCATGAAATGCCCTAAAATCGGCCATGGCCATGTTTGCACATATCTGAGAATATACGGCAAACCCCTGAACTGTAGACCTTAAATGGGTGATTTTATGGCGTGGGAATTATATCTCAATAAAGCTGCTTGGAAAAGAGAAGGAAAAAGAAAAGAAAGAAGAGTAATCGGATCAGAAGGGAGATCTTTTCCAGAAAAGGTCAGGCTTCATGCCGAGTTCTACCGAGAAGTTAAGAAGATGTGATTCTAATCTGACCAGTCTTCTAGGCGGTTTAACAAACGAATTCTCTCTGAGGCACTGACCCCCGGCAGGACGAGCACGGAAGAGAAAATTACAAACACAGATGCGAAAGGCCGAGACACGACATTCTGGGGTTATGGCTAGCTGCACAGAGGAAGGCCAAGCCCCTCCCGGCTGAGGGACGCGGGTGTCTGGCCTCGGGAAGACAAGGGAGTGGAATTCCTTGTTTTAGCAGATTAAAGTGGAAAAATCCCGTGCCAGTAGAGGCAGGGACCCCATCTAATGACCTTCGACATCGGCTTGTATGTTTTGGAAAGCTCATAGCGAACAGAAAGCAGAGGCGGCTCCTTTAACCTGCTGTGGGGTGGCCCAGAAGATAGCCAGCCAACCTCAGTCTTGTTGGTGAATGGACCAGAGCTTCCCTTTTAAGACCAGGAGTCAGACAGGGATGCCCGCTGCCACACTAATCTGAACCCACGTGATGCCACGTGATCCCTCAGGCAGGATGGGAGTGGGTCTGTCCTATGACAATAGGGCACATTCCCCGGCTCTGGCCTCTGGTGTTTCGCCCACCTGCAGGGTGTCCGTGTCTCCCTCGGGCTGGGTCTGGGAGGCAGAGATGTGAGTTTGGGCAGTGGGGGTGAGGGAGGGGGCAGGGTCCCTGCTCCCAGGACTGACGCCCATGTTTCTGTCCCACATGGCGCCCGCCTGCCCAGAAGCTCACTGGATGGCGCTGCAGGGCCAGGGACGGGGCACTGTTGGACCACTGCATTGTGGCTCACAAGGCCCTCACTGTGGCAGGAAGGCAAGCAGGACGGCCTGGGACAGAAGAGGACGAAAGCAGCTCTGTGTCTCAGAAGACCACACGGCGGGTCACAGCACATCTGAAGACCATCGGAGGTGATCACGGCATGGGCGCAGCGCATGTGCAAAGGCCAGTCACCATCCGACTGGTCTCACTTCTGTGGGTGACACATCATCTCTCCTGGAATCTGGCACTGACCAGCATGAGGCGGACCACAGGTGCGGAATCCGCCCGAAGAGCCGGGAGAGTGGTAGGAGGGACTGCCATAGACTCACTGTAACTCTGCAGAAAACCCGTGGTGGGTATGAGCCTTGACCTCTAGGGAGCGTGAGCCTTGGGTGGGCTCCGGGACCCCCGGCCAGCATGGGCCTTGGTGGGCGTCAGGACCTCTGAGCCAGTGCAGAGCCAGCTTGTGCCCTCAGGACAGGCCCCAGTCACACAGCAGGTTGTGAACCACTGGCCCAGGGCAAAGCCCAGAGTAGCTGCTGTGAGGCCGTGGTGACATTGCAGGGCAGTGTGGAGCCAGGACCCCCCGGGTGCTGCCCCACCTGGAATGCGGATGCTGGCTCCCATGGACGGAGTGCAGGTGTACTGTCGTTGAGGAGAAGGCAGCTGTATCACTTGAGCAGATGCGGGTTTCCAAGTGCAGTGGAAGAAGGGGCACGTGCAGAAGGAAGTTGTGCAGGACGGAACTTGCGTTTATGGGGACACGCTGTGAGGGGAACCCCAGGCTGTCTGGATAGGTTTGTGCCTGCGCAGTCACTGCAGGAATCCGAGCACTGTCCTCGGAGCTCGCAGGAAGGTTCGCAGGTACTGGAGGGAGGGCTGCGTTACCAGCCCTGCTGCCCGGCTCCCCCTCCATCACTCTGTCTTTGGTTTTTCTTTACTTCTGATATAGCCAAATTTATTAATCTTTTCTCTTTTTTATCATTCTGTCCCGCTCGCCCCTGGAGTACATCGTTGGTCCTTGATGCAGCATTCAGCCATTCATGAGCGACGTGTAATACCCGGTCTTTTGATAATACCTGTCCCAAGCCGCTGGGCTGCCTCTTAGACCTGCTTGGGATGCCATCCTGGGAATGGCCCCACACTGGCCAAGGGCAGCTGGATGGGGCGGGGACGGGGGGGTCCTGCTGCCCGCCCACTGAGGGGCTGTTGTCTGTGGTGGCCTACCCAGGCTCTGCTCCTCTGCATGCTACCTGTGTGCCTGTCTTCCCGCCCGTCCTGGGCCAGATGGCCGGGGCGGGGAAGCAGCTGTTTTGGATGGGGTCAGGTGTGCTGGTGTGGGGTGGGCAGCTGGGCAGGGGCGTTCTCCGGGCTGGAAGGTGCAGCCTCCAGACGTGGGCCCGCGGTCAGACAATGGCCGCCACAGTCTGACATGTGGGGCCAAGGGGTTGTATGCGAAGCGCTGCTGTTTGGAACAGGCCACATGGTCCTACGTACCCGTGGCAAGCTCACAGGCCTTGGGAACAGGAGGGTGCCTCTTCTGCCTCAGGCTTCCTGGGTCCAGGGCTGACCCATGCCTACAAGCCCCCGGGGCAGCCGGCTGGGACTTTCTGGCCCCTGCAAGGACTCCACGGAACAGAGGGCCCATCTGTTTCGCCAGGCCCTAGGCTCCCGCCTCCGGGGATCTCATGTAATGGCCAGCGGCGGGCACTGTGGAAGCGACATGGGTTTCTGTGGGTTCCAGAGATCTGTCTGTAGCCTGTAATTCCAGAAAGAGCATTGGTAGGTGAGCTTTGGAAACGTTTAGTCCAGAATTTTGGCCGTGGGGGAATATCTCTTCCCGTGCGCACAACAGTCCCAATCTGTACTCCTATGAGGAGGGAAAAATCCCACCGGCTTGACGTTGTGTTTCTGAGGTGGGGGGAGGCTTGCAATCCCTTCCGGGAAGCCACTGTGTGTACCCCATGGGCAGGTGCACCACCCCTTGGAAATGCACACTCGCACACAGGAAGGAAGTTGGCTCCGGGTCTGGGATCCCAGTTGCAGCATTTCCCTGAATCCCCTGCTCTTGGAGAAGGTCAGGTGTACTGCCGGAGCCTCCCTCACAGAGCATACCCTGCTCTGAGCGCTCTGTGAATCTCTTTCCTTCCCCTACACTCCTGTAGGCTCCCGTCTATGTTTGGGTTTTGGTCCTGGGCGCCACCCCATTCCCCGTACCCTGTGTACCGTCTGCCTGCTTACCACCACCACCTCCATGTGGTTCTGTCCTCTGTCACTGTAGCCCGGGGGTACCCTTGGTGGAGCACACCGCAGGAGTGAGGGGGGCCTGGGGCAGAGGCTGGCCTCAGTGTGGATGCCGGCTGTCCCTGGGCATGCGGTGTGGACGTGGGCTGTACCCAGGCGTGTGGTATGGACGCAGGCTGTCCCTGGGCTTGCGGTGTGGATGCGGGCTGTCCCTGGGCATGGGGTATGGACACGGGCCATGCGGTTGGGTGCGGTTGGGGCACAGGGTCACCCCCTCCACTTGTCCACACCCACCCTGCCTTAACCAGCACAGCCCCAGGTGCCCCCGGGGGGGCCTTGCAGGACTGTCTTGCTGCCAGCCTAGGGCTGGGCTAACCTCGGAGAGTTAGTCTGGGGGACGGGCAGCTTGTAGGCTAGGGCTCTGCCGATGCACAGCGGCAGTGGTCTGAGCACAGCTGTTGACATTCCTGTCTGAGGACGAGTCTCGCCCATGTGAGCTGCCTTTGTGTGGGGAGAGTGGCTCTTCCAGCCTCTGTTGCGGGTCCTCAGGCCTCTGCCTGCCCCTGGCCCAGCTCGGCAGCTGTCCCTGTCTTTGAGGCTATCTGAGCTCCAGTGGGCCTGAAGGCCTACCATGCTGCCTGATGTGGACCCCTCCCGCATCCCTGTGCCCTTGGGCATGAAGCCCAAACCCTGGGATGGGAACTGGGGGTGCAGGTCACTGCCTCCTCCCTTACCAGCTGCTTTCCAGCCCAGTGTCCTAGCTCTGAGCTCACAGACACGTTCTTCCCGAAGGCCTTGCTGCCCACATGAGGCCTGCCTGTGCCTTGGGGACTTTTGGAGCTTCTCCTTCAGCCCACACCCATGCTGGTCATGGTGCAGCAGCTGGACCTCCAAGCCATGTGTTCTGCAGGGTCTGCAGGAACCCATCTTGGGTTCTTCTCACCAACACTCTAGTCTCCAGGGCCAGCTGGAACCCCGCTCCCCTGCAGCTTTCTGCTCAACCCCTCAGAGCTCACTGGTACCACATTGGCTCAGAGCACCCCTGGGGAGCAGGGCCAAAGCCTGGGGTGGGTCTTCTCAGGGTGCACACTGCATCTGAGTGTGAAGAGGGTGGGAGACATTGGCCTTTCCCTCTGTGTCCATCACTGCCCTCAGGCCTGCCTTTGTGGCTTCACCCTTCACGGTGTGTGTGTCTCTCCCACCTGCCTCCCTGCTCCTGACTCCAAACCGCAGGCCTAGCCCAGAATGGAGGGGCTTTGGAAGCCAGGAGCCCAGGAAGTCCCCAGGGAGCCTGGCCTTCAGGGTTGCTGCTGTGGTGTGCCACAGGCCCTGGTCTGCTGCAGGCTGGGGTTGGAGGGAGCTGTAGAAAGCCTGTGGGAGCCTGCCCAGTGGCAACCATGCCCCTGAGGGGCTTTAGAGGTGCAGCAGGAGGAGGGATGGAGCACCGTGTGGGGTTAAGTGTCAGGGAATGCCTGGCACCCCTGGCTGCTCCAGGTTGGCTGGCTGGGATGGGGGGGCTTGTTTCCTGTGATGCTCATGTTGGGGGAGGGTGTAGCTGGGCACCCATCCCTCCTGAGGGTTAAGGGTCTGGCCGGGGCTGGGCAGGGGTGTGCCTGGAGCCCAGATGTGGTGTCACCTGCGGGGGACCACTGAGATCTGTGGGTCAGAGCACCAATGGGAGGTCAGGATCAGTCCATCCCTGGATGAAGCACAAGAAACGGGGCTTGGAGGAGCCTGAGAGCATGTGACTGGCTCACAGGAGAGAGGTGGGGCTGCAGGAGAACCAGGAGATGGCCTGGGTTCCACTGGGAGGTGCTCAGTGGCCCAGGAGTTCCGGGAGGCCCCACTGGGACCTGCAGGGGCCTCTGAACAGGCTGCCAGAGACCCTCTCCAAGAGGCTTCAGGGCTGTGATGGGTCTGGGCCATCCCATCTGGGGTCGGCAGAGGGTGGGGGTCCTGGAGCGTGCACAGTCCAACTGGGTAAGCAGGCAGAAGAGCAGGTGGGTGTGTTGGATGTGGTTCCCTTGTGGCCTGGGCTGCTGCACCCCTCCTGGCCCTTGGAGCACATCCTGTGTGTGTGTGTATGTGTGTGTGTGTGTGTGTGTTTGTGTGCGTGGCGGCCCTCACCCTAGCTTCTCTGTGCCCAGGCTGACAGGCAGTGAGCCCCTGACCATTCTCCCACTGACCCTGGAGCCTGAGGCCGCCGCCCAGGCACACTACAAGGCGTGTGACCGGCTGAAGCTGGAGCGCAAGCAGAGACGCATGTGCCGCAGAGACCCAGGCGTGGCTGAGACGCTGGTGGAGGCGGTCAGCATGAGCGCGCTGGAGTGCCAGTACCAGTTCCGGTTCGAGCGCTGGAACTGCACATTGGAGGGCCGCTACCGGGCCAGCCTGCTCAAGCGGGGTGAGTGCGCGAAAGGCGCTCCGTAGCAGGATGTCCCCGGGGCCTCTGTGCCTCTGGCTGGCCCCAGGGAACCTGGGGGTGTGGTGAGGACATGGCGGGGCTTGACTGTCCTCCTGCCCCGCTCCCTAACGGCTGCTCCTCCACTTGATTCGCCCTTCCATCCTGACCCATCCCTCCCTCCTCCTGACCCCATGTACCTGCCGCTAGGACCTCTTCTGCCCTGCTCCTCCGGTCTGGCTCCTCTGTCCTGCTCCGCCCTGCTTCCAGATGTGCGGAGTCCACCTCCTGCCCCGCCCCTCCTGCCTGGCCATGCCCCTTTCCCCCACCACCCCCCCCCCTAGCCCCCCCCCCACCCCCCCGCCCCCCGCCTCCCCCTCCCTGCCCCCTTTAGCCTCCTTCACCTGCCCTGCCCCTTCCTCCTGGCCCCGCTCTGCCCCGCCCCCTCTAGCCTCCTCCCCCCCCTCCCCGCCCCGCCCCCTTCAGCCTCCTCCACCTGCCCCGCCCCTCCCGCCTGGCCCCGCCCCTTCCCCAAACCGCCCCCTCTAGCCTTCTCCACCTGGCCTGCCCCTCCCACCTGGCCAGCCCCTAACCCTACCCTGCCCGGTTCCTACCCCGCCTCTAGCCGAGCCCCTTCTCGGGGACCAGTTGCTGGCAGCAGGAGGCCTTTGGGCAGCTTTGGCAGCTTTGATGACTCTTGCCACTTGGCGGTGACTGATGCCCAGCGGCTGGGCAGGAGGGGCAGAGGTCCAGCTGGTGCCCTGAGGATAGAGCCTTCTTTCTCCTGTGTCCTTGGGATTTTGATTGGAGCTTCTCAACGGCCTCATTTAAAAACTGGGGACCTGAGGCCCAGGGCAGGCAGGACAGGGCTCTCCAAGGCCCGCAGCCAGTCTGGTGGGTGGGAGACCCAGAAGGACGAGGTCGCTGGTCCCTGCGTAGAGCCTAGGTCTCCACGTGCTTTGAATCCTCTCTCCACCCCACTCTGGGCCGGGGCACACGGGAGTGCCTCCTCCCTGCAGGTGTGCAAGGCAGTCCAGGCAGGTACGCCCCCAGCCAAGGTGAACGCCAGCGAGGACCCTTTCCATGCACCCTGCTTGTGCTCAGGGTTCAGGGCTCCAGCTGACCTGCCGTGGTTTGGCCACACCTGGGTCAGGTGGGGGTGCTCCCGTGGCCTCACAGGCCCTAAGGTCCCTGCATCCCCACCCGCCCCCCAGGCTTCAAGGAGACCGCCTTCCTCTATGCCATCTCCTCGGCGGGCCTGACACACGCCCTGGCGAAGGCGTGCAGCGCCGGCCGCATGGAGCGCTGCACCTGTGACGAGGCCCCAGACCTGGAGAACCGTGAGGCCTGGCAGTGGGGGGGCTGTGGGGACAACCTCAAGTACAGCAGCAAGTTCGTCAAGGAGTTCCTGGGCCGGCGGTCGAGCAAAGATCTGAGAGCCCGCGTGGACTTCCACAACAACCTCGTGGGTGTGAAGGCAAGCGGGGTGGGGCGCGGAGGGGTGTGGAGGGGGGTGTGGGGCGCGGGACTGCGGCCTGGGGGCTCTCAAGTGACCAGGAGGCTCCTGGTCTTACAGGGATGACTAGCTGCAGCTGCGTTCTTACGTGGGATGGGGGTTGGGCTGTAAGGTCTGGTTGGGCCCTTCTGGGGGCTGCGGGCAGCCAGCCAGCAGCCAGCAGGCTGGGTCTGGGGGTGCCTGGCTCCCACGATCCTCTGCCCTCCCTATAGCCCCTCAGCCCCCAGGGGTCCACAGCAGCGGAGGAGGCCTGGGGACAGAATGCCCATCCCCGTAGTCCCGTACAGCCTGGCCTTGAGGCTCCACGTGCTCACCAGGCAGCCCCTGGGATGTGAAGCCCTAGCCTGGGAGGGGTGAGGTAATTAGAGCCAGCCCGGGTCTGAGCCTCTCTTTATTGAGAAACCAGAGGTCTGAGTCCTGCACTCATTAAAGAATCAATTTCCCCCTTTTTCTTCAGAGCCCTTGTTCCTCCTTCTGCCCTCCGGAGAGGGGTGGGAGCAGATTAAATCCCCAAGGCGAGGCTACTTCTTTTTTTGGAGTTCTCTCCTTTGTAAACTATTAATGAAAAGTCAGGATATGGAAAGTGCTCCATTAGCTCTGCGGGGCCTGGGTAAGCAGCGTTTTAATTAAATTTGTCCGGGTTTCTCAGCAAAGTGTCATTAAATGTGACTCTTGTATTGCCTGGCCAGAGGGCAGCTACGTTCCTAATCCCCCTCAAGCCCACCGGCCCTCCCTGGGAGTAGCGTGGGAGCTCTGGCCTGTCTCAGGATAGGCCCCACTGGGGAGGGCCTCCCCTCTCTGCTGCCAGAGACCCCAGTGTGGGTGGTCAGGCAGGAGGCCCCTCCGGGCAGCCGTGCGTGCGTGTGTGTGTGTGTGCGCACACGCGTGTGCACATGTGGAGGTAGGGGTGCTGCTCCTCCTCTCTGGGGCCAACCCAGAGGATCTAGTGGCCAGTTCTACCAGGTGGGCAAGCTAACTCATGTGTCCTCCCTTCTGCAGGAAGCAGGCTGCTGACACCAGACTGGGAGGTTCTGGGGCGGTGTTGCTATCAGGGTGACAGGGGTGGCGTGCTCAGCCACCTGCAGAGGGCAGCCCTGGATGCAGGGAGGGACTGTCTGCACAGGAGGCCTCCACTCTGGAGGTCATAGCACAGGATGGAGGACTTCTGTCCTGGGCCACCTGTGGCTTGGAGGAGAGAGGGACAGACAGACACATGAGCTGGGGAGCCTGGTGATCCCCCAGGTGGGGTTGGGTCTAGGGGAGCTGGTCATCTGCAGGGGCTGTTCCTGGCTTCACAGTGTGGCCCTCATGCCCAGCTCCCTTCCCCACCTCCCCCCCCACCAGGTAATCAAGGCTGGGGTGGAGACCACATGCAAGTGCCACGGAGTATCGGGCTCCTGCACCGTGCGGACATGCTGGCGGCAGCTGGCGCCCTTCCACGAGGTGGGCAAACGCCTAAAACACAAGTACGAGACGGCACTCAAGGTGGGCAGCACCACCAATGAAGCCACCGGTGAAGCCGGTGCCATCTCTCCGCCTCGGGGCCGGGCGGCAGGGACAGGCGGCAGCGACCCGCTGCCCCGCACGCCGGAGCTCGTGCACCTGGATGACTCGCCCAGCTTCTGCCTGGCCAGCCGCTTCTCTCCGGGGACCGCAGGTCGCAGGTGCCACAGGGAGAAGAACTGTGAGAGCATCTGCTGTGGGCGTGGCCACAATACACAGAGTCGGGTGGTGACACGGCCCTGCCAGTGCCAGGTTCGCTGGTGCTGCTACGTGGAGTGTAGGCAGTGCACACAGCGTGAGGAGGTCTACACCTGCAAGGGCTGAGCTCCCGGTCCGGCCCGGCCTGGCTGGTGCAGGGTAGAGGCTGTGCGTGCAGCACTGGGGGTCTGCACTTGCAGGGGCTGAGCCCCCGTCAGGCCCAGCCCGGCTGCTGTAGCGTAGAGGCTGTGTGTGCAGCACGGGGGTGTCTACACCTGCAGGGGCTGAGCCCCCGGTCTGGCAGGGCCCAGCTGCTGCAGGGTGGAGATTGTGCGTGCCGGGTGAGGGGTCTGCAACTGCAGGGGCAGAGCCCATGGGCTGCAGCCCTCAGCACACTTGGCACATGGTGGCGGGAGCCCAGACATTGGCTGACTTGGCTGTCTCTGCCCTTTGTCCCCCCTCCAGAGACCCAGAGGTGGGGAGTGGCCCTGGTCTGGCCCCTGCATCCCCGTTGTCCGCCCCCTCCCACTGACCTGAGAGCATTGTACAATGCTTTCCAAACTCTGTCCATCCCTAAGAGGCCAGTTCCTGCAGAGCGAAGACCCTCCCTGCTCTGGGCTCCTTCGGAGGAGCAGCAGGTGCACCTTTGTGACCACACAGGGTCCTTGTGCAGCTGCCTGTGGGCTGTCCTGCTCCAGCACTGGCTTAGAGAGTCAAACCACTAGGAGAGAGACAGCCCAGCCACCCAGGTGTGCGGGGGCGGAGGGGTTCCCTGCGGTCCCTTCTTACATGGAGCGCTTCTCTCGGGAGTGATAGCGGTGACTTTTAAATTATTTTTATTTAACTAATATATAATTATTACTTGTCCATCCCTGCCCTGTCTCAGGCTGCAGCTCCCCCTACTCCTGGCGGAGCCCGGTCTGGAAGGCCCCTTTCCTCCCTCCCCTCGGTGTCCCCTGCTAACCTCTTTGCCTGATCTGCTTTGTTGTTTGAAACCACTAAATCAAGAGGGATGTTGCTGTTGTTGTTTTTCAAGTAGTAAAGCAGGTTGTGTCTGGCCACTGCCTTCAGGGCTTCTGGGAGCCAGGTGTCTGTAGCCAGGCTTGCTGCCCCTAGTGAGACTGTCCTGGGAGTTGGGCGGACCCTGCTCTGGGCGACTTCGGGCATTCAGCCCTGCACTCCAGGCCTTCCTATGTAGGTTTGGAGGCCACGGGTGGCCAAGGATGGTCTGCCCTCCCTGCAGAGGTGGGCATAGCAGAGGGGAAAGGATAGCCCCTGGGAGGGATCCTTTCATAGCTTGCTTTGTGTTACTGCAGGAGAAGGCAGTGGATGGTGACAATCCGGGGCTAGGATTTGGCAAGCCGCAGGCTGTTCTCCTTGGCCATGCTATTGTCTTTGCAGGAAAGGAAAACAGATGGATTACACTGATCTGGTTTGGTTTGAGTGTGTGTGCATGTGGGCACGAGTGTATATATGTGCATGAATGCGCACGTGCATGTGAAGTGTACGTGTGCATGAAGGCACCTGCATGTCTGTGTGTGTGTTGTGTGCTCGTGTGTGACACATGTTATGTGTGTGCATGAGTGTGCCTGTGAGCACATGAGTGCATATGTGCTGGTGTGCATGCGTGTGTTGTGTGAGAACATGTGCGTGTATGATGCATATGTGGTTGTGTGTGCATGCACATGGGTGAGCGTGTGTGTGCAAATGTGTGCACGTGTGGTGTGTGTGTGGTTGTGTGTGCATTTGTGTGGGCGTGTGAACATGTGGGTGGTTCGTGTGTGGATGTGTGTTCACGCGTGTGTGAGAGTGTGTTGTGTATGTACATGAAGATGTGCATGTGTGGTACGTGTGTGGTGTGTGTCCGTGTGCGTGGGAGCGAGTGTTGTATGTAAATGTGTGTATGTATGGTTGTATGTGCATGTGTGTGTGAACATGTGCACGTGTGGTGTGTATGATTGTGTCTGCATGCACGTGTGTGAACGTGTGTTTGAAGTGTGCATGTGTGGTGTGTATGTGGTTGTGCATGCATGTGTGTGAGCATGTTGTGTATGTGCAAATATGTGCACTATGGTTGTGTCTGTGGATGTGCGTGGGTGAGTGTGTTGTGTGTGTGAATGTGTGCATGTGTGGTTGTGTGTGCATGTGTGTATGAGTGTGTTGTGGTGCATGAACGTGTGGATTTCTGGTTGTGTGTGCATGCACGTGGGTGAGTGTGTTGTGCATGTGATCGTGTGCACGTGTGGTTGTGTGTGCATGCGTGTGTGTGAGAGCGTGTTGTATGTGCACGAACACGTGGATTTGTGGTTGTGTGTGAACATGTGCATGTGTGATTGTGCGTACATGTGTGTGTGAGTGTGTTGTGTGTGCAAATGGGTACATTTGCAGTTTTGTGTATATGCATATGGGTAAACATGTTGTGTGTGAACCTGTGCATGTGTGGTGCGTGTGGCTGTGTGCCTGCACGTGGGTGAGTGTGTTGTGTGTGCGTGCAAACGTGTGGGTTTGCGGTTGTGTGTGCATGTGCGTGCGTGTGTGTGCATGCGCATGTGTGAGTGTGTTGTATGTGCGCAAATGTGTGGATTTGCGATTGTGTGTGCCTGCGCGTGGGTGAGTAGGTGTCCCCGCGTGTGTGGGCACGGTCAGTGCTCAGCTGGGGCATGGCCTCCACCCAGGGTCCCTCCTCCGCCTGAGACTGTCCTTCCCACACTGGTGTGAGCAGCAGCCGAGGCTCCTGGGTTCTCTGGCTCCAGGCCTGTCCCTCGGGGCTCTGTGGCTGTGCTCCAGGAGAGGCCCAGAGCTGGGTGGCAGTGCAAACACAGGAACTACTGAGTGAGGGGGTTCCTTGGGGTCCCATGGGCTCCAGGAACCCTGGGGACTGTGTTTTTCGAAGAAAACCTATTTATGTCAATATGGGTCTCTTGGTCCCTCTTTTATAGTGTAAATAGGAAAGTCTATTCTGTGGTTCCAAGAACACCCGTGAATAACTAGGTACTGACAGGGTGGGCGGGGCCAGAGCAGGTGGGTCCAGCCACAGCCCCAGGACAAGACTGCAGCTCAGTTGCTTCTGGGTCTGCGAAGGCAGTGCGTCGGAGGAAAGACCTCGTTGTAACCAGATACCACATTTAGCTCCATGTCATAAATGTAAAGGAAAGTATTTTTTGAAACAAGGCAGACTGGAAACGTCTGCTGGCTGGTGTGTTTATATATAAATATATATCAGAATATCTTGCTAAGCAAAGAAGCAACTCCTCCTGACAGAGCCTCTCACTGGCCTGCTTCCCTTCCATGCAGGGAGAGCCTCTAGAAGAATCTGTGCTCTGTGGCAGGGCATGGGGCCCCCTGGGCTCAGCCTCCCTGGGAAGGGGAGCAGGCGCAGGGAGGAGCCGCGCTGAGGGCCAGGTGGGTCCCAGCCACCTGCTCCCTGCCGGCCACGCGCGCGTGCACACACACACACACACACAGATATACACACACATACACATGCGAGGACTCCTGGCTGGGTTCAGCCAGGTCCACGCGGGGCGGGGGGGAGAGGGGCATTCACACCCGAGAACCGTCATCTCTGTGCGGAGTCTCGTGCGAGCCTATCTATTTCTCTACCTCATCTGTATAGCGAGTAGGTGTGTACTCGAATGACTTGGAGAATGTATTTATTTAACGGCTTTGTGTAACAGAACAGAAACAAAATGGACACTAAATAAATGTATTTTAAATTATAGCCCCTTCTGAGTCTGCTGCCTTCAGAGGGGTTCTGAATGGCCTGACGGAGGAGTGCATTTGGAGGAGGGCCTGAGGGAGGAGTGTGTGAGGGAGGAGGGGCTGAGGGAGGAGAGCATGGGGAGGAGGGCCTGAAGGAGGAGGGGCTGAGGGAGGAGGGCCTGAGGAAGGAGGGTCTGAGGGAGGAGAGCCTGGGGGCGGGGAGGGGCAGGCTTTGGGAGCAGGAAGTCCCTGCAGACCAAGCACCACCCAGCCCACTACAGAGGTGGGATGGTGCTCTCTCCCTGGTTACACGTGAAGAGGCTGCTCCTCCCCTGTGCAGAGGCTCCTCTCAGAGGTCCGGTGAAGCAGGAGACGGGCCCCTGGGGCCCCTTTGTGCCCCACCGCTTCCAGGTCAGCCTCTGGTCCCAGCACAGCCTGCAGGCTGTCTAGTCTGCAGGGCGGGTCAGACAAGGCCCCACGTGTCCCTGGAGCCCCTGTGTTCGTGTCCAGGGGCAAAATGCCTCAAGTGAGGGCTTCCCGAAAGGGGAATTTCCCTCAACAAGCTGTGGGCGGGGCCTCACTCTGTCCAGAGGCTCCAGGGAAAAGGCCTTCCTGCCTCTCCCAGTGACTGGAGCCCCAGGCAACCCTGGGGTCATGGGCACTCCACCCAACCCCCACCTCCAGCTCCATCTCTCCAGTCCCTTGCTGGACACCTGTCCCCAGAGGCAGGACTGGGCAGACTCTCCAGGATGCTTTCATCTTGGCCTTTCCAAATAAGGTTACATCCTGTGGGTAAGATGGGTATGAACTTGGTGGCTTGGGCGTGGGTGGGAGGGATGCAGGACCTAGGCCTGCACTGGTGAGGGATAGAGTGTGCTCTCTGCCAGGCTGGGGCCAGACAGAGCATCCTTCTGTCTGTGGGGCCACTGTTCCCTCCTTAACTCAAGGCTGTGTCCTTTGGAGGGCAGTGAGGAGAGCCCTTGGGCTGCTGGGGGACAGGCCTGTCTCTGCACACACTGGGCCCCTGCCTCAGCTGTCCTTTCCCTGCCCTGGGGGGAGGTGACCCTGCAGGCGATGACCCCAGCGTTCCCTCCCTTGCCTCAGGGCCTGGTGCCTTCTCTCCCAGGGCTGGGTCTCTGACATGGCCCGTCCATTTGTCCAGAGGCCTGCTGCGTCTGGGGACTTCCAGGCATAACAGACCCTCCCTCCGAGAGTTGGTCCCCAGCGCCTTGCCCCTCTGCAGGCCTAGGTCTTCCTTTGAGCCCACTTTGTGTGACTCCCACTGCTGTGACATACCTTTCTGGACCCCTGGGTCCCCTTGGCTGGGAGCTTGCCTCCCTGCCTCCTTGGTTTTCCTCCACCCCTCAAAGCCCCAGGGACCTGGGCTGCCTGCCAGAGGAAGTGGGATAATCTGTTCAATCCCGGTGCTCAAGCAGAAAGGTCTGGGCGCCTGCCCTCTGGCCCCATGGCTCCCAGTAAGAAGAGGCAAGGGGCACGGGCCACTGTCAGATCCGTCAGGTTGCAGGTGCGGCCCCTCGGCTGGGCACTGAGCTCTGCAGGCTAGCTATGGGGAGGATAGCACAGTAGGCCTGGCGGGCCCCCAGGGGCAGCACACTGGGGAAACCAAGGTCCCCTTCCAAGCTCCTACACTGAGGTATGGGCAGGGGCCTCGGCCTCTGCCTGGACGGGAGGGGACAGCAAGTGGCCGGGGCCAGGGAGCAGGAGGCCTGAATGAGGCCATTCTTCCCGTAGCCAAAACTGACCTGGTGAGGGCTGCAGGCTGGGGGGTGAGGCTTTGGGGAGAAGAGAGGGCTGGGGGGCAGGATAGGCTGGCCAGGCCACCATGCACAGCCCCCTGCACGGCTGCGCCTCCCCTTGCCTGGCTCACGCAGCTCTGGACAGCTGGGTCTCTCGTCCCTCCTGGGCTCTGTGCATCTGGCTGGACTGGCATAGGCCTGTGTCTGGTGTGCATGTGCAAGTGTGCACGCGTGTGTCAGCACTGTGATGGGGCCGTGCGGGGTGGCACTCTCCCCCTTTCAGCCCCCTGCCTTGCTCAGTGACTGGCCACTGAGGTCTCTCCTACCCCAGCTCTGGCCCCCTCCAGCTGACAGGCTCCTGCTGGCTCAGCCCCTGGCCCGAGTTAGAAGGCTTGGCCGATCTAACCACATCAGCCAGATGGGGAGACACCTCAGAGGCCGCAAGGTGCTTCCTGCCCGCCTGGGGCAGCGAGGAGGCCCAGGAAGTTCCAGAGGACAGGGCAGCATCCCTGTGGCTTGCCGGCAGGGCCAGCGAGGGCAAGGAGGGCCAGTGCAGAACAGCCCCAGGGCTCAGGGAAGCCCCACACTCTGCTCGGCTTGGGGCTCAGGCCTGGACACAACTCAAGGCCACTCCCACTGGCCTGCCCTGGTGCTGGGGTGCTGTTCACAGGTGGTGCGGAGGAGGCAGTTCAGGACACACAGGTGGCCCGAGGCAAGTCAGGACTGCCGCCCGTCTGGCCCTGTGGGGTGGGGGGTGGGAGCAGGAGGCAGGAGATGGCTGGGGGATTAGGTAAGAAGGCCCACTTAGGTAATGTCTCAGACAGGAAAGGTATTCAGCTGGACCCGTCTGCCTTCCAGGCTGACTTCAGAGACTGAAGATGAGGTGGAGAAGAGACGAGGGAGGAGGGGAAGGGGGAAGAGAAGGAGGAGGGGAAGAAGGAGGAGAAGGAGGAGGGAGAAAGTGAAGAAGTGGGGAGGAGGCAGAAAAGGAGGAGGATGGGAAGGGGATGAGGAGGGAGGGGGAAGAAGAGGAGAGAGAGGGAGAAGAGGAGGCAGAAGAGGAGAGGAGGAGAGGAGTGGAGGGTGGAAAAGGAGGCTAGCTCCTGGACAGGCCACAGCAGGGCCCCAAGTCACCTTGCTGTGGGACGAGGGGTGGGGGTGCCTTGGGGCCTGTGCCCTCTGAGCCCTCCCCAGTCACAGCCCAGGACTTTCTCTCCTCAGATGGTACCCTAGCAAACCACTGGCCAGCATGCAGGTCATGGGGCTGACCCCCAGGCAGGACAGACACTGGGCAGAGGGGGATGGGGCTCTGTGCTTGGGGGCCCCTGCCACCGGAGCTCCTAGGTTGAGGAAGGCCGCAGTCCGGGGACAAGTGTTCCAGGTCTGCATGGTCTTGCCTCTGCCCCATACCTGGCCCTCAGTTTCCCTGTGCATACCTTGGACATGGGACTAATGTTCATGGCTGCTTCCTGACAGCCTGGGACTCTGCATTGGGTCCAGCCCCGGGGCCAAGTGTGAGGTGGTGTGGGGGATTTCAGGGGCACCTTCCTATCCTATATCAGCATTGCCCCTTGGACAGAGTGGAGGAGGGTCTAGAAGGTTGCCCCAGAAACAAGACCAAACAAATAGTACCCCCCCCAGAACTATAGGGCCCCTGTGGCAGTGACCTCATCTGCCCACCAACCCTGTGCTGTGGGGGGTCCTGGGCTGGCTGGGGAGCTGCAGCATCCCGTGTTTGTGTTGGGCCCTTGTCCATGGAAACGGCTGGGTTTGAGGGGGTAGC
Source organism: Enhydra lutris kenyoni (assembly GCF_002288905.1). NCBI lineage: Eukaryota > Metazoa > Chordata > Mammalia > Carnivora > Mustelidae > Enhydra > Enhydra lutris. The sequence goes on from NW_019154190.1 coordinate 1,062,773, forward strand.
AGAGCCCAGAGGCTCCTGCTGTGGTTCTTAGCTGGGCAGGGAGAGGAGGGGGAGGAGGCAGGGAGAGAGGGGAGGGGGAGGGCAGAGGAATGGGAGGAGGAAGGCGGAGAAGGAGGAGGAGGCTGGGAAGGGGAAGAGAAGGGGGGCAGAGGAGGGAGAAGGAGGGAGGAGGAAGGGGAGGAGAAGGCAGAGGAGGAAGAAGGAGGGAGGAGGAAGAGAAGGGGAGGGCAGGGCAGAGGAAAGAGGAAGAAGGGGAGGAAGAGAGAGTGGAGGGGAAGAGTAGATAGGAGGAGTGCAGAGGAGGGGGGAGGGGAAAGAGAAGGGGAGGAGAAGAGAGGGGGCGGGGAAGGCAGAGGAAGGAGAAGGAGGGAGGGGGAAGAGAAGGGGAGGAGAAGGGGGGGAGGGCAGAGGAGGGAAAAGAAGAGGGGAGGAGGAGAGGAGGAGGTTGGAAGAGGGAGGAGGAGGGAAGAGAGGGCAAGGGGAAGGCAGAGGAAGGAGGAAGAAGGGGAGGAGGAGCGGAAGAGAGACAGGAGGGGAGGGGGAAGGAGGGGGAGGGGGAAGGAGGGGGAGGGGGAAGGAGGGGGAGGGGAAGGCGGAGGAAGGGGAGAAGGAGGAAGAGGGAGAGGGAGAGAGAGGGCCAACAACCCTCACACCCTGAGTCTTTAACTGGATCTGCCAGTTGGTAACTTTGTTTTTTTGCCTGAGAATGCAAGCTCCATCTTTGTCCTTGAGAGTCTGGTAGCAACACCCCAGCACAGTCCCTGGATGGGACCTGGGAGCCTTCCCATAATGCGGGCCACCCCAGCGCATCACCTGGGCAGGACTTGGGGGCCATCCTGTAACACAGGCCATCCCAGCAGGTCTCCTGGGTGGGACTGTAACAGGGGCACTCACTCACAGGAAGATCCTGGCAGTCTAGGAGCTGTGTGGGGGACTTCTTCCCTGCCCTGGGACTGGTGGGCCTATGGGATGAGTAGGTGGGTGTTGGTGCAGGTCCTTGGTGCTGTGCAGGTGCGTCCTGTCTTGTCCTGGTGAGCGGACACCCTGTGGCCCCAGGTTCCGGCACTGATGCTCTGCCCACCAGGGTCACCACAGTGTAAGGTGGGTTAACCCTGTAATCTGCTGCGTCTTCCCTGCCTCAGCCCTGTGGAGAGCATTCCCTCCCCCCTCTCGCAGAAGCCTAGGTGAATCTCTGTAGGTCCAGGCCACGCAGCTCTCCCTTGTGGGCTCCGGGCCCCCACACTTCCAGATCTCTGGCATTTACAGAGGTGAGATTCCCGGTGCCTGGGAGATGGTGCTGGAAGAAGTAGAATATGCCTCAGGGCCACAGAGAGCCCTTAAGGGGACTGGATTCTGCATCCGGAAGACCAGGGAAGGGATTAAGGGCAGCCAGCACCTACCGTGGAGAGAAGACAACGAAACCTGACAGGAACTGCGGGCAGTGAAAACAGGGCTAAGGAAAGAAGACCTCCCGTTGGACAAAAACTGGAAAGATAAAGCCTGGGAAAGGCAGCCATCTCCCAGCCCTGCTGACCGTGGGCAGTTTTGGCCATGGGGTGCCGTGATCAGTGCGCTTCTCTCCTAAGAAGCCAGACCTGGCTGGGAGAAGGTCATCTGCTGGGCACCGCCACCCGTCTACCCAGTCCTGCCCAGAACAGACGCTCAGGGAGCAAGGGCCCAGAGGCTGCTGTGTGTGGACGCTGGAGCACGAGAGGAGGCTGGGCTTCCGTCCCGGGCTGTCTGATGGAGAACAAGGAGTGTGCATCCGCCTTGAGCCCAGCCACTTGGGTTCTGTTTTCCACCATGTGGAGCATTCCTGTCGGCAGGGGGGTACCAAGGATCAGACGAACACTAGACGTGGCAGTCAGCAGTGCGGATGTCCCAGGCCTGAAGGACGGACAGTCCTTTCCAACCCAAAGTCTACACCCAGCCAAGGGGCTGCAAAGCCAGAACGCAGGCTTCAGGGGGTGGGCAAGTTCTAGAAAGTTCCCTCTCGTTCCGTGCCCTCTCTGGAAAATTCCCCGAGGGATTCAGGGATGCAGAGGGAGCCCTGGGAGCATGGGGTGGGGCACAGGGAGGGGCAGGTGCCAGGAATAAGGGAAGGAGGCAGCCCCGTGGGTCCTCCTGGAAGACCGCACTACCTCCTGGGATTGGATCCCGCCCCTGGCAAGATGAGTCCAAAACGAAGTGGGGAGGGCAGACATTTGGAATAGAAGGTCTGGGGGTGGGTGCAGGCCGACCAAGGCTAAGCCCTGCAGGGGCATGGGGCACCCCTCTGACACCTCCGCTAGCGGTTGGCCTGCCTAACCTCCTCATCCTCAGGCTTGCTTTCTTCCACCAGGATTGGGGATGGCTGGGGGACCCGGACCTCATGTGTGGGAATGTCCGTCCCATGTCCCCACGTCCAGTCCAGTCTGTGGATCCCTGGCTCCACCCCCTCCTTCCTTCCCTCTCCTGTATGCCCCCTCCTCATCCTTCCCTTCCCATCCCCTTCTTCCCTCTCTCTTTCCCTCTCCCCCTTTCCTTTCCTCCCTCCATCCCCCTTCCTCTCCTTCCCCATCTCTCTCCTGACCTCCTGCAACTTCCTCCTCCCCTCCCCCCTTCCCCTGTCCTTTCTCCCCTTCTCCCTCTCCATCTCCCTCTCCCTCTCTCTCCCTTCCCCTTCCCCTCCCCTCCCTCCTCCTCCCTTCTTCCTTTCCCTGCAGGGTTCCAAGGTACCAGTGTTGATATAAAGCACTCGGTGATGAGACTCTGGAGCATCCTGCATCCCTGTCGATCCTGGGATGGCTGGAACACGCACGTGTGGACGAGAAGCTACCTTCCTGCTTCCTAGCTTCTTGGGGAAGGAGTCTGGGGCACTATTTGACTCTCTTTCACGTGTATGTCCTGATTGATTTTCCCTATGTCTCAGCTCTTCAGTCCTTCTGAAGGTGAAAGAGGGTTGGCCGGTGCGCTGGGGTGCTGAGCTGGCCAGCCGCTGGGGACCCAGCCTTGTCTTGGAGCGGGGGCCGGGGTGCACCCCCGGGCACAGGGCATGTGGGCACAGCCTGAAACTGGCAGCTTCTGGGAGGGAGACGTACTTGTGAAAAGCCATGCATGCTCCATGAGACTAGAAGACATAAGGAGAAAACAGACCACTGGCCTGGTTGTATCAGGGAGTTTTCTGCTGGCTGCCACGGCCACAGTAAGTGGACAGGGTGCCTCCCGTGTCCGCCCAGAGCTGTCCTCTGAGCCTGGACGTGAGGCCCGAGGGACCCACAGCTGTGCCATGGGAGCCACTCTTGACCTCCAGCTGAGGGACGATAGAGGTGGGGGTTCTCCCCATGAGGCTATGGGCAGGGATGCCTGGCTAGGGACCTGGTCCAGGTGGGTCAAGGGCTGTCTGTAGGAAGATGGGGAAGGGCAGTGGGACATTTGGGCTGACCCAAGGAGCAAGGGGAGGGGGGCCCAGTGTGTGTGCACGTGTGTCACAGTGTGTATGTATGTGTAAGTGTGTGTGAGGGAGCTGCGATGGCTCAGAGGGGCATGATTAGGGACATAGGATGTGGGGAGGGGGAGGGCCTGTGTGTGTGTGTGTGTGTGAGTGTGTGTGAGACAGTGTGTACGTGCGAGTGTGTGTGATAGAGCTATGTTGGCTCAGAGGGACATGACATGGGGACATGGGATGTGGTCATGGGTGCTGTCAAGCCAGTGGGTCCCTTGGGATCTGGGAATCTGCGTGTCCTGGGCAGCTGGACTGGGATCTGGAAGATGCGATTGGCTTCCCTGGACATGTGATGGGGAGGCCCAGTGCCATGAGCTTGGGAATCCTACCCCAGCTGAAGCACCTTCACCTTGCAAGGGAGGGCCAGTGACCCCAGCGGCGGGCAGGGGGGGACAAGTGGGGCCTCAGTGTCCCCAGGACTGTTTCTCGGGTGGCTATGACTCTGTGTTTGGACCCACAGTCCTGGGGCTTGGAGGCACCTGGCCCTGCAGCCCTCACTCCCCCAACCCCTGGAGTGTGGGCTGAAGCTGGGCCAGTGAGACGCTCAGGGAGCCCATCTCTGGGGGACCACCCAGACAGGGTTGGAGCTTCCCAATGGTCACCCGGCAGGTGCGCAGGAGGAGTCGGAGCTCAGTGGACACTGGCGCTGCTGACAGTGTGATGTTTATGTGGCTCTGGGTGTGTAGGGGGAGTGGTTTGCACACTAAATAGCTCACTGGGGCCACATAGGACAAAGCTACACGCGTGAGGAAGGCCTGGGGGTTGTAAAGGTTTTACGATAGGGTGTCTGGCCGGCGCAGTCCTCCCCCTGGCTTCTGCCTGGGTTTGGTTTCTGCCAAGTATGTGACTCGTCATGCCGGTTATGTCTCCACGGCTGAGGCTGGGTTGGATTCCTATGTCCCTGCAGGGCAGGGTGGGGGGTGGGAGGCTGACTCAGTGGGGCACACAGTGGTGCCCAATGCGTGCTCCTAGGTGGGGCACACAGTGGTGCTCAATATGTGCTCCTCGGTGGGCTAGACTCGGAGAAGACAGGCAGGGCCCAGGGAAGCCAGCCCTCCTGCAGGCTCCCCCGCCTGTTCATGGAGGGAAGGCTGAGTGTGGCCGGCAGCACCCAGGATGGGTGCCTCGTAAGGGTCCCCCAGGTGTCCCCGCTGCTCTGTCCAAGAGGCTGGGTGGCAGTCTGTGCAGTGCAGTCTGTCCCCTCCCAGGTGGACCCTGTGTGGGGGCTAGCCAGGCCTGCCCCTCCAGCACCCCATCTCCTGCTGTGGGCCTGGACTGGCAGCTGCTGTGGTCGGGGGTGTCGGGAGGGCCATTGCCAGCCTCGGGCAGAAGGTTCTTGAACAGCTGGGGCTTGGCCTGGATTGGGGACACACTCCAGTGGGCTCTGGGAATGCAGGGCCTGTCTCCTGTGTGCTGGTGGGGTCCTACTCCGCCCCTGGCCCTGAGGGTGGGAGCCGCCGGCCCAGCAGAGGTCACAGCCTGGAAAGGGCTTGGTTTCTGGCTCAGGCAAGTGTCTGGACCAGCCAACCCCCTGACTACAGCCAGAACTCGAGACCGGACTGCAGGGCAGGGCCATGACCCTCAACCAGAGCCCAGGACAGGGCTGTGACCCCTAGACCAGATCCCAGGGCAGAGTCACGATCCCCAGACCAGATCCCAGAGCAAGGTCATGATCCCCAGACCAGACCCCACAGCATGACCACAGTCCCCACACCAGATCCCAAGGCAGGGCCATGATCCCCACACCAGGTCCTGAGGGAGGGCCACGATCCCCACACCATGTCCCAGGTTAGATCCATGACCCTCAGACCTGAACCCCCGCAGAGGACACAAGACAGGCTGCAGAGTCTCTGGGGTTAGCTTTTTGTGATTCTGTACCTCTTGCACGAGAGCCCGAGAGTTTGAGGCTTGGGAGGTGGGAGATGGACAGGGTAGGAAGTGTGCCCTCAGGCCTGCTTGTGTTCAGCCTCAGCCTGGTGCAGCTGAGGCGGGGAGCCCCTTGTTCACCTGGGGCAGCCCTGGTCTCCTCTGCGTGCCCACACCTGGGGGACTGCATCCCTGACTCAGCCCAGGCTGCTGCAGCAGAGAGGTGTGGGTCGGATCCAGGATAGCCCCTCCTGCTCAGAGCCTCTCTGCAGTGGGCCAGATTGCCAGTGAGCACCCCCTGAGCCCCCTTGTTCCTGTCTGGGAGCTGGGGAGGAGATATCAGAAGGAGCAGCCACAGAACAGCAGCTTCCTCCCACCTGACTTCTTCCAGGGGTCAGCCAGCTCAGCCCGGAGGCAGCTGGCTGCCCTCATCGGTAGTCCTCGCTGGACCTCTCTCCTGGGCACCCCACCCTGCCACCTTGCAGGTTTCCACAATCTCTCCCCAAAGCTGGGGGGGGCTGCCTCTTCCACACTGGCTGGAACGTCAGGCCTGCCATGCTGCTCCGGCCCAGTGACAGGTGTCCCCTCCTTTCCTGGGGCCCACGCCCCCTGCAAGGGCTCTGAACTCTGCTTGGACTGTCCTCAATCATTCAGCTGCCTGGGTACATCCCATCGCTCAGGACTCAAGGCTGCCTGCTCTTTATGGAGGGACCCCTCTGCGTTCTCCGTGGGGCCTGTCTGTCCTGCTCGCCAGGGAGGGTGCCTTGTGGGGATCAGGTGGGCAGGCATGGAGAGAGCTGGGAAATGGGCTCCTGGCACTCTGCCTGTTGGGGGGCCTCCCAGCTGGGCTTGCACATGGCGGGAGGCCTAAATGCTGCACTTGCAGCCTGAGAAGCAGCCCCAGAGACAGACAGCGGTCTGGGCTGGTTGCCTGGAACCCAGGGGCTGGGAGGCTGAGCAGCCCCACAAGCCTGCTGCCTCTCTGCCTTTCGGCATTCTGCTTCCAGGGGCAGGGGAGTATTCATGTAAACACCGTGGGCTGCTGGGTTCTGGATTCTGCCGGGGTGAAGTCATTCTCCTCTAGCTGGGGCTCCAGACGGGTCCAGCACAGGAGGCCTCAGGGCAGCCAGATCAGGGAGGTGCATCCTGGTGGTGGGGGTCACTTGCTGGGGCTCCGTGTGAGCCTGGGGGGTTGGGCAGGTACACCACTAACACTCCATAAGTGCACAAGGGCGGGGAGACCCAGGCCTGACTCCCAGAGGGCAAGAGGCTGGTGAGGGGCCTGGAGTGACCGGGGCTGGGAGCCCAGGGTGGGGGGCTTCTGTGTGTTGGAGCCCTGCACCCCTGCCTGCCACCCAGGACAGGGCCCTGCTGGCCTAGCATCAGCAGTTCAAGCAGGTCAGGGGCTCTGGGCTCCTTTCCTTCCTGCCCCACCCACGGGGTCCTAGTGTAAGTGGAGCAGAGCCAAGGGGCAGGCCAGCGTGAGGGATGCTCCAGGAGATTCCTGGCCGGCAGCAGCCATAGGCAGAGAGGCTGTGTGTGTGCCTGAGTGTGGGTCAGGGACTGCTGACCTGGGGCCATAGGAGCCCCTGCCCATCTGCCCCCACTGGGAACTTTCAAGGGTCCCCATCTCTGTGCCCCCAACCCCACCCATGCTGGACTGCTCCCCTAGGGATGATCGGTCCCCCCTCCCACCCTGAGTGGTCTGATGTGTGTGCATAGTTGTGCCTTTGAGTGTGTGGTTGTGTGCACAGGAAAGGGCATGGTCATTTGTGGCCTCGCGGTCCCATGTGTGGCCTAGAATGCCCTATCCCCTTGCCCACTTCAGGAAGCCCCCCCCCCCCCACAACCAACCCCTGCACCACCCAAAGCTGCCAGGTCTACGTCCCCAAAGAGTCCCCCCAGGACGGGGCGAGTCCTGTTGGCCTCAACACTGACTCTGTCCCCTCTCGAAGGTGATGTCTTCTCCAGTTCACTTTCCCAAACCCGGGCCTTTTTTAAGTCCCAGTCTTCCCTGGGCTCTGTCCCATTCCCCTCTCCTCAGGCCCTGAGGGAACCAGTAGAGCCCCCTTGGCCCAAAGGGATGCTAGCAGGGGCCGGGCACAGTGTCTGCTGGAGAAGGAAGGCTCAGTGGCCCATGGCCTTTGTCCTCCCTCCCTTCCTCTGGCCTGGGACAAGGACGTGAGACTGGATGGGCAGTAGTAGGAATGGGGCCTCGATCCCCTTGCTGGTAGAGACTCTGTGTCCGGGGTGCCCCCAGCCCAAGATGGGGAAGCTCTTCTGGAAACCCCCAGAAGCCCCTTCCTTCTAGGCCCATGGCGTAAGGCAGATTTCCAGAATCATGTCTGGCATTTTCTAAGACAAAATGCTCACGGAACTCGTTTGCACTTGGGAATGGGCAGCTCTGCTCCAAGTGGGAATGGGAGCCCAGAGGCCAGAGATGGAGAGGAAATGTGAGCTCAGGACTCCTCCTTCTGGGCTTGGGCCTTGTGAGCGTAGGAAAGGGGGCGGCCCATGGGGTCCTGGGATCCTGTGAGGCTGAGGGGGCCCCAGAGCTCTCTCTGTTTGGCTTCCTTGTGGGTGGTGGAATCCCTAGGAGTGGCAGCGACTGGAGTGTCCCCTGGACGCCCGGTGGTCCCGAGAAGGCCCGCCCCCAAGCAGAGGGCCCCTCCTCTTGAAGGGGCAATGGGCTGGGACCGATGGGCTGGGACCGCGGGGCCAAGACCCTAGGTGTCGGCTCTGTGTCCCCCAGGGGCTGTGGTGAGATGGTTCCCTGTGGTGGGTGTGGGTAGGCAGGTAGGGGTTGTGGCTTTGGAGGAGGAGGAGGAGTTGAGGAGGAGGAGGGGGTCTTTCTAATTGAGCCTCCACGGGCCTACCCTGCCCGTCTTGCCACCTCGGGAGCTGCCTGGGCCACTCTGACCCTTGCCGTGCCCTCCTAGTCTGTCCTGGGCTCGGGCTTCAGCCATGGGACCCCAGGATCCCTGGCCCCTCAGTGCATCCTCCTTCATGCCCCCCTCACTGCCCAGAGCACCCTTCCTGCTCTGTGAACCTCTAGCCACACCTCAAAGTCCACCTCAAATGTCCCCTTGCCTGGGCTACCTGCCCTGACTCCAGTGCCCAGAGGGAGGACTGGACAGTTGCCCCTGGACGCTGACAGGTCCTTGGACATGGCTCTGTCCCAACCTGCTTGCGTGCCTGATTGTGGGCCCTCCAGGGTGGGCCGGGGTCCGAGCCCTTGGGGCCTGGCATGAGGTCATGTGAATGAGTTGTTTAGTAAGTGAACCAATGACTGAGCAGATGGATGGCAGAAGGACACCCAGACAGGGATCCTGAGCCTGCACATGCCCTCCCTCCACTCAGCACACATTCAGACGTGCTTTGTCCTCTCATTGCTAGTGCATAGTCCAGGCCCTGCTCCTGGGGTCACGGTGGGTGGGGCTGCTGGACTCCAGGTACCTTGCCCAGTGAGACTCCCAGGGGGCCTGGGGTGGGTGGCTGGCCTCTGCACGCTCAGTGGGAAGAATCCTGCCTATCGGATCTGGCCCTGGGACAGCATGTAAGAAAGGAGGCCCCAGGGGTTGCAGCTAGACCGGGCCTCCCAGGCAGGCTGGGCTCTGGAGCCGAGGCGGCCCTGGGCACCAGAGGACCTGCGAGGGGGTGGGGGGAGTCTTCAGACTGGGAATGCCACACGCATGCTTGAACAGGGATCACCAGCGGGCCTCTGGGCCACCGAGCGCTCCCCACATACATGATATGCTGCTGTGGGCCCCTGGACCTCGGTGCTCCCGTGTGTCTGTGAGCACAGGGATGTGCTCCTCTGCCCCTCAGTGACACAGAGAGGCCCCCATGTGTACGCAGAGCAGGTGGGCCCTATGACCTGTGGGGGTGCGCATAGACTCTGTGGGTGCCATGTGTCCTGAGTGTGTCCTGGGAACCGTGCGTCCTGAGTGTATCATGGGAGCCGTGCATCCTGGGTGTGTCGTGGGCGCCATGTGTCCTCAGTGGATTGTGGGCACTGTGGATCCTGGGTGGATCCTGCCTGCATCCTGGGCACTGGCACAGGCATCTGTGCCCCGGGGGTCCCCCCTGGCTTGAGCCTTGTCTTCCACCCCAGGCTGCAGCTGCCCCACACTCTTTGCTTCCCTTCTCACATGGAGAAATTCCATGTCCCAAGCTGACTTTCCAAAGTTCAGGAGAAACTTGTCTAAGATGCTCCAGGAGATAAGTTGCTCCTTTCTACTTGTTTTTGTGCTTTATCCTTGCTCTATCCAGAGGCTGAGTGTTTGAGAACGGGGCTGGTGGGTGGATGGAGAGCTGGAGGAGGCCGACACTGGTCGCCCCTTACCTTGGGCGGTCCCCTCCACCTGCAATGCTCTCCCCACCCCTGGGTGTCCACTCAGGACAGGAAGCGGGCAGGAGGATCCTGCAGGAGATGCTGAACGGGCCAGGATGATGCCCATTGGGTCTGTGGAGGACAATGTGGCCAAGGGGAGGGAGCCCCTGAGAGCTCCCATGCCAGGCAGGGGATGCTCAGGGCTCAGCAGGGCCTCTGTGCTGGCTTCATGCCCCTCCCCAGCTCTTCCTTTGTGGAAGCTTCTGTGCTGAGGCCAGCAAGCTCACTCTTACTCTGGCTGGCTCACTTCTGCCCCCAGAGGGCTTTCAGACTGAGCCTGCACATGCTGTGGGCATTCGCTGGGTGGGGGGCCCAGGGGCCACAGCAAGGGCCTTCTCCCTTCTCTCAGTGTGGGCTCACCTCCTGTCAGGGCCATGGCCAAACCATTGGGCACCAACCTGGGAGGACAGGACCACTGGGAGTCAGCCTATGGCCTGAGGGCTGGGGGGGGCAATGCCCCTTGTCTTCCTCTCTGGATATGAGCATGCCCTGCACACCCACCTCCTCTCCTGGCCTGGAACCCCAGAGGGACCAGGGCTCTCCATGACAGCACGAGGGTGCTGAGCCCTGTAAGCACGTGGGCTTTGCAGGAATGCCCTGGCCACTGGCCACTCTGTCTCCTGGCCATCATGCCTTCGGTCCCGGGCCCCAAGGGTCCTGGGGCTGCACTGCCACTTGGCAGCCATCCTCAGGAGCTGGACTTGCAGAGGGCCTCCCTCGTCCAGGCACAGCCCTGAGACCCCCAGTGGCCCTTGGGCTGCTGCCTTCCCAGACCCTCTGTAGTCACGTGCTGGACTAGCCACGGGGAGCCCCCCCCAGCTCTGGCTCTGGGTCCTGCAGGGGTCCTAGATGTGACTGGCTTCAGGCCCAGCCCTGTAGACTTGCCTTGGGGCTCGAAGCTGGAGCCTTGGGTGGCTGGTCCTGCCTCACTTTTGCCCTGGACGCTGGCCCCATGCCTCCCAGGCTCGGGGCCGGGGGAGGAGGGCCCTGGGCGAGGAAAGCCTGTAGGCTGTCTCCAGCTTTGTGAGGCAGAGCCCAAGTGTGGCCTCCACCTGAGAGCAGGGAACAGTTGTTTCTTCTGGTCAGAGAAGAAGAAGGAAGAAAAGTCTACCCTCCTCCCTCTCCTACTTTTCTTCCTTCCTTCTCCCTGTGAATTCCCGGAATTCCTTCTCAATCTCCTCTCCTGCTGGGTGTGATCCAGGGCAGGCACTGTCTGAGTCCTTGCTCTGTGGCATCCAGGCTTGGAACTCACGGCCTGACCCAACATCCCAGGTCCAGGGTGGGGCCTGCGGACGCCCAGCCAGGGATCTGGGCCAGTTCCCACTCCCTGCTGCGGCCATAGGCACTCAGAGCCCAGGCCAAGCCCTGGCAGTGTCCCTTTGACCCAGAGCCACTCCCACACGTCCCCGTGATCACAAAGCCCAGGCTCCAGTGGCTGGGCCCCCAGCGTTTCTGGTGTTTATGTGTGTGTGGCTGGGGGTGGGGCAAGGCTCTGAACTACCGCCTCAGCCTTCCGGGAAAAGGCGTCCTGACCTGTCCTCTCCCACTCTGTGGGCGGCTAGACCCTCCCACCTCGGCTGTGGTCTCAGGTCCCCAGAGGACTGGCGTGGATGGGGTGCTGGGGAGCACCTGGAGGGCCCTCACCAGTGCCGATGGAGCCCAGGGTCCCTCCAGGATGGGCAGGACCTCACAGCCCACTCCCTACAACCAGAAGACACCATCCGGGGTCTCCCTGAGAGCTACTGTGGAACTTGCCTGTGGCATGCTGGTTCCAGGGCTGTGCCTGTCCCATCCCCAGTGCCCACTCCTGGCTCCCCTTGGAGCCTCGGGCAGACACCCACATGAGGGTCTGCCCACAAGATCCAATGGGGCCTGGGGTGGACTGGCCTTAATTCCCACCTCAGCCTCCCTAATGTCCCTCAAGCCCAGATAGGCTTCCCCACCATGGGCCCCTTGATGGGCAAGGCTTGGGGGGCACAAGGGAGTTCCGGGGGTGGAGGCAGGCAGGGGGCCCTAGGAAGGTACACCCAGGCTGCCATATCCCCAGGGACTGGACTCACGTCAGGCCATCTTGTGGAGGACGCCCTGGTCTCGGCCCCTAGGGCCGTGCCAGGCCAATACCCCGGGGCTGGAGACTGGAGCCTGGACCTGGCCTCTCTGCAGCCAGCCTGAGAGGCCCAGCTGGGGAGACATCCCCTGGAGCTCCATCTAACCCTGCTGGCCACCCTCTCCAGGCCTGGCCCTTCCTCTGTGCCCAGGCAGTGGGATCCCTCACACTCCTCCCCACCCCGACAAAGGATGTCTGCTGTATGGGGACAGGCGGGAGTCCTCCAGGTGTCCTGCCCAGTCATCACCCACCCTGGCCTCTTCCAGCCCCAGACAGGTGCCATCTGGCTGGCTGTGTCCCTGGGGCATTCTCTCCTTCCAGAGCCGGCCCCTACCTGGTCCAGGGGGCCCTGGCTGCAGTCCCAGCCCTTCCATGGCCTATGTCCCTCACTTTGTAGGAGCTCTTGCTGTCTAGGGGACCCAGAGGTGAGCTGCAACGCAAGTGCAGGTTCTGTGGGCCCAGAGGGGCTCAGGGCAGCCGGCAGGAGTTGACCAGAGACTCTACTGGTAGGCACAGAGGCTGAAGCCTGGCTTTGTCTCTAGGCCACCTCAGGAAGGTTTCAGAAAAGGGCCCCAGCCCAGAAGACTGCAGACGTGCGCTGCATGCCAGTCTAGGCCTGCAGGCTCAACCACCCCCTGCCCAGCCCCCAGAGGGAATGGCATCTCCTCTCAGATGTAGGACCAGAGCCTGGGCCGGCCCCAAGCCCAGGACACATAGTGCTGTGAAATGGACCAGCTGCCTGGCAAAGCGTCACTCAGATACTGCACCCATTGCCTCCCAGAGGAGAAAACCAGCCTGCGGCAATGCCTTGTCCCTTTTTGTGGGTATGATCCTCCCTCTATGTGGGGATGCTCCTCTCCGCGAGGATAGTCCTCTGTGTGGGGATGCTCCTCCCCATGAGATAGTCCTCTGTGTGGGGATGCTCCTCCTTGTGAGATAGTTTTTCCCCTGGGGACACCCTCCATGTGGGGACCACCATCCCCCTGGGATACCCCCTACTGTGGGCATCACCGTCCCCCTGGGGATGCCTCCCTGTGGGTTGGCCCTGGGCAGAGGGACCCTGGTGGGCTGGATGTTGGTCTTGGAACCAGAGCTGAGGCTACATTTTCCTTGTCCCCGAAAGGATGGGGTCCTCACAGGCCCCATCTGCATGTCACCCCTCTCTGCTGCAGCCTGAGGTCATCGCCAACACGAGGGCCATGCTCCCTGTGACAAGTGCTCAGCCTGCTCTGGTTTCCACAGTGGCTGCTGGCCCAGCGGGCGCTCCGAGCATATCCCTCTTTTGCAATCCGCCTGCGGCATGCATGTCCCCAGGAGCGAAGGGACAGTCGGTGGGGCGGCACCCTACTGCAGCCCAGGCGGAAGGGCCCCGGGCTCCAGGGTGTGTCCCTGCGCTGTCTCTCCATGCAGACCTGGTCCAGACACGGCGCCCCGGCAGATGCTGGGCTGTGTGTTATTTCACCTGCTGGCTCCTAGTGTTCCTGAGCAGGGCTGGGGAGGGTCATAAAAACGGTGCGGTGACCTATATATTATTTTTATGCCAGCGCTGAACACAGCACCTTTGACACACATGCAGGAGCCCCATTGTAAATCAGGCCTCGGGGTTCACCGTGCGCACACGCAGGAGGCCGCCCGGGCCTCACACTTGCACTCTGGCCCAGCGGCGGCCTCTGGGGAGCCAGGCCTTGGGGGCTGGTGTTTGAGACCCTCCAGCTTGGGTCTGGGGTCCAGCTGCTGGCTGGCCCTCTCGTCTCCCACAAAGTTTCCCTGAGTGCAGGCGCAGGGAGGGGCTGGCCGGTGACAGCTTCCTCCAGCTCCAGGCCAGAAATGGGGGAGTAGCCACGCCCACCTGCATCTGTGGGAATGTGTTCTCCTGGGTGTGTGCGTGTGTGTGTCTGTGCAAGTGTGTGTGCGCGTGTGTGTGCATTCCCTGGGTGGGTGTGCATGTGTGAGCATAAGTGTGTCTGTGTGCGAATGTGGCTGAGCAGAGGCCTGGCTCCTCTGCCCACTCCAGGCCGGCCTTCAGTCCTGCTCCACCTGCACCAGGCTCTCTAGCCTCTTAGGGTTGCGGCCATAGGCTTTCCCCTGGGAAATAGGCGGATGGCAGCTTCCCAGAGCTCGGGGCCATGTCTGGTGCCACGTGGCCACAGTGAGTCAGGCTCTCTCCCCTCGCTGGCCGCTGGGCTTCCCCTTCATCTGCACACAGGGCTGGCTCCGGCATGGGGTGCTGGTGGGGAAGTGAGAGGCCACCAGGAAGGTGAGGCCTTGTTTCCGAACCAGGAATCGGGAGGGCCATCCTGCGGAGGTGGACAGGGCTGGGTGTGCAGGTCACCAGGGAAGGCTTCTTCACAGGTGGTCTGCATGCATACATGGCACGGGTCCCTTTCCAGGACCTGGAGGTCCCACCGACAGAGTCCTGGAAGGGACCCAGAAGAGGACTTCAGGACGGTGCTTTCTGGTGCATAAGGAACAGCCCCAAACCGCGGGCACCATAGCCCACGTTCGCTCACTGCCCGTTTGGGGCGTGGCCAGCAGTTCTGGCTGGGACCTCCCACAGGTAGCCCTCTGAGGAGGCTCCTGACTGACCCAGGCATGAGGGCTTGGCTTAGGGCCAGGCGAGCTGCAGTGCCCTTAAAATGTGTCCTGTCTTCCCTGTCTGACCCTGTCCCCTGCAGGATGATAGGGAGGCCCTTTCTGCTAATAGGCTAGGAGTCTTGGAGTGGAGGTATTGGCCAGGACAGCTCCATCCCATGGCTACCTGCTCCAGCAGGGTCAGGTGGGGTCAGGGGTCCCCCCCACAGCCTCTCTGGACATCAGGAACAACCAACCCCCTCCACCCCATGCAGGAGCCAGTGGCGCAGTTGGAATGGGTGTGTGTGCACGGAAGCATGGGGCAGGACAGGGGCCCCCGGGGACTGAGCTGCGAGGTGGCCAGGACAGCTCTCCAGTGCCCTTACAGTTGGGCTGGATCCTGTCTGCCAGGCTCAGCTGTCGGCATGTGCGAATGTCTGGGGGCCCTCAAAGCTGGGCCCTGAGATCCACGGGGACAAAGGTGGGGGTGATGCACAGGGCTGCTGGCCTGGCGGGGTAGCTGCCCGCCCACAGCACTCACACGTGTTCTATAAGGACACAGGACATGGCTTCTGCTCTCTGCTCCACCGCATTTTATTTAAAAGGTGGAGGAAAGAAAGTCAAATAAACAGTGGTTCCCACAAGGACCACACACATGGCACAGGCCAGTGGGGGGGTGCAGACTGCGTCCAGCTGGCACGGGTCTCCCCATGACGTCTGTTCCTGACCCACACAGGGGGCCAAGGGTCGGGGATTCTCAGCCTGAGTCCCCTGGCCTCAGCACAGGACTGCCCGCTCACTGCCCACCTGCTGCCCTGGGTTAGGGACTGGGCCCTGGGGGCATAAGCAGGGAGCCTCATCCATCTCTTACCCCGTGGCATAGTTGTGGTGGGAACCAGCCTCGTCTTCTCTGAGTTCCCATATACCCCCAAAGGAGACCTTTGCTAAAGATGTCTGCAACCCTGGGGGGTTGTGCCAGTAGTGGAGCTGGGGTGGTGCTGATCCTGCAGGGACCCACTCCTGAATCCTCCTCTGCAGGTCAGCCCTGGGCATCCCTCCTCCCCTGACCCCTCCTCCCTTGCAGGTCAGCCCTGAGCACCCCTCCCCCCTGACCCCTCCCCTGCAGGGCGGCCCTGGGCCCACTCTGCTCCTGGAGTTCAACTCTCTCTTGCCATCACCTTAGACAGACCCTCATTTGGTTTGCCCTGTCATTTACGGGCTGAAGCCCCCAGCCCACAGGGATGGGTTAGTGGCAGGGGAAGGTGGGGGCAGCCACAGTAAGGGCCAAGGGGGGCCACAGCCCCCAGACTGTGCACCTGGGGGACTGACAGCATCAGGGAAGGAAGGACTTCCTAGCCCCAGAAGAGGAGGAAATTTGTGATCCTCTGGGTGGGAGGGAGGGGCAGGCAGAGGTGGGAGGGAAGAGCTGGAGGGCCTGGCTTCTGGCTCCTGTCCCAGGGAGTGTCTGCTCCTGGGTGAGGGGTGGGCCCAGGCCAAGGAGATGTAGTGGCAGCCCAGAGCCCCCAGAGGGGCCCAGAGCAGGAGACAGGCTGAGGATCTGGAAAAAACGCTCTCATTGTGAGTGTAAACAGGGCTCCACCTCTGCCAGATGTTCCTGGAGAACATTTAGGATCCGCGTCAACATATGAAATTGCCATCAAACTTTTATTAATCAGAGGCGTTTGTTGTCAACCCCCACCTGACCCCTCTGGACGTTCCTGGGAGGGGCCTGGGTCTGGGGGTCAGTGGGAGGGCGTGTGGCAGGGCTGGGCAGCAGCTGTCCGTCCCATACCATCCAAGGACAGGCTGGCTGTGGTGACCAGACCGCGGCAACCAGCCTGCCGAGTGACCGAGACCCAGCAAGCACCCTGTTCCCACACTCAGAGCAGCCCCTCTCCCAGGCTGCTGGTAGGACGGTGCCAGCTGTTTCCAGAGGTTCTGGACTGCATATAGCGGTGATCCTTTTATGGGGTGGAAGACTCGTAAAGAACCAAAAGCCCCACTTAGGAGCTGAGAGCTGGGCTGGCTCCCTGGCTGGGGAGAGGGAGGAGAGCCCAGGACTTCTGGGAGAGGAGGTTCTAGGGGAAGGGATTCTGGGGGAGGGGGTTCTGGGGAAGGGAAGTAGTGGGGGAGGGGAGTCCTGGGGGAGGGAATTCTGGGGGAGGGGAGTTCTGGGAGAGGGGAGTTCTAGGGGATGGGGTCCTGGGGCAGGGGTTTCTGTGGAAGGGGCTCTGTGGAGGGGATCCTGGAGGATGCATCCTGAAGGGGCTCCAGAAACGACCCCAGCAGCCCCTCCTCCTCAGGACTAAGCCCCTGTGGGTGGGACCCTTCAGACCAGGAGCCCCACCAGCCCACCTCTGATCCTGCCCTGCTCCCTGCAGCACACCCCTCCCCAGTTCCCTTCCCCCTCCCCCTCAAGCCTGACACAGAGGTGGGAAGTTCTCAGTTCTCTCTGGGAGGGACAGCTGGGCTCCCAGCAGTCCTGGGAGAGCATCCCAGAGATCGTGGAGGTGAGGGGAGGCTGGGAGCTGACGCTGTAATTCCACCCAGAGATCCTGGCTGCTGGTATGTATATGCGTATGTTGGCAAGCTCTGGCCAGGGCTGGGGAGCTGGTTGAGTGTGAGAACCGTCCCTCACCCCATTGGGGCCGCCCCAGCTGACCCGCTGGCCCTCTGAGATGGACATGGAGGGAGGGAGCTGTACACGATCTGCTCCTGGGTTCTGCCCTGGCCCCAGCCAGGGAGTTGAAGCCTGGGTCTCTTTTGGGCATTAAGCTCGGTGGAGAGGCACAGCAGGCAGGAGCATGCGGCCCGGTGAAGGAAGGGCTGTTTTTTCGATCAACGGGCCAGGGTCACTGGGGAGATGGAGCCTGTGAGGGTCCTGGGTGGGCAGGTGGAAGCCTTGCACAGCCCACCTCTTCCCTGATCCCAGCAGAGCCGGCCAGCTCCATCTCTGCTTTAGTTACCGGCTCTCGGCCTGGCCTGAGGGTGGAGGGTGTGAGGTTGGGGCTGGGGTCTGGGGAATCTTGAGGTGCCTAGGCCTAGGGCTGTGCTGGGTCTGGGCTGGGGCTGAGGCACTTCCGATGGGCCTCTCTTGAAGGAGTTCTGGGACCATCAGAGTTTGAAGATGCACCCCCCACCCCCGACGGTGGTGGGGGCATTCAGGCCGCTGTCGGTGGGTGAGGGGGCCTCTACCCCTCTACCTATTTCCCTCCGGTGGGGTCTGGCTCCAGCCCTTCTGAAGATGGGGCAGTCCATCGCAGCCTCAAGCGCTGACTGTCCTTGGCACTGGCGGTGGTGGGCCGCAGCAGTCTTGGGGGATGGGTGGGGAGTGTCTAAGCCGGCTGCCAGGTGTGCATTCCCGCAGGCTACTCACCTGCAAACGGGCAGAGGGGCTTTGCTTGGGTGCGCAGGTGCCCTCAGACCCGGGCTGGCAGGACCGCGCGCCCGCCCCAACGAGCACCCGACCTGGGCTTTGCGCCCAGAACCAGCTACCCTGCATGCGCCGCTCGGGGGAACGCAGCTCCAGGCCCGCCTGGTCCGGCGTCCCAGTGTCAGGGAGCAAGTAGGTCAGGCTTGGGGCTGGGGGCTGCGAGGGGCGGGGCGAGGGCCCTTCCAGCGGGTAAGGGTCTCCGGAGGGGCGGGGCGGGGCAGGGGAGGGCTCCCGGGGGCCTGCGAGGGGGCGGGGCGAGGGCGGGACCTTCAAGGGGGGGGGACCTGGGAGGTGCGCGGAGAGAGGCGGGGTCTCGGGCGGAACGGGGCGCCGGGGAGGGGCGCGGGTGGGGGGCGTGGGGACCGCTGGGGAAGCGGCGAGGGCAGGCGCGGAGGCTCCCGCAGGCCTGGGGGTGCTGGGAGCTGCGGCGTAGCCTCAGCAGCAGGGTGGGGGGCGGGGTCGCAGGGGGCTGCGGGCGTCCTGTGTTCTCCGCGACCCCTCGAGAGGCGTGGCCACGCCCGGCTCGGTCTGCCCCTCCGGCCAGAGAGGCGGCCAGAGGCCCGCCCCTCTGGGCGAGGAGGGGCTTTCCACGGGACCGGGAAGGGGCTGTGTCTCCCGGCCCCAGGAACCGTCTGTCCTGCGTCTAGGAGCGGTTCCCGGAGCGGCGGCCGTCCCCATCCGCCAGGTCTCGGCTGGGTGGGGGGCCGAGACCTCCATTCTCGGCAGAGGCCCCGCTGAGCTGCCCAACACAAGTGTCTGCTCCGAAGCGCTGTGCCCTGCGGGAGATCCCAATGACATTTGTCGCAGGGGTGATTCCAGGAGCCACGTGGTGGAGTCCCAGGCAGGCATCACAACCCAGGGGACACAATGGAGTCGGGGCGTGGGCTGGCGTGGGCTGTGTGGCCCTCCTGTTCCCTCTCAGGGTCTCTCCCCCTTCAGGGTAGCAGCAGCTTCTGGCGTGGATGGGCCTTGGGCGGATGGGGTGGGGCGGAGTGAGGGTTCTTCCTCTGGAGACCACCGCCTCCGCCTCGCTGCGGGCTGCGCACAGCTTTCTCTGAGCAGTTGCAGGGGGCACGAGGGACCATGTCATTACTTAGTGTGCACGCCCAGGGGCCAGCTGGGTCTGGATTGGGGTGGGGACTGTCTGACTTCTGGCATTTGGGGCCGGAGAGTATCCCTTCTGTTGAGCCTTGAGACCTTCTGAGGAGTGGAAGTCTCGCGGACCCTCACCCCTGGACACCACTGTGTGAGGTGCAGAACTTGGTGGGGAGCAAGGGGGTCAGTAGGTGCGTCCTCCCAGTGGCCTCCATGCATCCCCACCAAACGCACGCTCAGCTGCTGCTGGGAGAGGCCATCAGTCAGTCTGGGCCACAGGAGGTGAGTCCACAGGGGCTCAGATCCTAGATTTGAGGGGAAAGGGTGTCCTGGTATCCCCATTAGGACCGAAGAGGCCTGGCGGGACCTGTGCCCCTTCTCCCAGTGCTTCTTCCTCTCACCTGCCCCCTCCTCCCCTTCTCTCCCTAACTCTCCTTTTCCCTCCTCCCTTCCTCTCCCATGGCCCCCTCCTCCCCTTCTCACCTACCTCCCCCCTTCTTTCCCTGGCCCTCCTTCCCTGCTCCCTCCTTCCCTCCCTCTCCTGGTGCCCCCTCTCCCCCTTCTCTCCCCACCCTCCTGCTCCCTCCCTGTCACTTGGGGCTTCCTTCAGGCCACTCCCTGCCTGGTGCCTCTTGGCCCTTGTTCTTGCCCTTGACTTCAGCCACAACCAGCTGGGGCTGCAGCCCTCTCCTCCTTGCCCTCTACAGTGATTGGGTTATGCTTGGACTTGTTCCTGTCCTCTTACACTTCTATTCCACTTGGACCCATTTTCGTCTTCTCTACTTTCTTTCCTTGCTTTTCATGTTGTTTTATGTATTTATTCTTAAAGCTTGTATTTTTCGGTAGTGCCCGGCTAGCTCAGTCGGTAGAGCATGAGACTCTTAAAGCTTGTATTTTTCAGTATGGTGGGGCTGGAACTCACCACCCTGAGATCAAGAGTCCCACGCCCTTCAGAGTTTGCTTTAATAGCCTTCTCTCCCTTAGTGGGCCCCACGTGCCATCTATCTGTTCCAGGGCTGCCCCTGGAGCCCTTTCCCACCTGTTCCACCAAGACTGAGGTAACACTGACCAGTCCCAAGGCAGTAACGTCCCCCAAGAGTGCTGGAGCTCCCATCACTCCGTTTAGTTCTGACTTCGGCTCACAGATCCGACGCTGGCTGACCGCCTCCTGGACAGTGTCTGTCTGCAGTTGGGTGCACAGCCCTTTCATGTCGTTCACCTTCCCTCTCACACGTGCCTGTCCCCCCAAGGATGGCCTCCTTGCCCCAGCCCTTCCTGACAGTGGGCCCTGGTGTTGTCCCTCCATTTCTGTTCATCTCTGGAGGGTTCTGTTTTGTTTTTATCCTGGATGAGCACATATGCTCCGTGCGCCATTCCAGGCTGGCTTCCACAGTCTAACAACTTTGCAGTTGTTACTCTAAGATGGGGATTTGCTGCTGTCTAACAAATGATGCTAATACTTACTGGCCCAACACGGTTATTTTCCGCCCTTTCTGTGGGTGGGAATTGGGTGTGGTGCCTCGGTTGGATTTGCCTCTGGGTCTATGCTGAGCCAACCGTTGGATGCCCGCAGGCTTCAGTGTCTGTCTCCAGGCTGACCCTCTCCTGTGGTCTCAGTTTCTCTCCACAAAGACCCCTCCAGGGCAGGACTGAGTTCTCTCCTTCGGGAGGGGGAGGTGGTTTTCTCCAGAACCTGCCGCCAGGGGACCAAGGTGACAGTGTGGACGCTGCTCCATGTCTGGCCCCCAGTGCACATATCTCCACTTCCCCACACGGGGCACATGAGCCACGGAAGGGCCACAAGAAGGCACAGGGAAGGTGCACCTGCTGATGGCAGGTCTGCACGGCTCTCCTGTGCTGCGGGTTTCTCCTCTCTGTTTGGTTCCTGCAAGATAGTCTCTTTGCTGTTGAGGTTCCTCAACTGGCCTGCAGCATGTTTTGGTTAGTGATGGTGCACTTTCTGCACCTGTGGTTTTACCCTTCTCCTCTCCTTTGTTTTGCAGTGCAACGAACACATCGTGTTCTGTTAGATTCAGGCATGCAGTACAGCCATTCTGCTCTTCCACATGCCAACTGTTGCTCATCACGACAGGTGCCCTTCTTAGAGCCCATCACCTGTTTCACCTGACCACCCCCCCCACCTTCCCTCTGGTCACCATGAGTGTGTTCTCTGTAGGCAACAGTCTTTCTGTGTTTGCCTCCCTGTTTCATTCTTTTTTTCTGTTCGCTTGTTTGTTTTGTTTCCTAAATTATGCATACGAGTGAAATCATAAGGTATTTGTCTTTCTCTGACTTATTTCACTTAGCATAATACCGTAATACCCCCAGTTACATCCACGTCATTGTATATGGTAAGATTTCATTAACTTTATGTCTGGGCACTATTCTGTTATATATATACATATTACCACATCTTCTTTATTCACTCACCTGTCGATGGATGTCTGGTCTTTTGCCACAGTTGGGCAACTGTGGCCATTGCTGCTATGAACATTGGGGTACAGATGACCCTTCTTTTCACTACATCTGTATCTTTGGGGTAAATACCCAGTAGTGCAATTTCAGGGTCATAGGGAAGATCTATTTTTATTTTTAAGGAATCTCCACACTGTTTTCCATAGTGGCTGCACCAACTTGCATTCCCACCAATGGTGTAAGAGGTTACCCTTTGGAGACATCTCTTGAAAGAAGTTACTGTGGCCGATGTAAAAAAGGTTGCTGCCTATGTTCTCCTCTAGGATTTTGATGGATTCTTGTCTCACATTTAGATCTTTCATCCATTTTGAGTTTATTTTTGGGTATGGTGTAAGAAAGTGGTCCGGTTTCATTCTTCTGCATGTGGTTGTCCAGTTGTCCCATGACATTTGTTGAAGAGATTGTCTTTTTTCCATTAGACATTATTTTCTGCTTTGTCATAGATCAATTGACCATAGAATTGTGGGTTTATTTCTAGGGATTTATATTTTTCAGTTCTGGAAAATTCTCTTAATATATAATTCTCTTAATGTATATGGCCATTCCTAAATAAATGCTCACCATTTTCTTCTTCAGAGTTTCTGGACAGATACAGATCAGGTCCTCTTTCTATAATACTTGTGTCTTTCAGTCTCTCCTATTCTCCATCTTCCCACCTCTGCTGCATTCTGGATAAGTTCACTTGGCATGCCTTCCACTTTACTACTTCTCTCTTCAACTGTGTCTAATCTGCTGCTGAGCCCATCCACATGTTTTAAAATTTTTGTCCGTAATTACAGTTTACATTTTTAGAAATGATGTTAAAAGTCTGTTAATTCCTGAAGGTTTGTTTTTATATGCTAGCTGTGTAATTGCACTCTTCACTCTTCATTTCAAAAAGTATTCCATTTGAAAAATAACACTGATACAGAAATAAAAAAAAAAAAAAGAAGATTGAGCCACTGAAAGTTGTCATAAAAGAATTTCTTTTATTATGGGAACTCCACCCAGATCAAGAATAAAAGGTGATTGGTACACCAGATGCATCTGGGCTCCTCCTGATAATTCCCTCTTTCCTCCTCCTGGAGACTTCCTTTAGGCAACCACTATCCTGACTTTATACAAGCAATTTCTTTGCTTTTCTGTAAACCTGCATTCTTGTATACCATAGTTCAGTTTTGCATGCAACTATGTAGTTTATCATCTATTGTGTTCAGCTTTTTTTGCTCAATAGTAGAGTTGTGAGGTTGCTGCATATATTTTTTAAAGATTTTATTTATTCCTTTGTCAGAGAAAAAGATAGAGAGTGCACAAGCAGGGGGATGGCAGAATGAGAAGGAGAAGCAGGCTTCCCGCTGAGCAAAGAGCCTGATGTAGGACTTGATCCCAGGACTCTGGAATCATGACCTGAGCTAAAGGCAGACTCTCAGCCAACTGCTGCTACAACTGCTGTTGCTTGTTGTAGCCTTTTCACTGATGCATAGTATTCCATGGTATGAATCTACCACTATTTTTTTTTTTTTTTAAGATTTTTGTTTACTTGGGGCACCTGGGTGGCTCAGTGGGTTAGGCCGCTGCCTTCGGCTCGGGTCATGATCCCAGGTCCTGGGTTCGAGCCCCGCGTCGGGCTTTCTGCTCAGCGGGGAGCCTGCTTCCTCCTCTCTCTCTGCCTGCCTCTCTGCCTGCTTGTGATTTCTCTCTGTCAAATAAATAAATAAAATCTTTAAAAAAAAAAGATTTTTGTTTACTTATTTGAGAGAGAGTGAGGGAGAGAGCACAAGCAGGGTGAAGGGCAGAGGGAGAAGCAGAATCCCTGATGAGCCGGGAGCCAGATACGAGGCTCAGTCCTAGGACTCTGGGGTCATGACCTGAGCCAAAGGCAGACACTTAGCTGACTGAACCACCAAGGTGCCAGGAAACTACCACTATTTTTAAAGACCCTTTTCTGTTGCTGGTTATTTGTTTTTTTTTTCCCATGTTTGGGACAATTGAGAATAATGAGCCTATGAGCATACCTTCTTCATATTCCTTGGTGTATACCTGGATGCATTTTTTTTTTTTTTTTTGGTGTATACCTAAACAGGTATTGCTAGATCAAAGGATGAAAACATATTTGACTTGAGTAGGTAATACCAAACCAGTTGAATCAATTTAAACTTCCCTGGAAGCGTATGCGAATTCTAGTTCTTCTACATGGCCAGGTTTTATTTTATTTTTTAAATGTTAGGTATTATAGTGCATATGTAGTTGCATTTCATTACACTTTAATTTTGCCTTTTCCTGATGAGTAATGGTGGTGGCCATTGGGATAACCTCTTTTATAAGGTGTCCATTTAAGTCTCTTAGCTTTGGGTTGGGTTGGATTGTCAGTCTTTTCTCAATTTTTTGGAATTCCTTACATTTGTCAGTTTTATGTGTTATGAATAATTTTTTAAACCCAATGGCTTTTCCCTATCTTATTAATGTCTTCTAATGAGGAGAAAGTTTTAATTATGTCAAATTTTCATATTTTCCCTCATAGTTTTTTATGTATGATACACCTTTTTAAGAATTATTTGCCTACAACCAGGTTATGAAACCAGGTTATGAAATATTTTATGAATTATGATATGAAAATATTTTACATGATCTTCTAGAGGCTTTGTTTTGTCTTTCATAGTTGGATGTCCGTGCAATGGAGCTGGCAAGGTAGAAGCTGTGATTTGAGCTTCTCACTGTGCAGGTGGTTATGGAAAGCACCAACACTCTTTCTCCTCCATCAGCATCAGGTGTCCATGTGCACATCTGTGTGCTCCTCCACTATCTATTCCATTCCTGGCTCATTTGTTTACCGGCACACCAGCACCTCCCTCTCCTTGTCACTGTGGCCTTATTGTATTCAAGCAAATAAATATTCCCACTGCGCTTGGTGGCTGCAAGCATGTCATAGCTGTTTGTGCCTTTGCACTTCTACATGAATTTTAGGAACAGCTTGTCAATTCACACAGCACGATGGGATTTTTAATGCAATAGCATTGACTTTCTAGTCTAGTCTAACCCCTTACAGTATTGGTGTTCCTATTCACGTACTCATGCCCATGACTTGGCTCTCTGTTTGTTTAGGGAATCTATCATTTCTCTCGATACTGTCCCTGGGTTTTGAGGGTAGAGACCCTGTCCATATTTTGCTAGACTTTTTTTCCTAAGCAGATATTTTCATTCTGTTGTACGTGGTAATGGGGCTTAGGTTGAACTGATTGAATTTACAGAAGCAGACGCTCTCAGGAAGAGGGGCGTGGGTTAGCCACAGAGGCAGAAGAGGAAGCCCAGCCATGGCATGGTCCACATTGAAGCATGAGGGGAAGGCGGTGCTCAAGAGCTGGGGGCACAGTGGTTGCCACTTTGTGGCAAGGAACTGGCCATCCCTCCAGCCAGACCATGGTCCCTGGCTGAGGTATGCCCTGCAGGGGCAGAGCTATCCTCCCAGGCAGGCACTCCCACCGGGATAAGGACAGCTCCCCTGAGCATGGTCAGTGGTGAGCTGCTCTGTTCAGCATGCCAGATGCCAGCTGCAGGGACCTTGGCTGCTATGGAGGGTCTGGCGGGGAAGCCAAGGGCATCCACCACATCCTCGCTTCTCTTATTAAAACACTCTGTCTGCCCACTTCCTTGGGATTCTTTTGGCCCTAATTCTGAGAGAATGTTGAAGACAGTCAGTGGGATAAGCCATGAGCCTGCTGCTGCTGTTGGTCCTGAGCCCTGGGATGTTTACCACCATTTCCTCCAGCCCCCATTCCACATCCTGCCACCTTCACCACCCTGGGCTTGGGGCCTTACCCACGAGCAGCCTGACACTTGCCCCTTCTGGCCACAGCTGGGCATGGAAGAGCCAGAGACACCCAGGCACATCCTTTGTGTCCCTTCCTTCAGTTGTGCTCATCCCGAGTTCTCCTGTTGGTCAAGGCCCAGCAGACCTGCAGCCCAGGGGCTCAACCAGGTACACACAGAGCCTGGTCTGGTACAATAGCCATAGTCCTCCATCCTGGCAGGGTTCTTCCTGCAGAACAGTGCCTCCCTGCCCCTTCCAGAGGTCAGTCAGAGGCAGCCTCCAGGTGGTGGGATGCTGGACCCCACGGTCATGTTGTAAATGGGCCCCATGGTGAGGTTCTGTGGGGCCCCATGTGAGTAAACTGGACCTGGTGGGCAGCAAAGCCAAGCCCATCCTAGGGACACAGGCCAGCCTCAGTTGGAAGGAAACCCTGTCCAAGGCAGGCAGCAAGGCAGGCTGAGTTGTTGGGTCTCTTTGGGGGGTTGTGCCGGACAGGACTCAGCCTGGGTCTCTCTGGCCTGCAGTGGAGGTTCATGGATGAAGTAGGCCCACCCCCTTTCTGCCCTCAGGGCAGCTCCCCAGGGCCGTGCCCTCTCCTACCCCTCCTGCAGTGGATGCCCTCAGGAGGGCTTCACAGGACTCTTCCCCTGAGCCCCTCCTCCTTAGTCTCCCAGCTGGCTCCCTCTAGTTCCCTGCCCAATCAGCCTTACCATTTACTGCTTATCTGTAGCTGGATTCTTGTTCTTCTGCACCTTTCATACCCTAACCCTGGGCCACAGGGGCCCTACCAGGAGCTGCACCAACCGGGAGGCCCCTTACTGCTGTTTTCAGGGGCCCTCTAGGTGAAGTAGCAATATGCTGTCTGGGCCAACCATCTGGCATTGTCATCTTCCAACAGCTGCTTGTAGGGGTCCCAGGAGTTGGGGGCTGGGGGTGGGGAAAGGTGTTCATGCAATGATAGGGTAGGGTGGCACAATATTAAGTCTTCTGATCTATGAATCCAGGATGTCTTTCCATTTATTTAGGTCTTTAATTTTTCTCTTTGTAAAAATTATGCTCAGTTAGCCACTGTACGGTATATCATTAGTTTTTGATGTAGTGTTCAATGATTCATTAGTTATGTATGACAGTGCTCATGATAGTATATGCCCTCCTGAATACCCATCACCCTGTTACTCCCTCCCTCCCTCCCTCCTCCCCTTTGAACCTCCAGATTGTATCTTGGGGTCTATAGTCTCTCATGGTTCATCTCCCTTTCTGATTTCTCTCCCTTTGGATTTCCCTCTCTTCTCCTATGGTCCTCTGTGCTATTCCTTATGCTCCACATATAACTGAAACCATATAATAGTCTTTCTCTGCCTGACTTACTTTACTCAGCATAATCCTCTCTAGTTCCATCCATGTTCATACAAAAGTTGGGTATTCATCCTTTCTGATGGAGGCATAATACTCCATAGTATATATGGACCACATCTTCTTAATCCATCCGTCCGTTGAGGCATCTTGGTTCTTTCCACAGTTTGGCGATGGTGGTCATTGCTGCTATGAACATTGGGGTGCAGATGGCCCTTCTTTTCACTACATCTGTATCTTTGGGGTAAATACCCAGTAGTGCAATTGCAGGGTCATAGGGAAGCTCTATTTTTAATTTCTTGAGGAATCTCCACACTGTTCTCCAAAGTGGCTGCACCAACTTGCATTCCCACCAACAGTGTAAGAGGGTTCCCCTTTCTCCACATCCTCTCCAACACTGTCTTGTTACTTTTGGCCATTCTAACTGGTGTAAGGTGGTATCTCAATGTGGTTTTGATTTGAATCTCCCTGATGGCTAGTGATGATGAACATTTTTTCATGTGTCTGATAGCCATTTGTATGTCTTCATTGGAAAAGTGACTGTTCATTTCTTCTGCCCATTTTTTGACATGATGATCTGTTTTGTGTGTGTTGAGTTTGAGGAGTTGGTTATAGATCTTGGATATCAGCCATTGTCTGTACTGTCCTTTGCAAATATCTTCTCCCGTTTCGTGGGTTGTCTCTTTGTCTTGTTGACTCTTTCCTTTGTATGGGACCAGAAAAAACCCTGAATCACCAAGAGAATGATGAAAAAGAAAAACAAAACTGGGGGCATCATGTTGCCTGATTTCAAGCTTTACTACAAAGCTGTGATCACCAAGACAGCATGGTATTGGCACAAAAACAGACACACAGACCAGTGGAACAATGCAACACAGGCACACGTGCACACATTTATGCAATACACATGTGCACATACACACACGTACAAACACACGTGCACACAGATGCACACACACATATACATGCACGTAATGCAGGCACGTGAACACACATGCATGCACAACACACACACACACCACATACACATGCATACATGCACACACACGCAGGCATACATGCACGAGCACACACTTGGGTTGATCTGCCTGAGAAACAGACTATGTTAACATTCATTCAAATCTACTTTTTCTTTTTCTTCTGTCCCCCCAGGAGCATTCTAAAGGTTTCTTCATGTGGATTTTCACATTTCTTGTTGAGGCCATCAGCACCCTCTGTCTCTGGCTGCTACTGTAATGGGGTCTTCTCTTCCGTTGTCTGTCTTCCAGTAGGAATAGGTTCTGCTTTGGTCCTGTTTTGTCCAGTGGCTTTGCTGGATGTTCTTACTGCTTCTGGGAGTTTCTCATATCATCTCGGTTTCTGAGATTTCTTCCACTGCCCTGTCCTGCTTCCCTGGATCATCCCTTGTGAAGCTATGGTGGCTACTCTTCCAACAGGCCCGACACAGGAGGAGCATCTAGTGACCCAGCCTCAGTAGGCACGCACTCTGTCTCCCCACAAAGGAAGGGTGGTGTTCAGGCAAGGCGGGAGTGTGTCTTATTATCCACTGATTGCTATCTTTTCTCTCTCTCTTTTTTTGGAAATGGGTTTTGAATTTGTTAAGAGCCTCTCCATCAGTATTACTCTCCTTAGTGAATGGTTTACTAGGTGACTTGAGTCTCTGGGTCTCCTTGCGTTATCGGAGTAGTGTCTGCTTGCTTACAGGCGTTGTAGAACCTGGCTGGATTCTGCCTGCTTGCCCTTCACCAGGGTTTCTGAACCATAAGCTGCTTGTGCATGGTCAGATGTGTTTGCGCACATGACGCCAGTGTGAGTCTGGAAGGCTCTCCCTGGGCCGCGTGTGGGCTGCATGGAAGCACGGGGACGGCTCCATCGTGGGAGGTTTAATGGGCTCCCAGGAAAACCATCTGAACAAGGGCTGCTACTGGGAGTGGAGGTTCTTCCTGAAATGCCCCCGTTTCTCCTCCAGACTCTGGTTTATGTACACCTTCCATCTCTATGGGCATTAGCTTTGGTATGTCACTGGTTTGCTAAAAAGTGAAACTTCTCATTTTACCTTTATTCACATAGGATCACACAATACCTCTTATGATTTCTGAAATTGTCTGTGTTTAATATGTATTTTCCCCTTGCCATTTCTTGTTTTTTGTGTTTTTGATCTCATGTTATATCTTGATTAAGTTAGTGATTTTTTTAGTTTTTAATTTTTTTTCCAAGGCCAGACTTTTTTTTTTAAATAAAGATTTTATTTATTTATTTGACAGACAGAGATCACAAGTCGGCAGAGAGGAAGGCAGAGAGGGAGGGGGAAGCAGGCTCCCTGCTGAGCAGAGAGACCGATGTGGGGCTCGATCCCAGGACCCTGAGATCATGACCTGAGCTGAAGGCAGAGGCTTAACCCACTGGGCCACCCAGGTGCCCCCAAAGCCAGACTTTTAGAATGTTAGTATTTTTGTGGTGTTCGGCCCACTGATTTCTGGTTTCACCTTTTTTACTCCTTCTGTGTGCTTACTCTCAGCTCATATCTTCCAATGCTCATATTGGAATTTTTGGTATAAAAAGTCTAAAGACTCTGGTCTTGACGGGTCTGAGCATGTAAATCAATGACCCTCCATCTGTCTGGCTCTGGTTGAACCTGGACACTAGTGCTTGTGAGGCCGTCCTTTCTAGATGGCTGGGTCAGCAATTCTCACCCTGCTGCCTGTCACCCTGACAAGGCCACTGAGCTTCAGCTGATGGACACACTCTGTCTTCGTGAGGGAACCTGTGCTCTGGGTGGACATATGACGCAGGACTTCTGGGATGCTCACTTGGTTAACATTTAATATCTTCCCAAATATCAGCCCAGAGCACTGAGCCAAGGTGCTCTGCCCTTCTGTGGTTGGATCTCGCCTCACATCTGGGCCTGCTGGTGGCCCTCACCTCACTCAGGTGTGAGGAGACCCGAGGGGCTGAGCTGGACAGGGACAGAGGCATGCAGTCTGAGTAGGTCAGGATGGGCCCTCAGCCCTCACAACATGGGCAGGACAGCCAGCAGGGCCACAGGGACGCTGACAGAGACCCCCAGCACGCGGGCGAGGGCGGGGAGTGGCTGAGAAGGCGGGGGTGTGTGCTCCATGTGGTAATGGATCCATTTGGAGAAGTAGGAGACGCGGGCATAGACTGCAGGGTACATAGGGTACATGCACCCACGGCCCCAGCTCACTATGCCAACCTGCAACCAGGTGTGGTTGAATTCACAGACGAGTGGACCCCCAGAGTCGCCCTGGAAGAGAAGAAGGATTTCCCATGAGTGGGGAGTCCGGGGCCTGCAGCCTCCTGCACGAGGGGGGCCCTGCACTGCCACGCCCTTGGCCCCACCCGCTGGGGCTGAGGCTCTGCTGCAGGCAGGCTGAGCTCTTGCCACTGTCCTGCCTGCACGGGGTGGGTGGCACAGGGTGACGGGCAGTGGGCAAGGCCCCTGGGCCCATGTGGAACCTGGGCTGCTCCAGCAGCGCTGGGTTCCACAGGGCCCTGGGAGCGGACTGCAGTGCCCAAGCCGCCCCAGGCTCCCCCACCCAGCTGAAGGCCACATGGTGCTGTGCTTCTGAGGCCTGCAGGGGACCGGCCGTCTGGAACTGCCACCCACCCAGAAGTGCCCCTGGCTCAACGCAGGTGAGTGTCTGAAAGCCCAGGCTTGGCCTCGGCCCCTCCGTGGGATGCACCTCGCACACGGTCCTCATGTCCCTGATGTCCCCGGCACACAGCATGTCCAGCATGATGTACGACAGGTGTCCGTAGAGCAGCTGGCACAGGGGCAGTGAGATCAGAGGTGTCTGTACCTCCTGCAGCTTGTTGGGGACATGGCCTGTCGGAAAGGGGGGCAGGCCCGGTGAGAGGCCGGCAGGCTCACCCTGTCGTCCCGTCTGTACGGGGGCAGCAGGCTCACCCTGTCGTCCCGCCTGCACGGGGGCGTCAGGCTCACCCTGTCGTCCCACCTGCACGGGGGGCGTCAGGCTCACCCTGTCGTCCCGCCTGCACGGGGGCGTCAGGCTCACCCTGTCGTCCCGCCTGCACGGGGGCGTCAGACTTTGGTCAGCGAATGGCAGCACAAATGTCTCAGAACTCTGCCTGAAGGAGCAGCGTGAGCCCATCCCTCCCACGGCAGCAGGTCCAGGTGACAGGGCCTCTGTCAGTCTGGTCCCTGAATGAGGGGCTGACCGTGATGCAAGATGGGCCTCCGGGTTTTGTGTGTCACCCTGTGTGCCCGGCTCTACCCCGATGGGCACAGCAATTGGTTCCGGAAACCTGTGCTCTCCAGGCCCATGCGCGAGTGGGTCCCGTGGCTCTGGCCTTGCTTCAGCTAAAGAGGAGCTGGTTTGCACATGCTGCAGACCCACATGACCCTGGTGTCAAAGGGGTGCAGGGTGCTTGTTTGGGGAAAGGCAGGGAGCACCCGGGGAATCAGTTTTGGACCTAATGAATGTGCACCTGGGGGGAAGAAGACGGAAAGTAGAAGTTAGTCGTGTTTGTGGCTGCTGTCTGCGCTGGCTGGGTCACATCCAGCCACGCAAGAGGCAGACGGTGCAAATGGAAATGCACAGCCAGAGAGAGCCCACAAACCCAGGGTTTGCAGTGCTGGGAGAGGTTGTCCAGGAAAGGCCATCAGGGAACCCTGCAGCCCACCGTGTCAGCCAGCCACTCACCCGGACCTCCGCTGAGGCCCCCCAGGGTAATAGGAGTGTGGTTCCCTCCTGCCACAGAGGCACAGGGGTGACCACACACAGGGCCAGGCCTGGAGGACCCCTCGCCCTGCAGGGCCACTCCCCAGACTGCGACATGCCGTGAGGCCCACAGGTGTCTGGAACCCCAAGGCGGACGCCAGAAGAAGGGCAAAGCAGACAGGAGGGGGCCCAGAGGGCACAGGGGGTCCTGGTGCCCTCAGCCTGCTGCCGGGCCCTGAGCCATGCCTACAGAGGGTACAGGGGGCATGGGGTGGGCAGAGGGTGGCAGCATGGACTCCGCAGCCCCTGGAGCTCACAGGGGTTTGGAATGCCGAGTTCTAGCCAGTCCAGGGCACACAGTCCTGCCAACTACCCAGGACAGTGGTGGAGAGAGAGGACAGGAGGTGCCCTGCTCCCCGAGCAGGACCGCATGGAGCCAGGCGGATGGAGGATCAGAGCAATGAGCCTGCATCAGAGCACGAAGGAGGACATGGAACGTAGAGGGAGGTGGGAAGAGCCAGCCATTAGTTCCATGCCTTCCTGAGGAGCGGCCTGGGGACCCAGATATGAGGTTTGTGTCCACTGCTAGGTCTGTCCCTGGGTCTCCACTGGGCGCCCACAAGATAATGGTGGAGTCAGGGCAGGGCTCGGTGAGAGAGCACCTCGAGGTAGGTGTCCGGTGGGTGGCCAGCTGTCGTGGAGCTCCCTCTGTCCCCTAGAGCAAAAGCCTTCCACCAGCGGGGAGGGGGACAGCGAGTGGAGCGTGGCTGTCCCGATGTGGCAGCAGAGTGCATGGAGGCCCATCTCCAATGGGGCCATAGCATGGCCTGGGACCAGTTTGGACCAGTGAAGTCCCGGCTCCTCCCCCTCAACACCAGCCTAGCCACGAGGGTCAGGTAAGGTGAGAGCGTGCTGTGGGTGTGCAGAGAAGCTGGGGTGAAAGCTGGAGCAGGAACCCGGAAACACCCCAGGCCCCATAGCCAGCAGCCCCCACGGAGGGACCTGAGCCTCTGGTGCACGGAAGACATGGCCACAGCAACAGCAGAGCCTGCGACCCAGCTCCAGTCCTCACTGGGCCAACTGGTCCCGCCCCAGGTCTATTTGGGGCGCAGAGAGTTCAGCCTAAACATTCTCTTGTAACACCTGGCCTTCAGCAAATGTGGCAAAGACACGCTCACACCGGAACTCACACCCACCACCCACACGCACGTGCACACACAGCTGAACTCACCCACCATCCACATGCACACATGTGCACACTCCCACCACCAACATGTATACCCACGTGCACACACCTGAACTCACACCTGCATGCATGCGCACACACGTGTGCACTCATGCAGGTCACACACGCACACTCACACACATACTTGTGTGCCCACGTGCACACACTCATGGCCACCCAACTCCCATGCACGTGCACACTCATGCATACACACGCATGCATACCCGTACTCACATGTCTGTGCTAAAATCATGCTGTTTTGATCACTGTAATGTCGCAGTATGATTTGAAAGTGGGGGGCAGGACTCTGTCCAGCTTTGGTCTTTGTTAGGACTGTTGTGACTATTCTGGGGCCTTCCAATTCCATGCGAACTCAACAGTCGGTTTTTCCACTTCTGCAGAAGAGCCGTTGGAGCCCTGGTGCCAACTGCACGGGACACGCAGGTCACTTGGGCTGATGCCGACCTCTTGGCAGTATTAAGTCCAGCCCACATACACGGGCTGTCCATGTATTTACTGAGGTCTTTCAGAATCTCTCTTGGCAAGGTTTGTATGTTTGGTGCACCGGTCTTCCACCTCCGCGGACTAATTTGCTCATACATAGCGTTTCTTCTGGATGATGTAGGACTGCTTCTTCACTGTCTGTCTGTGATGGTTCATGGAAGGCACAAGACACCCAGCCGGTCTTTGTGCTGATCTCGTGCCCTGCAACTTTCCACTGAGACTGTCTGTAGTTGGTTTTGAGAATTTGTTTTTAGGGTTCCCTGGAATTTTCCATATGTATGATCATGTCATCAGAGAGATAGTTTTATCTCATTTCCAGTGAGGGCGACTTCTAGTTCTCTTTCTTGCCTCGTTGAACTGTTGGAGCTTCTGGCACAGCCCAGAATCCTGGGGTGAGAGGGGGCTTCCCATCATGCTCTGGTTTGGGGAATGAGCTGCTTGCCTTCCTGCACTGTCTTTGATGTTAGTTGTGGGTTGTTCATGAACATCCTTGGTCGTGACAAGGAAGTACCTCTTCCTAGTTGTTTTGGGAGTGGAATTTCATCACGAAGGGATGGTGAGTCCTGTCACATGCTCTGTCTGCACCACCAGAGACGAATGTATGGGTTTCCCCCTTCGTTCCCTTGTGTGCTGTGTTACACTGGCTAATTTCTGTGTGTTGGCTACCCTTTGTATTCCTGGGACGAATACCACTTCGTTGGCGTGCACAACCCTTTTAATGTGCTGCTGGAGTCAGTTTGCTGGTGTTTTATTGAGGGTTTATATGTGCATTTTCATGAGGGACAGTCTCTGTAACATCTTTGCTTGTGCTTCCCTGTCTGGCTTTCGTATCAGTGTCATGTTGGCTCCACAGAAGGAGGGAAGTGTTCCCTCCTCTCTTTGTTTTCAGAGTTGGAGAAGAATTGATGTTAATTTTTCTTTAAATGTTTGGTGTTCATCAGGGAAGCCACCTTGTCCTGGACTTTTATTGTTGAGGTTTTTAAAAACTGATTCACTTACTCATTCAGCATTGTAACATTTTCTGGACTCAGT
Source organism: Enhydra lutris kenyoni (assembly GCF_002288905.1). Taxonomy (NCBI): domain Eukaryota; kingdom Metazoa; phylum Chordata; class Mammalia; order Carnivora; family Mustelidae; genus Enhydra; species Enhydra lutris. The sequence goes on from NW_019154190.1 coordinate 1,096,801, forward strand.
TTTGGTAATTTGAGTGTTTCTAGGAATTTCTCCATTTCATGGGGGTTTTCGAATTTGTTGGCCTAGAGTTATTTTAGAAATCTCATGTGATCCTTTTATTTCTGTGATGACAGTAGTGATGTTTCCAGTTTCATTTCTGAAGTCAGTCTAGCTGTAGGTTTGTTACTTTTGTTGCTCTTTTCAAAAACTTAACTAACATTTGACTCATTGACTACTTTTTTCTATTCTGTATTTCATTTTCTGTGCTCTAATTTTTATTATTCTCTTCCTTCTGCTAGCTTTGGGCTTAGTTTGTTTTTTTTTTTTATAGTTCCTTAGGTCATAAAGTGAAGTTATTTATTCAAGGTCTTTCTTCTTTTATAAATGTAGGTATTAATAAAACAATAAATGTTACAGCCTTAATTTTCCCCCTTAGCACTGCTTTTGCTGCATCCCTTAAAAATTTTGGTAAGTTGTTGGGGCGCCTGGGTGGCTCAGTGGGTTAAAGCCTCTGCCTTCAGCTCAGGTCATGGTCTCAGGGTCCTGGGATCAAGCCCCGCATCAGGCTCTCTGCTGGGCGGGGAGCCTGCTTCCTCCTCTCTCTCTGCCTGCCTACTTGTGATCTCTGTCTCTCTGTCAAATAAATAAATAAAATCTTTAAAAAAAATTTTTGGTAAGTTGTCTTTTCTTTCTCGTTCTTCTTCCCTTTCCTTTCCTTTCATCTCCAAATATTTTATAACTTCCCTGGTGATTTTTTTTCTTTGATCCATTGGTTATTTAAATGTGTGTTTTTTACTTTCCACAATTTTGTGAATTTTTCTATTTTCTTCATATTATTGATTTCTGCTTCATCCTGTTGCGGTCAGAGAAGTTACTTTGTATGACATTTACCTTTTAAACTCCACTGAGACTTCGCCTGTGTACTAACATAGGGTCTGCCTGACAAAACATCCCAAGGGCACCTGAGAACGTGTGTGGGGCTGGAGCAGGGTGATGTCTGTGTCTGTCCGATCTGGTTGGGGTACCGTGCTGTTTAAGTCCTCAGTTTCCTTATGTACCTTCTGTCTGGTTGTTAAGCCCATTACTGAGAGAGGCGTATCGGTCCCACAACTGGTACTGGAGAGCTGCTGATACCTCCCTTCAGTTCTGTCCTTTGTTGCTTTATACATGTTGATGCTTTGTCATTAGGTATGTAAGTGTGGATAATTTTTGTATCTTCTTGCTGTATGGAAATTTTATTCATTTGTAATGTCCTTTCTTGTCACTTGTAGCCTTCTTTGGTTTAGGGTCTATTTTCTCTGATATTATTAGTATACCCACTCTGTTCTCCTTTGGCCACTATTTGCAAAGGTATCTTTTTCTGTCCTCTAACCTTCCACTTGTTTGTGCCTTTGAATCTCAAGTGCATCTCAAAAGACAGCACACAGCTTATTTTTATCCATTCTTTTAATCTGTCCTTCCATTGGAGAGTTTAATCCATTTACATTTAAAGCAATCTCTGATAAGGAGAGACTTACTTCCATCACCGTGCTTTTCGTTTTCTTTAGGCTTTATAGATTTTTGTCCCTCATTTCCTGCATTTCTATCTTCTTTGGGGTTAAAAATGATTTTTTTTGTAGTGAGATGTTTAAATTCCTTCTTAATTTCTTTTTCTGTAAATTCTATAGCTATTTTCTTTGTTACCATGGGATTATTTCGAACATCCTAAAGTTAGAACTTTCCAATTTCAATTTATAGCACCCTAATCTCAATAAAATTTTTAATTAAGTAAAGCAGACATTAAACTTTCTTAATCTGGTATAAGATATCAAGCTAAAGTCTCCAGGCCAGGCCACAAGCTTATAGTAAATCATTAGAAGCATTTTCATTAACATCAAAAACAGGAAAAGGAGACCTAGCATCATTTCTAATTGGAGGTTCAGCCACTACAATAAGACCGATAAAACATATATAAAGGAAAAAATATGGGAAAGGAAGTGATGAAACAGTCTTTATTTGAAGGAAATATGATTTTTTTAAATCAAGTAATCGACTGACAAGCTATTAAAAGTGAATTCCGTAAGGTGGCTGAAAGTTAGTGTGCAAAAATCAACAGGTGTGACTGATCAGCAAGTATAATAAAAAAGAATGTTTTCAATAACTGTAAATATCCTGGGGCACCTGGGTGGCTCAGTGGGTTAATCCTCTGCCTTTGGATCAGGTCTCAGGGTCCTGGGATCGAGCCCCGCTTCGGGATCTCTGCTTGGTGGGGAGGTTGCTTCCCCCTCTCTCTGCCTGTCTTTCTGCCTACTTGTGATCTCTCTGTCAAATAAATAAATAAAATCTTAAAAAAATCCTGTAAATATCCTAAGGTACTAGGTATACACCTAGAAAGAAAATATGAGGTCATTATGGAGAAAACCAGAAAAATTAACAGATTTGTTTTAAATATACTTAAAAAGATGGTTTCCCAGTTGGATTTTGAATCTTAAAGAAAACTCTGTTTGGAAGTCTGTGTGTTAGGGTCCTCACAGCAGCTGTCAGTGCTTCTCTGTGCACAACAGAGATAGCCGGGGTGAAACAGCATACAGAGTGCTGGGTGGGTGGGTGCTCCAGGCTCCAGACACCTGCAGCCCCATAACCGAGGGATTCTCTCTTCCCTATAACAACACAGAGCCGTGGTCCTCTGCAGGTCCGGCAAAGGGCCTGACCCTCCGTGCTCTTACCTTGTGGGGAGACGAGTCCCCACCCTGTAGACCAGCAAGTGGCATTGTGAAGGTTCACATCTGGGGATGCGATGCACACTGGGAGCACAGAGTCAGAAAACAGGATGCGGGACTTCAGCTGCACCAGGGCCACGTCGCCTCCCACAGGGTGGTACGCTTCGTAGGTGGGGTGCACGATCACCTTGTTGACCTCAAACCACTGGGTGTGACTGCCTGCAAGCCTGAGGTCCACCAACCCCACGTATATGTCAAATGCCTCCATGTTCTTGTCCCTGTGGGGACAGAGAACAAGGGCATGGTGACTCGAGTGTCATGCCCCTGGGAAGCAAGGGCACTGTGTGTTCCCAGGCCCCGGGAGGCCTGGAGCGGGCTGGCCTTGGCCTCCAGGTGCGCAGCCAGGACACTGAAAAGCACGCTTCCAGCAAGCTGAGAGCCTGGCCGTGCGGTGGAACTGTCCCCAGAGAAGTCCTGACATGGGCCACTGGAGGACTCGGGGGATTCAGGTCACCCGGGGTGGTGACCTGGTCGGGCGCATGGGGAGCCGCCTGTGAGGGCAGGTCTTTCCTAATCTATCTCCCGGGGATGCCTCTTGCCCTGCTGGGTCATGCCACCTTGCCTCTTGTCCTAGGATATGGCTCCCCCCTGCCTCAGAGAACCCGGCGCCCTAAGGAGCCCTCGGCTCTGTGCAAGGAGAGGCTTCAGCTGATGAGCTGTGTGCTGGGCCCTGCTGTCTCCCACCCCTTCCTCAGAGAACCTGGGGCCTCAAGGAACCCCCGGCCCCATGTAAGGAGAGGCTGCAGAGGATGAGCTGTGTGCTGGGACCCTCTGTCCCACCCCTGCCTCAGAGAACCTGGGGCCCCAAGGAACCCCCAGCCCCGTGTAAGGAGAGGCTAAAGAGGATGAGCTATGTGCTGGGACCCGCCGTCCCCCACCCATGCCTCAGAGAACCTGGGGCCCTAAGGAGCCCTCGGCCCTGTGCAAGGAGGGGCCGCAGCCGATGAGGTGAGTGCTGGGCCCCGTGCCCCCCATCCTTACCTCAGAGAACCCAGGCCCTAAGGAGCCCTCGGCCCTGTGCAAGGAGAGGCCGCACAGATGAGCTGAGTGCTGGGCCCCGCGGCCCCCATCCCTGACCAGTCCCAGCAGCCGCTGCCCACCTGCTCAATCCTGCTACCATGGACCCCCAGGGGAATGGCTCCCGGCACTGCCTGCTCACCTGTCGAAGCAGTGGGCAGCTGAGAGGACCCAGTACTCATCAATGATGGACCCTCCGCAGACATGGAAGCCTCTGTAGTGCACGCTGACCTGCCATGGCCACCTCCGCTCCAGGGCATCCGCGCCCCCCAAAATCTTCCCCTGTATGTAACGATGGCCACAGGCTGAGGAGAAACGGACAGAGCCTGCGAGCGGCTGCAGCGGCAGGGCGGGCTGGGCGCAGACTGGGCATGGTGGGAGGCCTGGGGAAGGGAGGGCCCGGAAAGGGCGGGGGGCGCGGAAGGGAAGCCAGGGCAGCGCAGGACAGGTTCCACCCTTGAGTGGGGGGAAGGACTCCGAACCGCGCACTAGGACCACAGCCATGTCTGGCGTGGAGGGGTCCTACCCACGTCGGGGCTCCAGGCGCCGCCCTGGCTCCGGGGGCGTCTGTGGGCCATGGCTGCAGCCGGGGCGGGGGGCAGGAGGAGCAGGAGCAGGAGCAGGCGCGGGGCCGCGGGCGGGGATGCTCCAGGCGCGGCGCGTGAGTCCGACGGGGGGGGCGGCCATGAGGGGGACAGTGCTGCGAAGCGAGCCCGCAAGCCTTGTGGCGGCGTGCGGCTCCACCACGAGTGACACCAGCAGAGTGCGACGTGGGGAGCACGTGACGGCGCAGGGGCGTGACACCTGGAAGGCGCGACGGCGCAGGGCACGTGATACCCGCAAGGCGCGGTGGAGCAGGGCACGTGGCCCTCGCTGGCTTCCCTAGGGCTCTGGTCGCACACCTGCTTTGCGCTTCGGGCACACCGTGGCTGCTGACCTGGTGGGAGGCCGCATCCTCCTGCCTGCCGGCCCCGATCTCCCGCCTGGATGCCACTGTCTCGCGGAGCTGCCCTGGAGGTGCCCTGCAGGCCCCTGGGCGCCGGGCTGCTGTCCCACCATCGGTGGAGTGACGGTTGGCCCCTTCTGCCCGCCCTTGCTCCAGGCCCCGCGGGCTTCCTCTCCCGTGGGGGCTGTGGGCGATGGCGCCGCTGTGTTGCCAGAGCGGCCGGCTGTGGCCAGCTCCGCTGAAGCGCGCTCACTCCGGGTCACCCGTGCAGCTCCTCGGGGACGTCCTGCCCGACACCGGTGGCGCCGGTGGCCCGGGGCTAGCGGCTTCGCAGGAGGTGCAGGCGGGAAGACGCGTGTCTGTGCGGTAGTGAGCAGCGAGCTTCCGGAAACCTTGCTGCTAAGCGTGCCCATGGGAAGGGTCAGGTGGTGCCCTGCACATGTAACGTGTGTGACCGCTCTCTGTTGCATGTGCAGGGCATCTGATGGCTCTCTGTTACACGTGTAGCGTGGTGTGTGTCACCCTCGCAGCCCCATGGATGTGAGGTTGATGCTCCTTTTGTGGCTTCCCTGGTCCCTTGTCAAACCAGGAAGGATGTCCCTGCGGCCATTCTGCGGCACTTGTGGTCTTGACTGGAAGGCTTGGGGCAGGGGCGCCAGGGGGACTCAGTCCTTAAGCATCTGCCTTCGGCTCAGGTCATGATCCTGGGATTGAGCCCCTCACTGGGCTCCCTGCTCAGTGGGAAGCCTGCCTCTCCCTCTCCCACTCCCCCTGCTTGTGTCCCTCTCTCGCTGTGTCTCTGTCAAATAAATAAAGTATTTTTGAAAAAGTAAAAGGCTTGGGGAAATGTGCATAGTTCCCCATTCTTGTTTTAAGCTGCATGTCTCTGTTCTCATGTGGTTCCTGGGGTTGCCAGTACAGACTCTGTCCAGTTGTACAAAGGAACCAGAGTCCTGGGGACACAGGGCCACATGAAGAAACCTCATGGGGGGCCTCCCGTCTTTTCAGCTTTTCAAGGAACCTGTCAATATCTCAGAGGTAAGACTGTTCTGTTGCATCTGATCCCTGGAAATGTTCACTCCATTCGTTGTCCTTTAGGACCACTGCCCTTCAAGGCCCTTCCTGTCAGTGCCCTTCCTTCAGGGGTTCAGACTCCCAGAACACCTCCTCAGCTCCCCCCCGACCGCAGTCTGGTGCCCTGCCCCTTGGACCTTCCATGTAGTTGGCAGAAGGTAAAGAGCACTTGGAGGAGAAAGCCACCCAATTTGAAAAGGCAAGAGCATGGGGGGAAGGGAATTGGGAAGTGGCCTTGGAGGAAAGTCTTGAGGAAGAGGATGAGCAAAACTTTCAGTTCATAGTGAAGGGAAGAGCATGGTGGCCAGGTGTGAGTTGTGCCCAGAGGGCTGAGCTGGCATTCCTGTTGGGTTGGGTGCAGGAGGTGGGTGGGCACCTGCTCTCCAGAGGCACAGTGACCCATTTCGTGTGGCTAGCAACATCAATGAAACATGCAGACACAGCATGTTTTCATTTATCCTGGAACAGTTTACAACAGATCACCATTCCAATTTATGGTTGTAATTATGACACCCTGGGAAGAAGGGTGGAGTTTGCTCCGAGCTGGGCGGCCTGTGTCCTGTAATCACAACTCAGTCCCCAGGTGTGCAGGTGGCTATACTAGACACAACGAAGGTCTGGGCCTGGCCAGCTCCTGCAAGTGTGGCAAGCAATGGTGCTTGCTGCTCCCAGACCCTCTGCCCTGGAGATAGGCCATAGCCCTCCTTCTGCTCACAGAATGCTCACAGTCAAGGTAATGCCCCTCTGCTGCAGGGGTCACCAACACTGCACTACAGAGCCAGAAGCCCTGAAGGGCAAAGGAGAGCTGATAAGAGAGGACACATGGAATACCACCTGTCCATGCCCCAGCAGGCCAGGGGTGCCCATGGCCACATTCTGTCTTCCTTTATACCATTCTGATCTAGTAAACTTGTGGTCCTGGGCTGCTCTCACCACTGCTGGACACCCCTGGTGGGCAGGGAGGCCTGCCTTTTCTGCCTGCCCTTCCTTGTTCCAGGTGAGTCTCTGCAGGTGTGTCCTCATCATCCAGGCCAGAGTGTGGAATATTCCTTACTTAGACTCCAATGTAGCCTCCTGTTGGGAAAAGCAGTCCCCTAAAAGCAAAAACATTGCAGAACCATTAGCTTTCCCCTCTCATTTCTGCCACGACACCCACACTCATGGAGGCATGGCTTCAGCAGACACCCTTGTTCTGTCTTCTTTACACATGGCATGTCATCTTCAACTCTTCCAGGGGAAGACTATAAAGTAAGCGCCAGGACACATACATATCAGTTTCCCGTGGAAACTCTGACTTAAATCTGGAGGAAGAGCTTAGGGCTAGCGGCTAGAGGAACACCTTTCCTTCTTCAATTAAGACCCAAGGCAACTATCAAGTATGAACAACAAGCCAAGAGCATGAGTTATAGACAGGGACAGGATGTAAAGCATGTTATGGTAACATGCAGCATGGACCAGGGTTTTCTCATGCACCTGCTCTCATGGAGATGCTCAAGGAGCTTACCTTCTCATTTCTGCACATGAGGGCTCCAGGATTCATGGAAATGATCAGGACTGAGATAGACAGTGAACACTGCTCACCCAGAGAGCGAGGAACATATATCAATAGAACAGGTCAACAAGAATGATGAAGCAACCTTTTCTAGTCCAGATTGTACAATGAGTGCCTCTAGTTCTCCCTGGGGTCATACAGAACACTGATAGCACCTGTCCTAGTCCTGATTGTACAGTGAGTGCCACTAGGTTTTCTTCATTCATGGTAATGTTTTCCATGTCTTTTTTATCAGTTTTTAAAAATTTGTTTGACAGAGAGAAAGAAAGAGCACACAAACAGCCAGAACAGCGGGCAGAGGAAGAAGAAGAAGCAGGCTTTCTGCTCAGAGCCTGACATGGGGCTTGATCCCAGGACCCTGGGATTATGAGCCAAGCTGAAGGCAGACACTTAACTAACTGATGTTAACTGATGACAACGCCTGTTGTCAGTTTTTAAAACATCTCTTCTTCAAGTTAGAGAAGTTTTGTCTTTTAGCCTTGGTAATGTTTTTTAATCATGTATTTTTTAATGACCATTATGAAATACTTTCGTACTCTCTTGAAATGAGCTTGTCTTTTTTATTGTATTAATGTATGTTTTATACATATATATTAGTGTCATTGCCTTATTACATTCCTGTATTATGAAACTAAGAAAATTAAATGCTGAGAATGGAAGAGGGGAAAGCAGTATGTTAAAAAAACGATCTGATTGTCTATGTGGATAATTCAGAAGAATTTACAAATTATTCTAGTCATAGGAGAATTTTGCAAGTTTCCTCAATTTTAGTTAAAATATAAGCCATCATATATGTATATGCAAGCAACAAAATCTGAGACACACGCTTAAAAATATGACATTTACATACAACTGAATGTTTAAGTATTTAGGATTATCTAACACAATGACAGAAAAATTACAAAATTTTATTGAGATGTTAAGGACAAATGAATGGAGAGATATCCAATGTTCATGGATACAAAAGCTTAATGTGATAATGTACCTGTCTCTAAATCAGTCTATAGGACTACTGTGATTCTAGTCAAAATATGACATAGCAATTACTTGAGTGGCATGGCAGGCAGGAATGGGTCCCCAAAGTCATCAACATCCTCATCCCCATGTCCTATGAAAATGTACCTCCCAGGCAAAAAGGACTTTGCTGGTGTGATTAAGCATTGAGGTGGGGAGATTTTCCTGTATTATCCATATTGGCCCAGTGTGAAAACACAAGGATCCTTATACAGGAGAGGCAGGAGGGTTCTTGTAAGAGAAGGCAATGGAACCATGAAGTAGAGGTTGAGTGATGTGGTCATCAGCCAAGGCATTTGGTAGGCTCTGGAAGTTGTAAGCAGCAAGGAATGTGTTCTCTTCCAAAAAGAATCAACCCTGCAGACACGATTGTTGATTACAGCCCCATCAGACTCACTTCAGACTCCTGACCTCAGAACTGTCAGAGAATAAATATGTGTTGTTTTAAGCCACACACAGACACAGACACACAGCCACACACACACACACACACACACACACGTGTCTGGAATAGTTTTTAAATGTACACTAAAGACTGGTTTTAAAAGTTATGATTAATGTGGAAGAGTAAGAGCCAGTAAGAATAAGACATCTTAGAAAAGTAACTATCACTTGGGGATAAAAGAATTAACAATGCCACCTCACACTATACAAAATTAAACAATAAGAACACTTTAAAACATTTAGTTTAATATATGAAAAGGTTTCCAATAATGGCAAACAGTGTAGTAAGGGCTTTCCCATGAAGACAACACATAGACATCATAGAAGCTGGAAACATCTAAATCTTGGTGATGAATCACCAGACCCAGCGGATCAAGGAGGTGGAGAGGTGAGTCAAGCAGTCAAGGCTGCTCTTGCTTTTTCAGAAACAGCAGCTTCGTGGCTGTGTCACTTTTGGCAGTCTTTGGGGTTTGGGAAACAACAGTAGGAGGCCAGGTTTTCTGAGGGTGTGGACCACGGTAAACCACACCTGCCCTGGGCTGCAGACGAGATGGGATGCCTCCTTGGAGGGAGTGTGCAGTGAGTGAGCCAGCTCTCCCATGGACTACAGCCCAGCCTTAAATCACATGGGCGGCTTGGAAAATCTCAAACCCGAGCTTAGTGTAAGGGAGCTCCAGATTGCTAGTGCACCCTGCCCCCAGAGAAGCAAGCAGATAACCTCTTAGGATAGCAGTCACATCACCCTTGACCTGAGGTTATTTCTACAAATGGCATTTAAATATCATTTCAGCACACAAACAAAGATGAACAGAAACATGAGATGACATGCCATGACTGAGAACCAGCAGAAAAACAGATTTGAAGAAACCCAGATATGTGAGTTATAAGCCAAAAACTGTAAAACAAATGTGCTTACTATGTTCAAGGGGATAAAGTCAGGCCTGTAAACTTCAGCAACAACTGGAAACTATAAATTTGACAGAGTAGGTTTGAAAAGGAACCAAATAGAACTTCCAGAAATGAAAACCACAAAAATCAAGATTCAGAACTCGTTGAATGGAATTAATAACAGCTTAGACCCAGGTGAAGAGGGACTCCATGGATCAGAATGCAAGTCGGAAGAAACCACCCAGAATGGGAAGGGAAAAGGGAAATTGAGAAAAGAAGGATGAATGTACCTCAGTGCTATTGGTGTGTATATTTTTTAAGGAAAAAGTGCGATTTTTAAATTTTTAAATTTTAGTTTGAATAAAATAATAAGAAACTCTGATTCTGACCAAGATGGAGTAACTGGGACAGACTTACCTTCCATCTGAAATCACCAAAAACTATAAAAAGAATAAATACGGTAAACTGATTTTCAGGACCTGGACAACAGGCAGTGTGTGACTGTAATCCCTGAGAGACAGAAAATACTTGGAAGTAGCCCTTGAATTGTCTCAGCTTCCAGGCCACAGCACAGGAAGAAGGATTGGGGATGAGGTCTGGAAAAGAATCTGCCTGAGCCACAGTTCACCACAGTGGCCCAAGGTCTCCACACAGAGAGCCAGAGGCATGAGCACTACACAGAGGTGAACTGTGGAGTATTGAGGAGGAATCCTGAGGGTGCTCAGCTGAGAACTGATCAGCACGAATGTATCCAAAAACTGCCTGAAGCCAGGTAAAAAATCTGCCAGAAGAATGAGAGGGAACAGTCCCCAGTGCTCACAAAGGGCTGGGAATAGTGGTCCCACCAGCCAGCCATGAAGAGCTCATAATTCACAAAGCACAGGATAGAGTGCTCCGTGAGTTCTCACTGCAGATGTGTGGAATAATTAGCCCCATACTGAACACCACAGAGACCACCCCCCCCCAAACAATCCCAAAAGCAAGACTGGAAAGACCTGTCTATATCCAAGTAACTTCAATACATCTCAGATCAGAGCTGAACAAGATGTGCAAAAATATCCTGCACCAGCCACTTTGGAAAACAGTGTGGAGATACCTCAAGAAATTAAAAATAGAGCTTCCCTATGGCCCTGAAATTGCACTACTGGGTATTTACCCCAAAGATACAGATGTAGTGAAAAGAAGGGCCATCTGTACCTCAATGTTTATAGCAGCAATGGCCACGGTCACTAAACTGTGGAAAGAACCAAGATGCCCTTCAACGGACAAATGGATAAGGAAGTTGTGGTCCATATACACTATGGAGTATTATGC
>NW_019154190.1:1107887-1129993 GCF_002288905.1 Enhydra lutris kenyoni
GATTGCATGGAGCACTGGGTGTGGTACAAAAACAATGAATACTGTTACGCTGAAAAGAAATAAAAAATTAAAAAAAAATATCCTGCACCAGCAAGGTACAACTCACAGTATCTGGCATCCACTCAAAGAATGCTGGACATACAAAGTGAGAAAACAGAACTCACAATGAAGAGAATTAAAAAAAAAATCAAAGCAGAAACTAACAAGTGTTGGTGCAGATGTGGAGATATTGGAATGCTCATCCACTGTCAGTGGGAATATAAAATGGTGTAGCCACAGTGGAAAGTAGTACAGCCATTCTCAAAAAATTACACATAGAATTACCACATGACCCATCAATTCCACTGCTGGGTACATACTGTGAAGCAGGATGTTGAAGAGGTGTTTAGACACCCATAAGTCATAGCAGCATTATTCACAGTAGTTAAAATATGGAAGCAACCCCATGTGCCCATCAGTGGATGAATGTGGTCTATACATAGAATGGAATGTTGTTCTGCCTTAAAAAGGAAGGAACTTCTGACACATGGTACAACCTAGATGAGCCTTCAGGACATTGTGCTATGTGAAATAAGTAGTCACAAAATGACAAATATGGTAGGATTCCACTTACACAAGGACCCTAGAGTGGTCAAATAGACACAGAAAGTACAGTGGTGGCTGCCAGGGCCTGGGGATGCGAGGATGGGGTGGTATTATTTAATGGGTATAAAGTCTTAATTTTGCGAGATAACAAGGTTCCTGGTGGTGAGGGTTGTGCAATTATGAGAACGTAATTAATGGCACTGAACTGTATGCTTTAAAATGGTTAGGATGGTAAATTTTATGTTATGTGTATTTTACCACAATAAAATAATTAGGGATGCCACAAGGAGTCTGTCCTCAGGCCCATAGTTGTCGCAAACTGTGAACACAGCCCAGCAACCAAAGCCCAAACTAAAGGCCCTTTACCCAAACATCACCTCAGTTTTGACAATAGTTACAAGGCATACTGAAGGACCAAACACAGTTTGAAGAGACAGAGCAGCACCAGGACCAGACCCGGAGGTGGTAAAGGTGCTGGAATTACCAGACCAGGCATGTAAACTCTGATGCATACACTAAGGGCTCTGATGGATAAAGCAGACAGCATTGGAAATAGATGGGCAGTGTCAGCAGAGAGATGAAAGTGCTAAGGAGGGGGGGTTAAAAGGAAGTGTTAGAAATTAAAATTCTGTCACAGAAATGAAGACTGCTGGGCTCATCAGCAGACTGGTCCAGCCAAGGGGACAATCACAGATATTGAAGATGTGTCCGAACCAATAGTCAAAGAGGAAAAAGAAATGAAAAAGAACAGAATGCCCCCAAACTATGGGACAATCACAAGAGTTGTAACACACACAGAATGTGAATATCAGGAGGAGAGGAAGAAAGAAAGGAATAGAAAAAATATCTGAAGACATATTGACTGAGAATTTCCGAAAACTAATGGTAGACACCAAACCACAGATCCAGGAACCTCACAGAACATCAAATAAGATGAAGTAAAAAAATAAAATATACACTTAGAGATATCATAGTCAATGCAGTGGAAAACTAGAGACAGAGGGAATTTGAAAGAAATCAGAGGGAAAATTCTTGCTGATAGAGGAGCAATGTCAAGAACTACATCCAACTTTTCCTCAGAAACTATGCATGCAAGAAGAGACTGCAGTGGAATATTAAAATGTCGAGAAAGGAAAATCCCCACTGACATAGAATTTTGTATTTAGTGAAATTATCCTTCAAAAGTGAAATGGAAGTAAAGATTTCCTCAGGGGACACCTGGCTGGCTTAGTTGGTGGAATGAGTGACTATTAATCTTGGAGTTGTGAGTTCAAGCCCCACATTGGATGTAGAGATTACTTTAAAAAAATCTTAAAAAAAAAAAGAAGTAAAGCCCGCCTCAGGCAAAAACAAGGAGGCATTTCATCACCACAGATATTTTAAACAGTATTCACAAGCCGACAATTGTAGCCAGAGGCAGCGAATAACATACTCAAGTTGCTGGTGAGGAGAAAAAAAACTAGCAACAAAGAATTTTATATTCAGCAAAACTATCTTTAAAAAAAATGAAGGCATAATAAAAATATTCCCAGATTAATAAGAGCTGAATTTGGTGCTAGAAGACCTGCTTCACAAGACTTATTAAGAAAAATTCTTTGTGTTGAAAGCATGTGACAACAGATGGCAACCTGGGTGCACATGAAGAAATGAAACACTCTGGGACAAGTATTTATATAGGTTGTCCTAGGATACCACATAATGGGGGCACCTGGCTGGCACAGTTGGTCAAGTGTCTGGTTCTTGGTTTCAGCCCAGGTCATAGTCTGAAGGTTGGGAGATCAAGCCCTGTGTCAGGCTCTGTGCTCAGCACAGAGTCTGCAGGAGATTCTCTCTCCCTCTTGCTAGGTCTCTTTCTTTCAAAGAAATCAATCTTGGGGGGGAAAAAAAGAGACTATGTAATGCATATATCTTCTCTTCTGACTCTTTAACTTGCTTTAAAAGTAGTTGCGTAAGGTAATACACACATACTTGTAATTGGTGTCAGTAACAAAGAAATGTAATATTTCTGAGGACAACAGCACAGAGGATGTGGGTGGGTAAGGAAATTACACAAGAAGATGTGCACAGAGCACCACATTGATGTGACCAAGGACTCTTGTAGAGTGTAAAGCGGAGAGTGCTGATAAAGCAGCATGGAGGGGAATGTCCAGAATCATGACGCCCTGGGGTTTTTGTTTCACACATCTTCCCTCTGGTTATCTTTCCTCTTTCATTTCCCTGTAAGAGCAAGAAGAAACCCAGCCTCCCTGTGAAACGAGCTTTCCTCAGCCTTCTCACACTCTACAGTGAGGGGCCTCCTTCCCCCAGTTCCCAACAGCGCCCTCATCTATAACATCACCAGCATCCACATTCCCACCGCATTCCCATCAACCCAATCTAGGCTCTCCCTATCACACCCCAGAGTCCTTCCAGCCACCATCCTCTGCCTGATTCCAAGGCCACACACACTTAGGTATTTGTTAAGGCAACAGCTCAAACTTGGTACTGAAATCCTTATTCATTTCCTATTGGTGTGTAACAAAGGATCACAAACCTATCAGCTTGCATAAAAACAGGTATTTAATCATCTCACGCTTCTGTAGGTCAGAAGTCTGGAATGGTGTGGCTGGATTCTCTGTCAGGACATCACAAGAGCTTCAAAACCAATGATATTACTAGAGGCAAAAAATGACATTTGAAAAGTATAAAAGGGTCAATTTACCATGAATTGTGTCATGTATCATGAAGAAGAAATAATTATAATATATAATAAATATATAAACACATATATATTTCTATATGTATATAATTTGTATATGTATATATGTATATACATATATAAATATATATTATACTATAAATATATATTATATAGATATTATAATATATATTATATTATTATTATATAATATGTATTATAATATGTATATAACATAATATAATTATATTATTTATTATATTATATAATATATAATATATAATATATAAAATTTATTAATTATTATTTATTTATTATTATATATTATTTATTATATTATATTATATATTATATAATATTACATTATATTATATATATTATATACATATTATATTATATAATATATATTATTTATTATTATATATATTTATTATATTATATATTTCTATATAATATATATGTTATTATATGTAATATCATATATATTATATACATATTACTTATATATACTATGTATATATACATGTTATATACATATACATATATAATATATAACATATAATGTATTATATATACAATATATATATATTATAATATACATATTATATATACATATATGTGTATCATATGTGTATATCATATGTGTATATATAAAAATATATATTTATATATTATATATAAATATATATAATGTATATTATATATAAATATATGATAATATAATAATTATGTATAATATAATAGTATAATATAATAATATATATGATAATATGTAATAATATATAACATGATATAATATAATAGATAATATATATTATCTATTATATTATTAATTTTATTAATATAATATATAATATGTAATATATTATATATAATAGAAATATATGAAAATATATAAAAATGTATATTTATATTTGGTGTATATATTTAATATATATCAAATATATATATTTGATATATATGATAAAATAATGATATAATATAATTATAAAAATATAATATATTATTATTTATAATAATATAATAATTATATATTTATTAATATATTAATATAATATTACATAACATATATAATATATTTTATATATCAATATAATATATAATATGTTATATTTATATATTAATATAATAATAAAATTATTGTATATAATAATATAATAATTTAATAATTATATATGATATAATAATATATAATATAATATAATATAATATAATAATATATGATAACATGTAATAATATATAATATAATATAATATATAATATATAAATAATCTATTATATTATTAAGTTTATTAATATAATATATATTATATATTATATATAATAGAAATATATAGAAATATATAAACACATATATATTTATATTATATATATATTAAAACATATATATTATATATATGTTTTTATAGAAATATATAACCATCTAACAACAGAGTCCCAAAATTCATGTTGCTAGAACTGACAGAACTGAAGGGAGAACCAGACAAGCAATAATGAGCTGGATACTTTAACAGCCCACTTTCAACAGAGGATCAAAGTGACTAAGCTGAACCTCAGCCATGTTGAACAAGCCAGAAACAACACTGTAAGCCAACCGGACCGGGCAGGTCTGTACAACACTTCACCCAACAACTGCAGAATACACATCCTCTCCAGAACTCATGGAATATTCTCCAGAATAGAGCATATTCTACGTCAAAAAATAAACCTTATGAATTTAAAGGGCTGAAATCATACAAATTGTGTCCTCTAGTCAAAATGAGATGAAACTGAAATGAATAATAGAATAAAATCTGGAGATTCTCAAATATGAGGAGCTTAAACAACACACTCCTCAGTAGCCAGTGGGTCAAAGAAAATATCACGAGATAAGTTAGAAAATACTTTGAGATGAATTAAAATGAAAGCCCAATATCACAGTCTGTCAAAGCGTACGAGACGTAGCTCAAACAGCTCTTAGAAGTCATTAGAGCTTTAAATGCCCACATGAAAACAAGACAGTTCTCAAACCAATACCTAACCTTCCACCTTCAGCAGCAGGAACAAGCGGAAACAGACCCACAGCAAACAAAAGTAAGGGGATAATAAAGTGGAGAGCGAATCAATGAAGTATGAAATAGAGAAAAATCGACAAAACTGAAGTTCTTCAACAAGATCAACAAAACTGACAACCTTTATCTAGGCTGACAATGGAAGAAAAGGAAGACTCACATAACAAAATCAGTAATAATTTACACAAAAAGGTTTGTGAGGGAATGCTATTGACAACTGCTTGCAAGCTATTGAGAAATTGAGATGAAATGGACAGATTCGTAGAAAGGCACGAACTATCTAAAGTGACCCCAGTAGAAATAGAATGTCTGAATAGACCCATTACAAGAGATTGAATTAGTAATTTTAAGATATTCCAGAAAGAAAAACCCAAGACCAGATGCTTTTGGGGGTGAATTCTACCAAGCATTTAAAGAAGTAATACTCATTCACAAACTCTTCCAAGATAGAAAATAAGGGAGTGCTTTCAATTCATTCCTTAAGGCTAGTAGTTCCTAGACCAGACAAAGACACCCCAGAACAGAGACCTACTGAACACTATCTCTTATGATACAGAAACAAAAGTCCTCAATAACATGCTATCACCTGAATCCAGCCACAGAATAAAAGCATTTGACACCAGGAACAAGTGGTATTTGTTGGGTTAAGATGCAAAGATCAATGTAATAAACTGTATTAAATAGACTAAGGACAAATTCCACATGATCATCTCAATAGGGGCAGAAAAAGCATCTGAAAAAGTCAACACCCTTTTACAATAAAATACTCCACAGACTGTGATGGGAGGGATTTCCTTGACCTGACAAGGAGAATATACAAAAACCCCATAGCTAGCATCACACTTAAGGGTGGAAAACAGTGTTTTTTCTGTAAGATGAGGAATAAGACAAGGATATCTGGCCGCACCAGTTCTATTCTACTCAGCATTCTGCTGGAGGCTCCAGTCAGAGAAATCAGAGGAGAATGGAAATAAAAGGCATCCAGATTGGAAAGTAAGCGGGTCAGATGATCTCCACTTGCAGATGACATGATCTTGTGTATAGAAAGCCCTCAGGAATTCCACTAAAAATGGTTAGAATTTCTAATTGTTGTAAGATACAACAACAATATGTAGAATCAATCAATTTCTGTATACTAGCAATTTGAAAATGCAATTAAGAAAACAATTCCATTTACAATAATACCAAAAAGGATAAGACATTGAGGGATAAATTAAACAGAAGATGTGGAAGATTTGTACACTGAAAACTACAAAGCCTTGTGGAAAAAAATTAAAGAACTTCTAAAGAATAGAAAGATGTTCAATGTACATCGGTCAGAGGCTTAAAATTGTTAGGATGGCAAGTTGATCTGTAGAGTCAGTGCGGTCCCTAAGGAAATGCCAGGTGCGCTCCTTTGCAGAAATCAAGAAACTGATCCTAAAATTCATATGGAAATTCAAGGAATCCAGAACTGCTAAACCATTCTTGAGAAAAAACAAGGGAGACTTGTATTCCAGATTTCAAAGCTACTAAGTTACACCATGACAGTGTGGTATTGGTATAAGGATATACACAGAGATCAATGGAAAACAAACTCAGTTATCTGTGGTCAAGACAGTTTAATGGGAACAGAATAATTTCTTCAATAAATGGTTCTGGGACAATGAATATCCACCTGCAAAAGGTTAATTGGACCCCTACCTCACACCATGCTTAAAAATTAACTCATGGATCATCGGGGTGCCTGGCAGGCTCAGTTGGTAGAGTGAGTGACTCTTGATCTTGAGGTCATGAATTTGAGCCCCATATTGGATGTACAGATTATTTAAATAAATAAACTTTAAAAAAAAGGACCATAAACCTAAATGTAAGGGCTAAAACTATAAAACTCTTAGAAGAAAACATAAGGGCAAATCTTCATGATTTGAGATTAGGCAATGTTTTCTTAGATTTGGTATAAATCCCATTTCATCATGGTATATAATCTTTTTCACGTTTCTATTTATTATATGCTCCTTGAACACAAACTGGTGCATCCACTTTGGAGAACAGTGTGGAGATTCCTCAAAAAGTTAAAAATAGTGCTACCCTATGACCCAGCAATTGAACTACTAGGTATTTACCCCAAAAATACAGATGTAGTGAAAATAAGGGCCGTCTGTACCCCAATGTTCATAGCAGCAATGGCCACAGTTGCCAAACTGTGGAAAGAACCAAAACGCCCTTCAACGGACACATGGATAAAGAAGATATGGTCCATATGTACTATGGAATACTATGCAGTCATCAAAAGAAACAAAATCTTGCCATTTGCAACGACGTGGATGGAACTAGAGGGTATTACACTGAGTGAAATAATTCATTCAGAGAAAGGTAATTATCATATGAGGAATTTAAGAAACAAAACAGGTGAACATACAGGAGGGGGAGAAAAGAGAAGAGGGCAAGAAACCCTAGAGACTCAACGATTGAGAAGAGGACAGGGGCTGTTGGAGGGAAGCGGGTGGGCGATGGATACCAAGGGGGCAGTCGTTACGGTGAACATTAGATGTTGTGTGGAAGTGATGAATCACTGGATTCTACCCCTGCATGCTAACTAACTAGAATTTAAATAAAAATTTGAAAAAGAAAAAAAAATGCTCCTTGTGTCACAATTTTGATTGATTTCCAAAGTTCTGAGAGTGGGTTTGGACAGCTTTTGAAGCTGTTGACTGGGAGAGTGAACTTTCAGGGCAGTGTGATTCTGAAGGGGTGGGCGATGGAGGGGCTCCACGCCATTTTGGGACCCGCTGCCCAGAGCTGCACACACGTGGGTTTGTAAAGATAAGACCTTGCCAAGGACCAAGGGGACATGGGACTCTCCATGCTTTATAGTTTGCAGCTTCTTGCACATTCATAATCCTTTCATCCTGAGCCCGGCCCCCTCCCCAGCCGACTCCTGGACCTGACTCTGACATGCTCCAGGCAACACGAGCACCATCTCAGCTCTAGTCCCAGCCTCACCACCCCTCTCCTCACCCGGCTGAACCGTGCTTTCTGAAGGGGTCTCTTGTCTGTGCCATCCACACCTGGGCTATGCCACCCCTGAGGGGCTCTGGGCAGACCTCTCAGCCCCTGGCCACTCCGGGTCTCCCTCCCACACCCCAGCCTTACCTCTGAGTTCCCATCCTGGTCTGCCCTTTGCTGCCCCCATAGAGGGTCCCTGCCTTGCTCCTGGCATAGCCCATGCAGCACAACCAGCCTGGGGATGGAGTGGGCAGGTGGTTTGCCGCTGACCCACAAAGGGAAAAGCCCAACCACGGTGCCCCGTCTGAACCACGGCATGTCACCTAGAAGGCTTCCAGAAAGGTGACTGCAAGTAGCCTTTGTATGCAACTGCTGCAGAATTGGGCACAATCTCCTGATAGGACTTGGGAACACTCCTCCACCTGACCTGCAGCCCCTCCACTCTATCACCAGCCCCTAACAGAAAGCCTCCCTCCTGGCCATCCACAGACTCCACGCAGTCCGGGCACAGAGCTGGAGGACCTCAAAGAGCAGCACACCCTGAGCACAGGCTCTGGGGTCGGAAACCAGGTTCAAATCTCAGAACCTAGGGGTCTGGAAGAATCACATAGCCTTTGAATTCAAAGGGAAAGCTCAGCTCCTACCACAAGGAAGGAAGGCAGTGCAGCTGCCCGAGGCCCCCTGCTGTGCAAGGGTCTGTCATTAGTGACTGGGGGTGACCACTCTCCATCGGCCATCAGGACAGGGTCCTGCTGTCAAACCTGACCACATTAATGAAGACCCGTGACGGCAATGGGACAGCCTTCTCCTGTGTCTGATTTACAGAAGAAAACATTGCACCCAGAGGGCCTGGGCCCATGCAATCAGCAAGGCATTATGGAAGAGAAAGAGGAGTCAGGAGTCTCTAGGCCTGGGAAGACAAGGACATCCAGGGCAGACTGGGGAACAGGGAGATCTAGGACAGACTTCAGGGACAAGAACATCTAGGACATGTTTGGGCGACAGGGAGATCTCAGACAGGCCAGGAGACTGGGATGTCTAGGATATGTCTGGGGACAGAGATATCCAGGCCATGTCTGTGGACAGGGAGATCCAGGACAGACCTGGAGAATAGGGAGATCTAGGACAGACATGGGGACAGAGACAACTATGACATGTCTGGAGATAGAGACATCCAAGATATGTCTGTGGACAGGGAGATATAGGACGGACCACGGGGTGGGGACAAGTAGGACAGATCTTGGGGACAGGGACATCCAGAACATGATTAGGGGACAGGGAGATCTCGGACAGGCCAGGGAACTGGGATGTCTAGGATATGTCTGGGGACAAAGAGATCCAGGACATGTCTGTGACAGGGAGATCTACGACAAGCCTGAGGACAGGGGTATCTAGGACATTCTGGGGACACGGAGATCTGGGACAGATCATGGGGACAGGGACCTCTAGGACAGGCTGGGGGACAATGACATCTAGGACAGAGTGGGGGTCAGGGTCATTCAGAATAGATCTCAGGGACAGGGAGATCTAGGATATACTTGGGGGACAGGGAGATTTAGGATATGTCTGGGGACAGGGAGATCTAAGATATGTGTGGGGACAAAGAGATCTAGGACAGACCAGAGGACAGGGAGACCTAGGACAGATCTCGGACAGAGACAACCAGGACATGTCTGTGGAGAGGGAGAGCAAGGACAGGCCAGGGGCATGGAGATCTAGGACAGAACTGAGGACAGAGACATCCAGGACATGTTTGGGGACAGGGACATCCAGGTCAGGCCTCAGTGGCAGCAAGGGCTGATGTTTGGTTGGAACTGACAGAGCAGCAGGAGAGCTTGGCTCCTAGCACCCTCCACCCTGTCATCCTTCCCATCCCTGTCCCTGTCAGGGGACTTGATAAAGTGTGGGGTTTGGGGCAGGCTGTGGGCAGGACTCTGGAGGCTGGACATCTGAACGCTAGATTACCTGGCAAGTTAGGGAACTTTCTCCAGCCAGAGCCACAGGAGAAGGCCCCCAGTGCGGGTCAGGCAAGGGCCGAGTCTGCACAGACCAAGATGTCCTGCGGTCCAGCTGAGCCCAGGCCGCTCCAACCACCTTGGCACCCACATCACGTCTCTGTGGAGGTCCCATGAGTGCAGGCCTGGAGGAGGGTCCCTGGGACCCAGGAGCCAGAAGCACCAGGGGAGAACAGGGGAAAGTGCCTGCTGGTGGGGGGCCACTCACCTCCATCGCATGGGGTGGGCAGTGGGACCAGAGGAGAGGGGAACACTCCTACCAGCACATTGTGATTGCAAGGGCAGCATCCCACTGGCCTCTGTTCCCATGCACTGTGCATCCCCCTCACCCAGGACACTCTCCAGCTGCTCAGGGTCCCCTGGGGGCCACATGGTGACATAGGCAAGGCCTGCCCCTCTGGAGCTCCTTCCTGGGCCCTGAAGCCATTCCCCGGACATTGTGATGAGAAGGAGCAGGGCCAGCCAGCGGCCTCCCCCAGGAAGGGGACAGCAGCAGTCAAGGAACATTCTCCGAATACAGCTGTCCCCAGCAGGGGCACCCAAATATAGCCCTACACCCAGCTCTGGTGCATGGTAGTGGGGGCCTCCCCTGGCAGGGCCCTTCCAGCAACACTACCTGGTAGCTGTGCCTGTCCCTTCGCCTCCAGGTCAGGTCCCACTGCTCACGCCCACCACTCCTCACATATGTTCGTTATCTCAGTCACCCCGCGAAAATCATCATTGTCAACCTTGACCAACAATGCCCCATTCTGCAGCCCCAACTGCTGTTCCTGTGGGTTTAACTGTCCCCTACAGGCCTGGTCCTTCACCCCCATGCCCTCCTGCGTCCCTTGGGCTGTTTCCACTGACCTCCTTCACCCCCACTTTGTCCTGCGTCCCCGGGCTTGTCTCCCTGCACTACAGACCCACTACACCCACACCTTGGTCTTTGCTCTGGTGCCCCCTAACCCAAGAATTGCTCTGGGGAGCTCCAAAATGGACAAAGCCAGGCCACACCTGTGAGACCAGGAATGGAGGGCCTGGCCCTCACATGGGTCTAGGGTGTCAGCAGCAGACCATGGAGTCCTAAGGGCAGGCTCAGCCCAGGCATGGTCATCACCATGCCCCATGCCTGAGCTGGGTCTCACCCATGGCCCTCCCCACTCTCTTGTCTAAAGACCCCACGAGGCCCCCCCTTAGACCCTGGGCCGCCTCCCTGTGCCTCTCATCCCCAGGTTTCCCCAACCCGACCCCTGGGGGGCTCAGCCCCAGCCGAAGCCCCCTGAGCTGCAGCTCCCTCCTTACCCGCACCCCAGGCCCTGCAGACAGCTGGCAGGGCCACCCTAGCATCCAAGCTCAGACCCGGGAGTCATGAGAAATGAGACTTACGTGTGGTTCCACCCCAAGTAGGGGCCTGGGTCAGGCAGCCAGTGACTGATGGGAGTTGGGGTCAGCAGCAGGCGCTGTGGTCAAGTGGGATCGGGTGGCTCCAAAGCCGTGCTTCATGGCCCACAGCATGGCTGCTGTCCTTCCCCAGCAGCCCCGTGCTGATGGTCTGAGAAAAATCCCCAGTGACCCGGGGTAGGGAGAAATGCATGTGCCCGGGGGAGGCTGGGGGCACCCAGGAATAGGGAGGCGAAGAGGGGCACACCTGCATGTAGGCCTCACCACAGGGTACGTGGGGAACACATGGTGGGCCTGGGGACTCAGAGCCCACTCAGCCTGCCTGGAGGGGCCCCATATAGGGGGCTGCCCTGGGCCTCAGCTTCCCCAGCTGTGAAAAGACGGTCTCACTGGATCTGCCCTGGGAGGTGGTATGAACAGGGAGTACCTGGCCTGTTCTTCCAGACGCGCACCCCCTCCCACAGCTGGTTCCCGTTAGAGCAAGCCTTGCTCCCCCAGCTTGTCAGGCAAATGGGGAAACCTGATCGCCCCAGGCTCATCCCACATTCCAGCCTTGGGAGCAGGCGAGCAGCTCCTCCTGCCTCCTCAGGCCTGCTGTCACCCCACTCTCAAGCGGCTCTAGAAGGTGGACAGGGGCTCCTGGGAAGAGGCGGCCGTTCCATCAGGAGAATCCTTTACAGAGACCCCATTGCAGGGCTTGGCTTCCAGGCTGCTGGGACTTTGAGGGGCGCCAGGGAGCTCTACCCCTTTCCAAGCCCAAACACCAACCCTTCCTGCATCCCCCATGGAGGGTGGGTGGGATTCCCAGGACGGTGAAGGTCCCCATCCCTTGCCCTTCAAGGACCTAGCCAGCCAGAAGGAAGGCAGAAGAAGCCCTAAGACTTCCATCAGCCCACCCTGCCTGTGTGCACAGGGCCAACCCTGACTGCTAGGACCCCAGGTGGCCTCCCCACAGTGGGTCAGCCTCTGGCCTGGCCAAGCCCTGGGGTCCCATCTCCTGACCTCCTCTCCCCACGGGCTTCGCTGTGTCCTCCCCAGGCCATGCTGCAGGTTTAGAGGTTAAAGGGACAGAGGAGGGGTGATCCTTGCGGTGTGTACGTGTGTGTGTACATGTGCGTGTGTGCGCCATGTGTGTGCCCGCGGGCGGCATGCATCGTGTGCACACTGTGTGCCCTCCCTGTGGGCACCTCAGATGGCCCAGGAGCGCTGGGGCCCTCGTTCTCACCCCTGGGCTGACCTTGAGGACAGCGAGGCTGACATGGTCTTGTCTGTCCTGGAGGCAGAGGCCTCCTCCTGCTCCTGCTGGGATCAGTGGGAGAAGCTGCCATGAGTCTTCACTCCGGAGAGAAGCCTGTGCCACCGGCTGGACACGGACCTGGCCTGGCTCCTGACTCTGGGCTCTCTTGCTGGGCCTGCCGGGAGAAGGGCGGCCAGGGGAGGGGGCGCTGAGTTCTGTTGCAGACCCAGACTCACACCAGGCTCTGTTTCCCATGCCTCCCTGCCCAAGGGTGCATGCCCAGGGACTTCCTGAGCTGGTGGGGCTGGCTGGTGTGGCAGCCTCCTCTTTCTGCTCCCTGGAATCCTGGGATTAGAGGGGTCCCGAGGCAGCAGAGGCAGGGGCCTGGTGGGCCTGGCACCGGTGCCAGCCAGGCAGGGTGGGCAGAGTGGTCAACGCCAGCCAAGACCAGCAGGGACCCTGGAGGCTGCCCTGCTCTCGGCCCCACCGGCTTTGTGCTCTGAATGCTGCAGGGCTGTCCTGCTCGGGTCCAGCCCATCCCTGGGTCCTGTGACTGCAGGATTCTTGGAAATTGGCAGACAAGGTCTCCACAGCAGGTCCTGCTGCTTCCCGACCCTCCGAGGAGGCTCACCACTGCCCAGGGATTCTGCCCAAACACCCACCCCTCCCCAGGTGTCCACCTCCCTGTCCATTCCCTCTGTGCCTGGGGCCTGTCCTCGCCACTGCCCAGACCTTAGCCCTCCAGCCAGCACTCAGGCTCTGCACTTTTGTGCAATCTTGCTCCCTGCCAGGAGGCCTCAGTCCCACCTTGCCCTTTGTCAGCCACTGAGGGAAACAGTGATCCACACTGGGCATTGAGACAGGGCCATGGGAACATGCACACGCATGCACACACACATACACACCTGTGTACGCACTTGTATGCACTCGCGCACCTGTATGCACACATGCACGCACACACTCACGATGACACATGCACACACATGTGCGTGCACACACGCATGCAGACACACGTGCGTGTCCACACAGGAAAACACAGCCACACACAAACCCTGTGCACACGCATACAAGATGCTCACATACACCAACACTTACACACATGGGATGACACTCACAAGCACTCACGTCCACGCGGGCTCTGGCCACACCAGCTGTGACTACCTGCACCCACACAACCATGTGTTTCCTTCTGAGGACTTTGAGCTGTGGCTGCCCCCACACCTACCCCCTCTCTGGGGGTCCAGTCACATGAGCTTCCTCTGTGCAACAGCGGGCCCCTCAAGGCAGCTCCTGTGGTCACCTGTCCCCATAGGGAGGGCAGGACAGTCCCACACACACCCCTGTGTCCAACGGATGCCAGCCTAGTTTAACCGGCAGCGACTCACTCTGGCTCCAGCCATCTGGGCGACTCTGAGGTCCTGGGCCCAGGAGTGGGGGAGCAGGAATGATGGGGCTCAGCCCCTCGAGGCAGTACATCACCCACCGCTACAAGGGCAGCTAGCCCAGGTCACCCCACAGAAGCTGGAGGACTGGGATCTGTGCCCAGTGCTGGGGGTGTCCAAGCTGGGCCTTAGCAGGTGCATACACAAGCCCACCAAGGGATGCGTGCTCAGACCTGGGGCCGCCCCACTGCCCCAGGGCTCTGATGCATCCCCACTCCTGACTGGGAGGCCCGGGGACAAGGTGTGGTGCACCTGGGCTCTGGGCATGCAGTGGAGGCTCAGGCCCAGCGCCTCCGGAAAGGACGGGTTGCATGGAGGTGGGTGGAGGACGGGAGGAGAAGGACCCAGGGCTCCGCATCCTCAGGGAGAGCGCCCAGGACAGACACAGGTGGCTCCCGGCAGCTGTGTCTTTAGAGGGAGGCATGGTAAGCCCCTATTCTGCAGATGAGAGACTAAGGCCCAAGAGGGACAGGAAGTGAGAAGGAAAGCTGAGCGGGGCTTGGACCCAGGCACCCAAGGGGAAACGGGGATCAAGGTGAGGCCAAGGGAACAGCCTGGCGGAGCTGTGGTCCGGGGACACACACAGTCATCTGGAACTTTCAGCGGAAGGAACCATCTCCCCCAAACAGTGCGGGGTTGACTGCGTAGACCCCCTTCCTCCGATAAACCCCCTAAATGAACCAAAATGCATCAGAGACTTAAAACCATACAACTCTTAGAAGAAAATCAAGGCCCAAATCTTTATGACCTGGGATTTGTCAATAGATTCTTGGATGTGACACCAAAAGCACAATAATAAGAGAAAAATGGGCCAGTTTGACTTCATCAAAATGAAAGCTTTGTCCATCAGAAGACACAATCAAGGGAGCAATAAGACGACACACAGAATGGAAGAAAATGTGTGCACATCACACACCTAAGAAACTAGTTGCAGAAAACACAGAATTCTTACAGAGCAACCGCAAGAAAACCATGTAGTGACGAACTGGCCAAGGAAGGTGGAATGGCCCTCGAGGGCACGAAAGGATGCCCGTCACGATGGGTCAGCAGGGAAACGTAGGTCAGAACCATTTCACACCTGCTGATGTGGCTGGGATTAAACAAGCGCGGGGTTGTGCAGAGATGGGAATGTATGCTCACTGGTAGGACGGTGCGTCCATGGTGGATGCAGGGGCTGTTTCCCAGGTTAGTCACAGAATGATCTGAGGACCCAGCAATCCAATGCCTTGGACTGAACAGAGACTCCAGCAAGTACGGGCACCCGACATGCACACAGCCCTGTCCACAGGCGCCAGAGAGTGGAACGCCTGTCCCGTCGTGCATGAGTGGAGCAGCTCCCAGTCATCAAAGGGCACAAGGCACTGTCACATGCTGAGCAAAGGAAGCCAGACGCGCAGGGCCGCACTGACAGGGCATGTCCAGAGCAGACGCGTCCATGGCCAGCCAGCAGGCTGGTGGTTGCCAGGGGCTAGCGAAGGGGCCAGGATGTGAGGTTTTGTTCCAGGGAAACGGGATGCTTCTGAACTAGACAGATATGGTGATGTGAATGCCCCAAATATCGCTTTGGAGAAGGCACCAGGGGTCTTCTCTAAGGCTGCTGGCAGCCCGCCCGGTGGGGGCTGGGGGTCTGGAAGGGATGTGACTGGAGCCCTTGGTCTCCTGCACAGCCACCTGCAGCCTCCCATACACCTCTGTACCCAGGCCTCCATGCTGGTCCCAGGTCAGTCTAGGAGCTGGGGGAGTCAGACAGGGCCAGGGCCCATGGCCATGGGAGTGGGTCGAGTGGGCCTGGGGTGTTGGTTTCCTCTGATGTATGTCAGGCTGCTGCCTCATGGGGGGGGCCTGGGACCTGGCAGACCTTGTGGACAGGGTGTGTGCCCAGTGCCCTAGCCCAACCCAGGCCTGCCCTGCCCCACCCCCACCCTAGGTGTGCCCAGCCCCATCCCCCACCCAGCCTGTCCAGCCCCACCCCCACCCCAGGCCCCTATGAGCTCTGTGATGCTACCTCAGTGCCTCTGA
This sequence comes from Enhydra lutris kenyoni, assembly GCF_002288905.1. Taxonomy (NCBI): domain Eukaryota; kingdom Metazoa; phylum Chordata; class Mammalia; order Carnivora; family Mustelidae; genus Enhydra; species Enhydra lutris. The sequence goes on from NW_019154190.1 coordinate 1,124,286, forward strand.
CTGCCCCTCCAGCCTCAGAGATGTCCACACAGGCCAGCACCCTGAGCTGCTCCACCTCTCCAGGCTACTCCATCTCCCCAGGCTGCTCCATCTCTCCTGGGCTTCTCCATCTTCCCTGAGCTGCTCCACCTCCCCTGCACCTGAGGCAGACTCTGCAGCTCACTCCTCAAATGCTTCTGGATAAAGTCCTGAGGCCTACAGGTTTTGCATTCTATTTATCGTGTGGGGAAGACAGGATGTAAAGAAACCTCAGCTGTTATAAGCTCTATACAGACTCAGAAGGATCCTGACCATGCACCAGCCCTGAGAGCATCCTGGCCCTGGGTGGGGTATTCTCCTGAGTTTTTGCTTCCCTTCCTCTTCAACTTTCCCAGCTGCCTGCTGGCATCTGTCAGGTTAGCATTTGCCCTTGTCCTAGTCTGAGGTCCCAGCCGTGGTTTGCCTCCCACCGTGTGAATGCGGAGGCTGGCCTGAGCAGCGCAACACTCACGTACAAGGGCTTCCCCTTCACGGGCCAGATGGCCAAGCTGGGAAGAGCCTGGAAAGTCAGGAAAATGCCTGAGGCCCCATGTCCACACAGCTGTGACTGTGTCTTGACTGCCAACCCTTCTTCCATCCTAGCAAAGGGCCAAGATGGTGACACAGGGGGGTCCAAACGTGACCTCCGCCCCTTCTCAGAGTACTCTCTCTAATCCCCAAACCACGTGTGACCCCAAAACAACACCCCGCATGGCCCAGTGATGATCCTGGTAAATGCCAGAGCCACAGCATTCACCTGGGGCATGAGAGACGAACAGGCTGTGGGGGCAGTGTACACCCTCAGAGGCCTCAGAGGAGCCCGTCCAGTCCCCCAGAGGCACGACCGCATGCCAGGCGTCATTCTGTGCACTCACAAATGTGGCTCAGAAGGTCCTGCGCTCTGCACGGTGATGCCGTCCAAAGATGCCAGGTGGAAGCCTATGCCTGCAGGATAACCTCACGTCCCGCAGCCCAGGCACATCGCGAGGGACTGGGAGCATCGCTGTGTTCCCTGTTAGCTCTCCTCCTACTGCCACCTGCTGTCACTGTCCTTAGCTTGGCTTTCTTGCAGTTCATTCTCAGAGCTAGTTTCTATAGACTAAGAACATGACGCACTGAGCAAATCTTGTGTGTGCGTGCTTGTCTGCATGTTTCCACATGTCTGTGTGTTTCTGCATGGGTCTCTGTGCCTCTGCATACACACACACACGAAGAACTTAACTGCATAATTCCTTCTAAGCCAGTGAGATGGATAAGTCTCCTAGGGTGGCCTTCTCACTGGTCTGAGTGGGTTGGCGTGTGTCCTGGGAGACCGTGGGATGGAGGGCATGCTTCCACGGTGTGGCCGCAGAGGAAACGGGGAACACAATCTTGTTCAGGCCCAGCTCCATGGGAAAGGGGTTTGTGTGGAAACATTGCATACATTACAAATGCACCTGACCCCCACAGGAAGATACAACACTGACCGGCCACCCCCATGGAGACTGGTAGCCCAGGCCATGCCATGGCTCTCGGTATGTGAACTTCTGGACTCACATTCTGTCTGCAAGTCACCATTTTGCCTGAAAATAAGCTCTGTTTCCTTATGTGGATGAAAAAGTAACTGGAGGGGCACCTGGCGAAGTCAGGCGGCTGACGTCCGTCTGCACTGGACCTTGGCTCGGGTCTTAATCTCAGGGTCATGACTTCAAGCTGCAGGCTGGGCTCCTGGTTGGGTGTGGAGCCTACTTAGAAAGACATGTAACTAGAGAAGAAAACTACTTTCTGACATGAATCCCCATTCCCCTGTCTTGTAAATATGTTGGCTAACGTAGTTTTGGGAGTGCCACCCCAAGTGGACAGCAGATATCCGCTCTGGAGGGGAGGATGGACCTCGGGCTTGGGGAGAATGTGTCTGCACCATAGCTCTTCAGTTACTCTGAGCAGAGATCAAAGTTGAACCATAGACCCATCCATCAATCCAACATGCGGAGCAGTCCCCAAGAGATCTGGATTTCACATGTGTCTACGCGGCCTGGGCAGGAAGGGGACACCTCATGGCCCAGTCTTGGCTCCGTTTCCCTGGAAGTTCACACAGCCCATTCAGCATCTGGGCCCTTCAGCTCGCCAGGCCACATCATGTCCCATCATAACCAAACTCACCTGCCAGCCCCAGAGAACGGGTACCTCCTCTCTCCTCAGAGGATGGGGGGCAGCGGCTGCTTTCCTTTCAGGAGAAACCCTCAGGGGTCCCATAAGGGTCTGGGCCCTTGGGCCCATCAGGGGGTCAGGCACCTTGTCAGCCCTGGTGTCCCCAGCCCGTCCCACCCGTCACATGCATCACATGGTGTCGTGTACCACTGGGGGCTGAACCTCGCAGGGCGCTGATGAGTACACGGTCCTCGTCCTGTGGGGTCTAGTGCGAGATGCTCCCCCAAGGGAGGGTGTGGCCGAGCTTGAGACTCGCCAGTGGGGGTCTGACCACTCACAAGGCCCATGCATTGCTTCTTTAGGGCTCCCTGCAGACCCCGCTTCCACTACAGGTCCTTGACAGTGGGCTGGGCGCCGGCTAGGGCCAGGTTGCTGGCCTCCCACAGGCACTGACCGCCTGGTGCGGCTTGCACTGCTGGGCAGCCTGTGGAGTCACAGGTGTGCTCTACGTGGAGGGGTGCGGCTGACTTGCTGCATGGGGAGTGCTCAGAGGGCAGTTTCCGGCACCAGCCAGGGGTGCAAGGACTGCTCCCCTGCGTGGGGAGAGTCCACAGACACCTGCACCGCGTACCACAGCTGGTTCAGGGCAGTGCAGGCGAGGACGACACAGCTCAGGTTCTGCTCAGCTCCAGCCTGAACCGCCAGCAGCCAACAGCTGAGAGGATTGTCCACTGCACAGCTCGGGCACACCACCCAGATGTGCCACATGCACATGCAACTGCTCTGTATGTGGACGCCACATACCTGAGCCCTGACACACACATCTGTGCACACCCGCACTGGGAAATACCCACACACATGTACATGCATGCTCATGCACACACTCATACACACATGCACATACGTACTCATATACACACACCCAAGGCCTCACACACACCTATGCACACATGCACACACACCCAAACCTGCACACACCCATGAGAACACAGTCACACAGACCCAAGTCCATGTACACACAACCATAGACATTCATGCACACACCAAGCACACACAGCATGTGCACATTCACACAAACACCATGCACACACACCACTTGTCCTGTGATGTGTCTCCACCCAGGACTGGGAACACTGCCAGCAACTGCCCTGAGGGAGCCTGGTGAGCTGTGGGGAAGAGCACTCCCTCCTACTGGCCCCTCCGTTCCAGAGCCATGCCAGACTTCCCTTTCCCACCATGCTTCTGTTCCCACTGCACCCATAGACAGCTCCAGGCCTGTGTCCCTGACTGAGCCCAGCTCTGGAGTTTAGGGGAAGAGCTCAGGCCTGGTCAGTGGATGGAGGCCCCAGCAGTGGAGGTCAGGATCTGAGAAGGCCATGGGTCTGGTTAGAAAGTGGAACCCTACATGAGGGGCTTGGAGCGTGTAGTGGTCAGCTGATGCTCACCTGGGCTGCAGGGAGGTTGAGTGTTGACGTGCTTGTCTGGAAGGCTCTCCAGCGTGGATGGGCACCTCAGGGTCACTCTGTGTGTTTCCTGATCACTCTGCAGGGCTTGGAGGCTGGAGGATGTGGGTCCTTTGCTCCCCAACCCTGATGCTTCCAGCAAATCTCCCTCATAAAGGGAGACAGTTCAGGGGCGCCTGGGTGGCTCAGTGGTTTAAGCCGCTGCCTTCGGCTCAGGTCATGATCTCAGGGTCCTGGGATCGAGTCCCACATAGGGCTCTCTGCTCAGCATGGAGCCTGCTTCCCTCCCTCTCTCTGCCTGCCTCTCTGTCTACTTGTGATCTCTCTCTGTCAAATAAATAAATAAAATCTTTAAAAAAAAAAAAAAAAAAAAAGAAAGGGAGACAGTTCAGCGCCCGTCCCCTTCCTGCCTTCCGCACACGCTGGGTTCCAGTGGCTGGGGGATGTCACCGGAGATCTGCACAACCCAGTCCATCCCCAGTGTGTCGCTTCCTGGACGCCCTGTGTCCACTACGGTCCACCCGCTACTCAGCCCACAGCACTCTGCGCCTTCCCACTATGGCCGTCAGCTCACTCCTGTACCCTCCCGGGGCTCTGGAGGGCAGGGTCTGGACGTGACACATGCTGAGGTGCGTGGCCCACAAAGGAGGGAGCCAGTCACTTCCTCCAGCTCAGAGCCGGTCCTGACCCCTGCAGCCCACATGCATAGCAGAACTGCATTAGCTCTGGGGCCCCAACTGCTGCTCGTCTTTATCAGACTCCGAACATAAGGAAAGAATCAAGCTGGGAAGGAGGTATCATTTCCAAATCTAAGCGGAGGGTTTTGTTTTGGAAACTTCTCCTTTGAAAACCCCAGCAAGCCAGTGCTGACAGGCATACTTTCCTCTGAACTGGAGAGTGCTTTATTTATTCAGGCCGTGCGCGCTCTGGGATGGCGTCTGGAGATAGACATCTGCTTCTGGTGAGAGCCTGCGATTCCGTCGTGCCCGGCGCACAGCTAAGTCAGCCCTGCCAAAGCAAGAGGCTGGTGGGGGGGCGGGCACCCAGGCTGGAGCCCTCCTCCAGGGACAGCTGCCTGCCCTCACTGGCCTCTACCTTATAGGACGGGACCTGGACATGGCCACCCCATTCTCCCTGGTGTCCCACTCCAGGCTGTGAGTCTCTGCGTCCTGCTTCTGCCCCATGAGACCCAAGTGGGGAGCTGGGGGCTCCACTCAAAGTCACTCCTCTCAGGGGCACAGGCCTTGGGAGCTGGCATCAGGCAGCCACGGCCCTAAGTAGGGTGTGCACCAGCTGCCAGGCATGCCCTTGTGGGTACAGATGGTGCCCATCAGACCTCAGCAGGCCCCTCTGGAAGGGTAGGCGAGCCCAGCTGCACGTGGGCTTTGCTGATGCACTCAGACCCTGATTGGCACTCTGTGTCATCTATGGGCCTGCCTGGGGCTCACCCTGGACACCAATGTCATCTTGCTGCCTCCAGCCCATCCTTGCCCAGGGGGAGAGCCCAGGTATCGGGCAGCCCAGAGGCTGGGCTGCTCAGGACTGGATCCTCGCCAGGCACCACACCCGGCATTAGCGGGAGCCTGCTGGTCTCGCCCAGGCATCTGCAGGGCTGAGGGACCCTGTGGAGCAGAGCAAGCTCCAGAGATACCCAGACCTTCGGGCCTCCATCTCTCCCTGCCTCTCCCCCTCCCCAAGCACACCTGTGCCCACAGACAGTGGGCAAACTGACATGCGCAGTCACTGACGGAGCTCATTCCCATGCATACTGGGGGGGGGGTTCCAGAGCCCACAGTGACCTGCTGTCCCCGCTAGAGGGGGGTCCAGGGTCCACAGTGACCTGCTGTCCCTGCTGGAGGAGGGTCCAGGGCCCACAGTCACCTCCTTTCTGTGCTGAAGGGGGGTCCTATGCCCACAGTGACCTCCTGTCCATGCTGGAGGGGGGTCCAGGGCCCATAGTGACCTGCTGTCCCTGCTGGAGGGGGGACCAGGGCCCACAGTGACCTGCTGTCCTTGCTGGAGGGGTGTCCAGGGCCCACAGTGACCTGTTGTCCTTGCTGGAGGGGTGTCCAGGGCCCACAGTGACCTGCTGTCCTT
>NW_019154190.1:1130003-1262464 GCF_002288905.1 Enhydra lutris kenyoni
GCTGGAGGGGGGTCCAGGGCCCACAGGGACCTCCTGTCTGGGCTGGAGGGGGGTCCAGGGCCCACAGGGACCTCCTGTCTGGGCTGGAGGGGGATCCAGGGCCCACAGGGACCTCCTGTCTGTGCTGGCTTCTGCTGTAAACACATGACCACGGTAGAAAGCATTCCATTGAAAACACGGCAGACATTTGAACACGTGGGCACATTTCTGTGCATGGGGCTTGTGTCCACCGGCCTCCAGCTTCAGCCCCTGCCCGCCCCTCCCTGCTGCTGCCAGCTCTGCTCTGGCTGCCAGCCTGCGCTCAGCTCCCTGGGACACAGGAGGGTGTCTTGGGGAGTCCTCGCTCCCGCCAGGCTGCTGCCCTCGTGACGGGTTTCCTCACGCTCCTTCTGTGTCCACGTGGGGAGAGGCAGGGCCCTCTCCAGGGCTGTAGCTCTGCAGGACTCCTGGAACAGGACAGTGACCGGAGAGGCTGTAGTGGTCCAGGCTGGGGCTCTGAAGGGCAGGGACATGGGCTCCTCAGGAGCTCACAGCTTTGTTGCGGAAATGGAGGTTCAGCGGTGGGAAGTGAATTCCTGCAGGTGGCAAGGAAGGGTCCCTGAGGGCCGAGGTGTGTACTCCCTGCGGTACGCGGGCAGTGGGAGCCAGACCACAGCTCTGCTGAAAACAGAGGGGCAGACCCCCAGTGCCCCCAGCATCCCTGTTCTGCTGAGCACACAGCCCGTCCTGGTAACTCAGCAGTCCTGAGGGTGCTGGGATGGGTTCTGCAGACAGAGTGAGGGTCCCGGATCAGTGGACCTGCAGACATAGCCAGGTGGGCCTCCCTCATCACCTGAGGTCCTTTCCAGCTGGTAGTCGCGGGAGGAAGTCTGACATTTCCAGCATGGAAAGGGTCAGCCGTGAGCTGAGAAATGTGGGTAACCCACCTCAGGAGCTTGGAGCGGAAAGCGGGACATCGGCAAGGGGCCAGATTCTGCCAGCAACCTGGGTGTGACCCCAGGAGCCCCGGGAAGCAGTCCAGCTGCAGCCCCGCCTGATTCTAGCATCCGGGGCCGTGAGAAAACACATCTGTCTCGCTTCAAGGCACCCACTTTGTGCTGCTTTGTTCCGCAGCCCCAGGAAACTAGCACAGACCCCCTTCCCGTTGTGGGGCCCCACACCGTGCACATGGGGAGTGGCTGGAGAATTCTGGGACACACGGGAAAAAAAGCCCAGGCTGCCTGGAGCAGTCGGCTGTCCAAGAGTGCCAGCAGGTGCCAGCCGAGGTGGAGGGCGCTTGTCACGGTGGCAGAGGCCTCCCTCTCCCACCTGGGGAGATCCCTGTGCTGGGGGAGGAGGGGGCGGCCTGGCTTGGAGCCCCATGGAAACCAACGGAGGAGGACGCGCAGAGCCGCTCCTGATGGGGTGGGAAGGTCTCTGCCTGTCCATGCCGCAGACTTCCATAGTTGGGAGCGACCCTGCGGGGGCTCTCAGGCACCCAGGCTTCTCTGCAGAACCCAGAGCAGAGGCCGAGCGGCCCATGAGGGCATGGAGAACGCCGTGTTGGTGCAGGTACTACCCACTTAGATGGGGGAGACCAGGGGAGACAGGGTAGTGGGTGTCCAGACTTGGGGCACTGAACAGGCTGTGGACAGGCCCTTCCTGGCAGGAAGACCGAGCAGAGAGCAGGATCCTGAGTCCCAGGACTTGAACCCTACCAGAGCTCGCCCTGTGGATTTCAGGGTTTCCTTTCCTCCCCCGCTCATGGCCTTCTTCATAGACTCTACTCCTGAGAGCACTTTTAGGTTCGCAGCAGAACTGAGTGGAAGGACAGAGTTCCCACAGATGTTCTGATCCCATAAATCACAGCTTCTCTCGCTGTCAGAATCCCACGGCAGAGGCGTGTGTTTCCTCCGACAGAAGAGCCCCTGCTGACACATGGTGGTCCCCCTGGGTCCACGGTGTAAGCAGGTCGCGGTCTTGGTGCCCAGTGCTCCGTGGGGTCAGGCAAATCCATGCACGTTCCAGCGGCATCACCCCGAGCCCCGCTGGGCTCCCCCGCGTACCCCGGCACCCACCGACGGGTGTGTCTCCCATCTCCACAGTCTCGCCTTCTCCAGAATGCTGCCTGTACTTGGGATCATAGGGCAAGTGGCCTGGTCGGACGGATTTCTTTCCCCCAGGGGCATATGACTCCACTTCCACTGCGTCTTCTAGTGGTGGGGAGTTCGTTTCTTTGCAGCGCTGGTGGTGGGGTGGTCCGGGTGGACCACAGTTTGTTGATCCCTTCTGTCCTCTGGATAACTGTCCTTCCTCAGCTATGCCTTCTGCGAAAAGTCTCTCATGGCCTTGACGGTGTTTCCTGGAGCAGAAGACGTACGTGTGATGAAGGCCCGTCCTCCCTTACGTCCGCTGCAGCTGTGCCCTAGGGCCAGGTGTAAAAGGCCTCACTGCACCCGAGGCTGTCTGGGTTCCCCCGTAGTGTCTCCTAGTTTTAGCTCCACATGGCTTACATTTGGGCCCAGACCTATTTTTGAGTTAATTTCTATGAAGGACAGAAGATCTCTGTCTAGATGTTTTCTTTCTTTGGCCTGTGGATGGGCAGCACGAGTTGGTGTGGAGACTGCCTTGGCTTTTTGCTTTTTGCCCACGACCTGCTGGCTGTGTGTTGGGGGTGTACGCCTGGTCTGCCACTTGTCCCAGGGAAGCCCCTTGTGTCCTCCTTCACTGCTTCTAGACTGTCTTGATGGTGATGCCTTCACAGTGAGTCTCCAACAGTCTCTGGCAGCTCTTCTCACTCCGCAGGAGTTGCCTACTCTGAGCCTTTTGATCCTGAAAACACACCTTGTCCTCAGCTTGTTGACATCCTCAGAATAAGCTGCTGGGATTTTAACTGGGATTGCACTAAATCTGTACATCACGTTCAGAAAGGCTAACATCTTGACAGGATTGGATCTTCTCATCTGCAGTTTCCTCCCTTTTCCAAACCATGTATTTCCTCTATCTTGTTGTGTTAGCTAGGGCTTCCAGGATGACACTGAAAAGAAATGGCAAAAGAGAGCACTTTGCCTACTTCATGATCTGAGTGGGAGATTTTCCGGTTTCTCACCATTAAATATGATGGTAGCTGTAGATGCTTTATAGATGTTCTTTATGAAGTTGAGAAACTTTCCTTCTGTTCTTACTGTTCTGGAAGCTGGTTTTTCTTTTCTTTCTTTTTTTTTTTACATGAATGGGAGTTGGAACTTGTCATGTGCTTTCTCTACATCTATTAATACAGTCATATAGTTTCTCTTTGGTCTGTTGATGTGATGGATTCTATTAACTGATTTTTGGATGGTGACCCAGCCTTGCACACCGCTTGGTCATGGCATGTAATTATTTTATGCATTGTTGGATTTGAAGTGCTAATGTTTTGTTGAGGATTTTTGCATCTATGGTCACGAGACTTATTTTCTGTAGTTCCCTTGTAATGTCTTTGTCAGATTTGTATTAGGGTAATGCTGGCCGTGTAGAATGGGTTAGGAAGTACTCTCTCTGCTTCTATCCTCTGCAAGAGACTGCAGATAATTACTGTAACTTCTTTTTTATATGTTTGGTAGAATTCACCAGTAAACCCATCTGGGTCTGGTGCTTTTTATTTGGGTTGACTATGAAATCACTGATTCACTTTCTCCAATAGATACATGTCTATTCAAATTGTCTATCTTTTGTGATGTGAGTTTTGGCAGATTTTGTTCTTCAAGGACTTGGTCCATTTCACCTTGATTATCAAATCTGTGGGCAAAACTGTTCATAATATTCCTTTATTATCATTTTAATGTCCATGAGATCTGCTCAGTTGTAGGTAAGGTGATTTTCCCCTTTGGCTTGTTTCAAGAGTTTTTGTCTTTGGTTTTTTAAAGTTTGATTATGATATGCCTGGGTTTAGGGTTTTTCATTCTTGGTTTGCTTTTGCACTGATCTTGTTTGTTGTGCTCTAAGATTCCTGAATCCATAGTTTGGTGTCTGGAGTTAACGAGGGGGGACATTTTCAGTTGTCAGTGCTTCTGTTCTGCTCTTCTTTCTTGCTTCTCCTGGTCTTCCCTGCAAATGTATGCTTCACCTTTTGTAGCTATCCCACAGACCTTGGAGAATCTGGGTTCCTTGTTTTCTGGCCTTGTTTTTCTTTGCATTCATCTTGGAAATTTCTGTTGACACAGCCCCAAGCTCACAGAATCTTTCTTCAGCTGTGTCCACCATCCCAATGAGCCCGTCAAAAGCATTTCTCTTTTCTGTCATGGTGTTCCTGATCTCTAGCATTTCTATCCCTCTGCAAACTGTTCTTGGGTGCTGCCTACTGTATCCACTAGGGTCCTAAGCTGTTTTCAATTCCTGGTCTGATAATTTGAGTACAACCTGCTCACCTGGCTCTGGTGCTGCTCTGCCTCTTCAAGCCGTGTTGTGTCTTTTAGTGTGCCTTGTGATTTTCTCTTGATAGCAACACATGACGTACCAGGTGAAAGGAATCTCTGTGAATAGGCCTTTACTGATATGGTGAGGGATGAGGAGGTGTCAGTCTTCAGTGAGCTGGACCCGTCACTGGGATCTTCACCTGTGCTCAGTTTCATGCACACCCCCGCTGGTGGGGCAGATGGCTCAGCAAGCTACAGGTTATTTCCCTTCCAGATTCCTTCCAGATCCCTTCCCTGTTGGGAAGACAGGTGGGTGCTCTGGAGTATTTCACAATGGCTATGTCCCCCTCCCTGGTAGGAAAATAAGGGGGCACTTTCTCTAATCTTTCCTGGGAGAACCTGGTGCCTCCCCACCCCCGGAGTCTTAACTCTGTCTTGTCCACACAGAGCCTCCAGCAACCTGTTAGAGGGTTACGCACAAGGGGAGTGTCTGCTCCAGTAGTTGTAATTCTCTGGGTTCAGCTGTCTCCAGATTTGGGGGCAACCATTTGCCCCATGACCTCACTTCTCTGAGGGACCAAAAGAGAGCTGCTTTCTCACTTCATTCAGCTTTTGTCTGGCTGGATGTTGGGATGGGGTGGAGACTTCCCAGCTCCTAGTGTGGGCGACCAGAGCAGGAACTATGCTGATGTTTCTATCTTCCATGTTTTTCTCTTGGAGTAGGGACAGTCTGCTGCTCTTGTCCTATGCCTGTCCCACCAAGTAGTCTGGAAGCAGGTGATTTGCTTTCTGGCTTCAGAAGCCAGAGATGGAGAGGAATGCTGTCCCAGGGTGGCCACACTGAGTCTCCCCCTCCAGCACCAGACTGAGGGGACTCAGATAATGAAGGAGGAGCCAGTGAAATTTAGATGAAACTAGACAAAGATGTGTAAAGAGTTGAGACTTTTGAAGACGTTGGGATGGAGTGAATATATTTTGTATGTGGCATGTGAGTTCAGAGCAATAGAGGGCAGAGTGTAATGGGCTGACTTGTTGCCCTCAAAAAGATATGTCTAAGTCCTGGTTCCAGGACCCCGTAAATGTGACCTCATGCGGAAGGAAGGTCTCTGCAGGTGCACTTATGTCAAGGAGCGGGAGGTCGTACTGGGTTATTTTGTGGGCACGGGATCCATGACAAGCGTCCTCCAGACAGACACAGAGAGAAGGCAGTAATGCCAATGTGGGGGAGATGGAGAGAGGGTCTCAGGGCGCCAGCAGGTACAGAGGGGGGGGGGGGGGTCTCCTCTGGGGCCCCTGAGCGTAGTGACGCCCTGACCACACCTTGGTTGCAGAGCATAAATTTTTGTCCCAAGCACCCAAGTGTAGTAGTTCCTTATGGAAGCCCCAGTAACATCACACACCCACAATTTGTTTCCAGGCTAGGTGATAGGGAGACCCCACCCAGGCTGGCAGTTCTGTGCATGGTGAGGGTTGGGTTCCTACGCGGGCTGTGCAACAAGGGAGCATGTTCATGGTAGCAGGTCTTGGACTGTGGGCACCCTAGGGTCAGGGTGTGAATTACTTTGCCAAATGTAGAGGTCAGAGAGAGCTTGAACGAGATGCAGCGATCTCCTTTCTCATGACCTGAACACTTCTGAGGGCACACAAAGCACGTGAGGCTGCAGGTTTGGGCACCTCCTAATTTCCTGATTTGGGCTGGTCTGGAAGGATCACAGCATGGTTGCTATGCATGGTGTCTTGCTCTGTTCCCCCAGCAATTTCTCCAACCCCTCAGTGACACCCTTTGTCTGGGCCATGTCTTGTGTGCATAGGCCAGTTGGAAAGAAAGCTGGTTTAGTAGGCAGCCACTGATTCCAGAAGGAAATCAATTTCCTGTGGGATGGGGCACACAAGGGTGGGTTTGGATCTACACACTGAGCAGCCCTGGTGCCTCTGGGCCCCATCCTGCGACCTGAGCCCCTCCTCTTCTTTCCCCTCCACACTGTCCTCCCTTCAGGCTCGCTCCTGCTGGCCAGTTGGGATTTCATGTGCAGAGTGGACGGTATCTGCCAGAGGCTTCAGGGCTACTCTGGGGCCCCTCCATGAGCCCTCAGAGCAAGACCACACACAGGGGCAGACATGTCTGATTTGCGGATTAAGCATTCACTCAGCACTTGGGGTGGTGCCAGGGCCTACCCCTCTTGACGAACCCCAGCAGTGCCTCTCAGAGCCATTGCCACATTTGGAACCAGAGTTGCATCCACTGGGAAACACAGCTTGTGGTTCCAATGGCGACACCCGAGATTACATCATGTGGCTGTATGTTCCCTGCTTTTCCTTGTTAACCTGAAAAGTTTTTTTTTGTTGTTTATGTTGGTCACCATACAGTACTTCCTTAGTTTTTGATGCAGTGTTCTGTGAGTCATTGTTTGCGTATTACACCCAGTGCTGCATGCAATATGTGTCCACCTTAGTACCCACCACCAGGCTCACCCATCCCCCACCACCCTCCCCTCCAAAACCCTCAGCTTGTTTCTCAGAGTCACAGTCTCTTATGGTTTGTCTCCCCCTCCAATTTTCCCCAATTCACTTTTCCTCTTCAACTCCCAAGGTCCTCCATGTTATTCCTTATGCTCCTCAAATAAGCAAAACCATATGATAATTGACTCTGCTTGACTTATTTCACTCAGCATAATCTCTTCCAGTCCCGTCCACATTGATACAAGAGTATTCATCCTTTCTGAAGGAGGCATAATACTTCATTGTATATATGGACCGTATCTTTTTTATCCATTCGTCCGTTGAAGGGCATCTTGGTTCTTTCTGCAGTTTGGCGATTGTGGCCATTGCTGCTATGAACCCTTCTTTTCACTACATCTGTATCTTTGGGGGTAAACACCCAATAGTGCAATTGCAGGGTCATAGGGTAGCTCTATTTTTAATTTCTTAAGGGATCTCCACACTGTTTACCAAAGTGGCTGCACCAACTTGCATTCCCACCGACAGTGTAAGAGGGTTCCCTTTTCTCCACATCCTCTCCAATACTTGTTGTTTCCTGTCTTGTTGATGTTGGCCATTCTAACTGGTGTAAGCTTGTATCTTAATGTGGTTTTGATTTATCTATAAAGAACTCCTCAAACTCAACACCCAAGGGGCAGATAATCATATCAAAAAATGGGCAGAAGATATGAACAGACACTTCTCCAAAGAAGACATACAAATGGCTAACAGACACATGAAAAAATGTTCATCATTAGCCATCAAGGAAATTCAACTGAACTAGTTATTTTATCAGCAAGAATGGGTTTATTCTGGGATAAGACAGAATTGCAACTCCTGACACTAACAGTTTCTCATTGGCTGGACTGAAGGGTGGTCGATTTCTGGGAGAACATGCAGTGCACACCTTTTCCTTCCGGGCCTGTAACTGATGACTTTCTGGTGGAGCGTGCTTCTCTTGGGGTCTGTGATTCTGAAATGACAGCTCTTCGTGCCCCCCTTCTGGCCTCCCTGGCTAGCATTCGAGTCAACTTTAGGGACTCTTCCCTTCATTTTCACCTCCTTGCCTTACAGTGGCTGCCCCCACCCTCCCCAGGGCATCTGGGCACCTCTACGCAAGGATCAGCCTCACCAACTTCTGTGCCAGTGCATGGCCAGGCCACTGTGTGTGGGTGGGGCAGCCCCAAGGGCAGTGGTGTTGGCTGTGTCAGCACTTCCTGGGAGGCCTGTGAGGCCCTGACCCTCCTCCACCTACACCTGGGTTTCTGCACCCTGCAACCAGAGGGACACAAGCCCTTTGCTCCTTCTTGGGAAGATGCACTTTTCCTAACCTCCCTGTCTGCTCCAAGAAGATCATTGGGGAAAGCAAGCCATCTGTCCTCGGCTCAACTTCTCTTCTTAGGGTGAGAGAAAAAGGGCAGGGGTGGGGACAGGAGATGGTGAGCAACATCTAAAGGACCCTGCGGAATCTGGTGGGAGAATGAAGCAGAGGGTCGGTGTGGAGCACTGCCCTGGGATGGCAGGTGTGCCTGACAAGGCACCACCTGTGCTTGGAGGACATGCTTGCCCACACCTGCTGGAGCCCTGGGCATGCAGGCCAGGCTGACAGAGCCCAGTCTGCACGCTGGTCCTGCCCACCACTCCCTGCCCCGCAGCCTAGGGCTGCTTACCGGGCAGCACGCACCCCCCCCCCCCACACACCAAGTGCAGCCCGTGTGGCTTTCCTGGGGTGGGAGGAGCTCCTGGGATCTGCAAAGCGATACCCTCCCTCTGCTGCTGCCTGCCTGCTTGTGCTGAGGAAACCAGGGGCCAGGACTGAGCGGCCCTTCTGGGAAGCAGGACCACCCTTGCCTCCAGCCCTGTGGCTTTTCACTTTCAAAATGAATCAGGGAAAATTACCTCCTGGACAGGCTCACTGCTGTTCCAAGTTTCCAGATGGGTGCCAGAAGTTTGAAATATTATGTGAATGTGGAAATCAGTTGCAAATGTGAAAACTGACTACAATTTGCATCTTTCAAGCTTTACTCAAACCTATAGCTAATAATTAAACTGGCAGCAGGTGAGAATGGAGGGGCTCCTTACAGGTGAGGCTGGTAGTCTCACGCCAGGATTGACCCCCAACCAACAGAGCTGCCTCCGAGAGGGAGTTTTATCAGACCCCAAACCCAAGCAAGAGCCCCCACCCTGACTGCCTGCACATAGTCAAGTTTTGGTGTGTGTGGTGTCTGAAAATGTCTCAAGGACGTTTGTTTTTTCCTCTCCTAAAATTTCTGCGTGTGCGGGTTTGGGGGTCTGTAGAGAAAACCACTGTAGAAACCAGCACCAGTCATTCCTCCCCTCACCCTCCACCCCTCTCCCAGCTCTGCCTTTTAAGGGGACAGGACTATTGCCATCGCTACAGCCTCTGAAGCTCGGAGCAGCTGAGCACGGACCAGGAATGTGTGGGGATCTCTCGGCCCAGGCCACACTCGAGTTTGGGGCTGAAGAGGGCCATGTGTCACCCTCCAGGACAAGGCCAAGTACAGCCTCATAAGGAACACACACCCCTGTGCGGGTGGTGGGCCTGCCATGTGTCCTACAGCTTGCGTGCTGGGACGAGTTTAAAATTCAAGTAGTTCAAAGGTAACATCCAGAAAAGAAACATTTCACGACACATGGAATTAATGCCACTCAGATGTCATGGGCAGCTTTATCTGAACACAGCAAACCCATCTGCTTACAAGTCCAGGCTGCTGTCTTGTAAATAGCCACCTCAGGTGCTGCAATAGGCATCCCACGGCTCAAAAGGTGAAGGAGTTACTTCTGGGCCTTTTATAGAAGATATGTGCCCATCCCTGCCCAAAAACACTTGAGTAACTCAGGACTGTTTGGTCTTGAGAACCAGCAGTCTCATGTCAGCACAAGGCTGGAATCGCAGCTGCAAAGAGTCTTGCTTCTGGCCCAGTTATGCCGAGCAAAATCCAAAAGCAAGTTGTGTTTCAGGGTGTGCACACACCTCACAGGGTGACAACGGACCAACACAATCCCACTCATCAGTTGAAAGGCAAACAAATTTTGATGCAGGAACAAAGCACCTGGGGACCTCAACCCCACACCAGGACTGAGTGCCAATGTCAGAGTTCAAGTCCACATCAGGAAAGTAAAACAGGAAGGAGGAGATGCCAGAGGCCCCATTCCGAAGAGCTGGCTGTTGCTGACTACAGTCAGACCAGGATGATCCTCCTCACGCTCCCCAGAGAATCTACTCACCTGACCCAGAGAACTCGGCTCCAGCCAACACAGCAATTCCCAGGCTACCCGAGGATCACCGGAGAGACCCTAAGCCAGACTACTCACCTGCTCCCCTAGTCCAGCTTCCAGGGGCTATGTTGTGGCCGCTCCTGGTTATGTCCTCTACAAGACTCCAAAACATGGAGGCAGAGGCAGGCAACCCAAACCAGGGTGTAGTAAGAGGAGATGGAGTGAGCGCACATAAAGAGAAGAGTAATAGGGATAAAGTTAGAGCACCTGGAGACGGGAGCACTGAAGAGTGCAGTTAGAGCACTTGGGGTGGGAGCCGTGGGGGTGGAGTTTGAGTATTTGGGGTAGAAGCAGTGGGGCGTGGGGTTATAGTACTTGGGGTGAGCAGTGGGGGTGGAGTTACAGCACTTGGGGCAGGAGCACTGGGGGTGGTTAGAGCACTTGGGGTGGGAGCAGTGGGGCGTGGGGTTACAGTACTTGGGGTGAAGAGAAGTGGGGATAGAGTTAGAGTACTTAGGGTGAGGGGCAGTTGTGGGAACAGTGGGAGGTGGTGGGGTACACCTGCGCTGGAGTTGGGCTTGAAGTTACTGCCTGGTTTCAAAGGGTTTTGCACTTCTTTGTCTGCCATGGAGACGAGCAGTCAGTGCCACAGGTAGGGTTCGGTGCTGAGGCTCCAGGCAAATTGGGTTTGGCTATGGACTTTTTGCCACTGGAAGGGTCTAAGGTGAACAAGTCTGGGGTCAAGTCAAGATTAGTAAATACTATGAGAAGATCCTGATGGACCTTTCTTTTCAACACTGTAATTCCGCAGAGAAACAGAGTGTAGTTTCTATCACTGAGGTGTTTATGGGAGAGAACGGCCCGGACAACAGCCCTCTAATAATGGTACAATGCCTTCAGTCCCACAGACCTTCTCACCCGGTGTCCAGGGTTGTAAGCATCCCAACAACAGCAGACTTGCTCTGGGCAGACTCCTGTCACTGGCCGAAGTGTGTGCGGTCCCTGGGCCCCACAGGTGCTGAGCAGTGCCTGTCTTTAGGACAAGTGGACGCTGGTTGACCTCCCTAGCAGCACCCTCTAGCGATTCAGGACAGTGTCACAGATGGGCAGGTTTGTTTCCCCTCTGCTCAGGGCTCTCTCCACAGATATGGAGAGAGAGAGTCCTCATCCTCACTGTGCTGGGAAAGCTTGGGAGCAACCCCTCACGCCAGTGCTAGCGAGGACAGGAGCACTTCTCATTGGGAAGGTTGTGGAGTACAGAGCAAATACGGCAGCTGGAGATGAGGAACAGAATTCAGCACACTGAAAGAAGGGGCAGAAGGCCTAAACATGGTCCTGGAGAAGTTCTGTGGACACAGAAGGCAGGGTCCAGGTGGGCGGACTCAGAACTGGAAGGACCCTGCGAAGGCTATTCTCTGCGACTGCTCCTTCCTGTGTCTTCATGAACAGGTCAGCCTCCAGAAGGCAAAGTGCTCCTAGATGACTCCACCAAACCTTGGAATGAGACCTTAGTGGAAACTGCCACACAACACAAAGGTGGGCCTGACGAGAGAAGGGATGGGGGATTTCAGAGCGGACAGTGGCAGAGGACAGGATAGGAGGAGATGCAGCCACGGGCCCAGAATCCCTGGCCCTGTCCGCCCTGAGCTGGGAGAGGCAGGAGGGAGCCCCTGGAGCCTTCAGAGGGAACAGGGCCCTGTGACACCCTGCTGGCAGACTCCTGGTCTCCAGACCCAGGAGAGGACACAACCTGCTGTCCTAAGGCCCCTCATTTGGGGTCACTCATTAGCAGCCCCAGAAAACCAGCTGGGACTCAGAATGCCAGCACAGGGCTTGTGGAGAACCAGAGAAAAGGCGCCTCAAAGGGGCAGCTCGGCAAGGCCCAAGGGCAGCTGTGGGTGCACTGCCCTCGGGGACCCTACTCCATGGCAGTCTGGAGGGGGCCTGTTCTGCCAGGACAGGGGAAGGGGTCACCTACTTCTCCACTCTGCCCTGTCTGTCCTTCCCCGAGGGGCCCTCCCACTAAGACACTCAAAGCCAAGCAAAAAGCAGCAGAAATTCATGTCTTCAAAATATATTCTAAAACTATGATTGCTCTTTTGTTTCTGGATAGAAATGGGGCATTTTAAGAAAAAAAAATCAACAGTTTTTTAAAATAGGTACAATATGTATTATCTTCACACTTGGCTACAGGTGAGCAGTGAAAAGAATATTCCCGGTGTTCGCAGGACAACCTCGAGACATACTGGACTTCAGGTAAAAGTCACAGTCTGACCAACAAGAAACCAGCCTGTCAGAAAAAACCAGAACCTGCGACTAGGGAGGGGCACATGCAGAGTAGCCTCAGAGGGGAGGCAGGCTTGGGCCTAAACATGGTCCTGGAGAAGTTCTGTGGACACAGAGGGCAGGGTCCAGGTGGGCGGACTCAGAAATCAGCACATTTCTTTCACAGAGATTTACACTGCCCTTTTACAGCTAGCAAGAACAGAAAGAGAAGACAATTCAGCCAGTGGGGATGCTGGCCATGCAAAGCAGCTACTGAGCACTGGGTGCAGCCGGCCTTGCAGGGAAGGGCCGTCCTGCTGCTGTGACCCTCTGAAGCGCTCAAGTATGAGTGGGGAGCCTGGGCCTGCCTAGAGCAGGGCAGAAGGAGCTGCGGCCTGCAGGGAGGTGGGCAGAAGGAGCTGTGGCCTGCAGGGAGCAGGGGAGAAGGGAGCTAGAGCCTGCAGGAGGCAGAGGAGAAGGCAGCTGAAGCCTGTGGGGAGGGGGGCAGACGGGAGCTGGGGCCTGCAGGTTGTTGGGGGGTGGCGTGTGGGAGAAGGATCTGGGGCCCAGGGAAGCAGGGGAGTAGGGAGCTGGGGCCTGCAGAAGGCAGGGGAGAAGGGAGCTGGGGCCTACAGGTTGTATGGGAAGAAGGAACTGGGGCCACCATAGTGGGTGTGGGGCTGGGGGGTGGCTTGCTGGATCTGCAGGCAGAACTCCCCTCTCCGGGGCCTCCTCCTTCCTGTGTGTGCTGTGCTCTGGGTCACATCACATAAGCCCTCCACCCTGAGGCAAGCCTGCACCTTCTGCCGCATCGCCTCCGACTACTAACACGCCCCTGGGGTGACTCCTGCGTGCACGTGCTGAGAACAAAGTACTCAGAGCAGTGACTGTCATGAATACCAGTCACTTCTTCGCTCTCCTGTGCTAGGTCAGTTTTTTGGCACGTCGGGTGTGCTTGTCGATGGTTAAGGTGGTCCGGTCAACGGCCGCAGTGATGCCGTCCAGGGCCTCATCCTGCCTCTCCAGCTCTGTCTCCGTGTCCAGGGCAAGACTCTTCAGCTTCCTCAGGATCTGTAAGAGTAGCGCACAGGGCAGGAGGGGCTGCCATTTCTTAAACTCTCAAAAACAGACGTTATCTCTTTCCATCACTTTTACAGTACTTTGGAAATTGTGAGTTGGGGGGATGACAAATACTCTGTCCTCCCATTCTGGGTTTGGGTCTCAGCTCTGCAGCTCACCAGCACTGACCCCCCAGGGTGGCACCAACCCCCAGGGCGGCACTGACCCCCCCAGGGAGCTCTGACCCAGGATGGCACTGACCATCAGGGGGCACCGACCACCAGGGAGCTCTGGCCCCCAGGGCACACTGAACCCCAGAGAGCTCTGACCCAGGATGGCACTGCCCCAGGGAGCTCTGACCCAGGATGGCATTGACCCCCAGGGAGCTCTGACCCCTCGGGAGCTCTGGCCCCCAGGATGCAGTGAGCCCCAGGGAGCTCTGACCCCTTAGGAGCTCTGGCCCCCAGGACGCACTGAACCCCAGGGAGCTCTGACCCAGGATGGCACCAACCCCCAGGACACAGTGAGCTCCAGGGAGTTCTGATCCAAGATGGCACCAACGCCCAGGGAGCTCTGACCCCTAGGGAGCTCTGACCCCCAGGACACAGTGAGTCCCAGGGAGCTCTTACCCAGGATGGCACCGACCCCCAGGGAGCTCTGGCCCCCAGGATGCACCGAGCCCCAGGGCAGCAGAGCTGAAAGAAAGGTGAGGGGTCAGCCCTCTGGCCCTGCTCCAGGCCACAGCCCCCATGCCTCCTGACAAAGTCCCTGGGGCATTGCTCTTCCAGTCACACAGCAGCAGGGAGGGCTGGCCCAGGGTACAAGCACGACCCAGTCCTGGTCTTCATTACCTGTCTACATCCATGTCCTAACTGCCGAATGGGATTTAAAAGGAAAAGCCAGCCCTGTTTCTTGCTGATCTGTAGAAAACACCTCACTATACCTCCATACGGCTTGAGGGGAGGAAGCAGCTACCAAACACAGCCCTGGGGGCACTGTAAGAAGAGGGGCTAACCCTGGAACAGCAGGCCCCTCAGCCTTCTGGGGACTCACGTCATGCTGCAGGCGTCTCAGGCACTGCTGAGAACGGCCGCTTTCCTGCAAGCCCGTCGAGACTACTTGCACTGTGAAATGTGGTGAGCCTGCACTGAAAAATTTAATACCCTCAAGCTGACAACAAAAAGGAATGATTTTAAGAAGAATCGTAATGACCACCTACTTGCAGTTAAGTGTTACTACCTCTTGGAAGGAGAGTTTCAGGCCCCCGGCTGCGTTAGGATGAAGGACCTACAGACTGTGGGTCCTCTGAGGAGTCCTGGGTGCCATTTACCAACTTCCAAGGGATCCAGCGGGTACAGCTGCGTTCCAAGTCCGCTGCCCCATGGGGATGGGAGTTGGCAGTGAGGGCCCCAGACCTAATGCAGCTAGCAGCGCGCCACACACGGATGTCATGGTCATGGCTCGGCCGGTGGCACTGCAGCCTGGGGGCAGCCCAGGCCGAGGAGAGCATGTGGCACCCTGAGGGCAGGGGGATGGCGTGGCCACAGTGCCCATGCACTTCCATGAGGCAGCCTCGTGCCGCCCACCACCACGTGGACCAGATCAGAGGCAGGGAGGTGGTCAGAGGCTAGTAAGATCAAGCCCTTCCTCAGGAGCGGGGAGGCTGGAATGAGCTCACAAATGCGAACAAGCTGTGAAAACTATGAAGTGGGGCGTGAGGAGCCCCCGCCAAGTCCTGGAAGGCTCCGCGGCAGGGGCCCCGCTGCACCCGTGCTGTGGAGGGCCTGAGGCTGTGTGCAGTCAGGTGCTCGGACGTGGACAGGCTATACCGCACCTGTGTGTGCACACATGGCCTCATCCCTGAGAGCCCCGTCCGGGCTCAGGGGCATATCCCTGACCCAGGCAACAGGCTCAGACGCCAGGCTCTGTGCCCTCTGGGAGCCACTGAGTCACTGGAAAACCTGGACGTGGCTCTGGAAAGTACATTGTGGGGTCAGCCGGCTCCGAGGGATGGGCTGCATGACCTCATGTAGGAGGTCTTTTCCACCACGTTCCTATGACCTCATGTGGCTGAGGCCCAAACGGCACAGTAAACAGCTCAGCACCGTGGGAGGCAGGTCCCCAGTGCCGCTCTGCTCAACGACCCCTCCCCATCGGCCTGCAGGTCCCTGTGCACCAGGTACACGCACACCACAGCCCTGGGGAGGCTGGCTGTGGACACACGCTCACACCTGGCTTCACACCCACGAGCGGCCCTTGCCCTGTGTGGGTCCTTCAGGCCGCACGTGCTGTTGACAACCTTTGTGTCGTCAACCACAATGATGGTCCTTCGGGCCCAGAAGGCTCTGTGACTGGTCAGCACTGTCCTGCTCCAGGACTCACGCTGCAAGGAGAAGGTCAGGACCCCGGACTAGAGAAGAAAGGAAACGTCTTGAACCCAGTCAGACGAGCAGTGCGAGTGGCACAGGGGCGTGACCCTGTCCACGCAGCTCTGTCTCCTGCTTCCTTGTCCCCACCTGTCCTGAATGAGGGCCGCAGGGCTCTATGAACCCTCAAACGGACTGTTTCACACGCTGGGCTGAGAGGGTGTACCCAAGACCCCACGCTCTGTCTGCAGCTGGCCCACAGCACAGCCCAGATGCAAAGAGCCGGCACTCACATGTCCCCACATGATGACGCAGACGTCACGGCACCGGCACTGACAGGAATAGCACAGGTCCCTTAACAAGGCAAAGTGACCTTCCCAGGGATCAGCAGCCATTCAGACAGCCCTGGGAAGGGGGCTTGAGAGCCTGGTTTGCTCCTGGAGCTGAGAGCAGCTATGGCAAAGGTCCCATGTAAGGAGAGCCACACCTGTGACTTTAGATTCTCCAACGCTCACATTGTCAACGGTAAAAAAGAAGCATTTCTTAAAATTTTATTTCTTTAAGTAATCTCCACATCCTCACACGGGGCTCGAACTTATGACCCCAAGATTAGTCGGCTCTGATGGAGCCAATTGGTGCCCTTCAAAAATGAGAAACATCGCTGGTGTGACCCAATCAGATAAAAAGTCATCGTCTCCACACGAAAGCAACACACGGAATAAAACACAAGATTGGTCCTTTGCTACTCGATGAATGGTGTGCTCTCTGCACATGTCTGCAGGGTTCCCCGGCTGAGGGCCCCACTCTGGGACGGCCCCGCTATCCCCCGCCCAGAGGAGAACCACCATGGCCCGCAGGTAACCCACTCACGCACAGACACGCAGCAGTAACAGGCACTGCACTCCCTTTGTGAGCAAGACCAACCAACTCTAACCTTTCATGGAGTCTGGGGCGTCCACACAGGGCTCCTCCCCGCCGATTGGGCCAACTGCAGTGCCGTCTCACCAGGACCCCCCTCCCCGTTCAATGGTCCAACCGCGATGCCATCTCATTGGGACCCCCAACCCTGTCGATTGGTCTGACCGCAACGCCGTCTCATCGGGACCCCCTCCCCGTCCAACGGTCTGACCGCGACGACATCTCATCGGGACCCCCGACACCGTTGATCAGTCCAACCGCAACGCTGTCTCGCTGGGATCCCCTCCCTATTCAATGGTCCGACCATGACGCTGTCTCGTTGGAAACCCCCCAGCAGCTGTGAATGCCTCACACTGCACCTGAAGTGACCTCACAGTGCAAAACCCCGAGGGACCTGCACGGCTCGTGAGTCTGCAGAGAGGCTGAGGAAGCTTCCAGCTAGGGTCCCTCTGGAGCACTGACTGGTCCGGCGCTTTTCCCTTTAAGGAAGAACATGGGTGGAAAGAATGGGGAACGCCAAGTCTGGCCAGACCGTCACGCAGCTGTGACTTCCGCGGCCCAGGATGACAAGCTGTCCAGTCATCAGTGTGTCAGGCCGCCAGACTCTGAGGTATCAGCTGGCAGGAGGCTGTGTGCTTTCTTCCTGGAGCCCCTGCCTCGCTAGAAGTGGGCCTGCGACTGGCCCTGACTGCGGACGCGTCTACCCCCACACAGCACATGCACAGAGCAGAGGGGAAGCAGCCCTCCGTGCACACGTGCACAGGCAGACTCTGTCCTGGAGCAGCATCAGGAGAGAAACCGCAGAAATGCTCAGTGATCTGGAGCCCGAGGGCTGCAGACGCTCCACCAGGTCTGCGCATGGGTGGGGTGCGTCCGAAACCAGAAGGCGGTGGGGACACGCGCATCTAGAGAGCCTGGGCTGGAAGCGGGACATGGTCCCTGGGACAGAGCACACACTCCTGTGGTCTCTGCTGCCCTGGCCACACACGGCATGACGGCCTCTACCTGCCAACAACAGACACAAGCAGACGCAGAGACGTCTCCGTTGTGTGCATACAGACGGGGGAACGGCTCCTCCAACCAAGGAGATACGCTCACTGAGGCAAATGTGCTTAACCACATGTGTGCCCCTCAGGGAGGCCGTCCCGGTGTGGGCTTCGGGGAGCCCGAGGCCCTGGAGGGCCCCGCCTCGGGTGTCCACCACGTACCTGCAGCAGGGGAGGGCACACAGAGTGTTCCCACGACCCTGTAGTGTGCTTGTGGCCTCACCCATGGTCTGAAGGAAGACATTCTGTTCTACTTTGCAATGAGACTCCAGGACTCAGAGCACTCCTATGTTCACAAGAAGCACCTACAGTGAGTTTAGCATGAGCTAGACTGTCTGCCCTCATTTTGTTATGCAGCTGACTCACTGGAAAACTGTGAATTTTCTTACAGTGAGAAATTAGCAACCATTTAAGAACAGAGCTGGGATAAATCAAGCTGTCTGCACGTCCAAACAGTTCTACCAGTTGGGGCCATTAACGTGCTACAGAGAAGGCAGAGAGGGAAAAAGTGGCTTCCAGCACAGTCAGAGCTCTGGAGACTGTACAGAACATTCTAGGCTACGATCTGTCACATTCAGCACTCACAGACCACCCCCGCGTCCCACCCGTCCCTTCGGCTGCATTCCTGCAGGCCACAAGGGCCATCTGTGGACAACAGCACAGGCTTCCTTCCAGGGAGGCCCCTGCCGCGGCCCCTCCTCCACACCCCTCCGAGCAGCTGTAGGGGGAAGCTGACGCTCCAGGTCCCCACAGCACTGCATTCCCACAGCCAGACTCTGAGCACGGAGTCCTCAGGAATCCGTCAGCACTCACTGCAGCTCCCAGTGGCCTCCCAAGGTCCAGACACGGCCAGCACATGGTGAACACCTCCCAGGGCTAGAGGGGGACCCTGGGGATTGGCCTGCTTGTTACCAGGTCACGATGGGTCCAAATAAGATTCATCCCAGAATGTAAGAAAATAGACAAAAGTCCTAAAAACCACACATCACACTGAAAGAAACTAAAGAAGACCGAAACAGTGAGGGAGGTCCTGTGTTCCTGGATGAGCAAGACGCCCAGATGCCTCCAAGTGACTTACACAGTCGACGCAATCCACATTAGGTTTCCAGCAGCCTCTTTACCCCCCCAGAAATGGAAAAAAGGATCCGCAAATCCATTCAAAACTGCGAGGAGCCAGAGCAATCCTCTTCTTTATTCGTGTGAGAGTTGAAGCAGGGAGAGCTGCAGAGGGCGAGGGAGAAGCAGCTTCCCTGCAGAGCGAAGAACCCAATACGGACTCGATCCCAGGACCCCAGGATTGTGACCCGAGCCAAGGCAGGCGTCTGCTTCACTGACTGAGCCCCCCCAGGTGCCCCAGAGGAATCCTGAAAGAGAAGAAGGAAGCTGGAGGACTCACTTCCCTCATCCGTCGCAGGCGGGAATGTGAAACGCTGTGGCCGTTACGGAGAGCAGCCTTGCCGCTCCACGTGGAATTATTCCGGAACAGAGCAATTCCACACTGTGCATGCTATGTGCCCCTGAGGAGCAGAGACACGACCCGCAGATGCCATGTGTGGCGTTTGCACGACCACTGCGGACAGCGAGCCATCCTGCAGTATGCACCACTCCACTGTGAAAGGAAAGACCGATCAGCCTGAAAACACAGCGGGAAGTGAGGACAGCCGGCTTGGAAGTTCATGTGTGTGACAGAGAGAAGACCATCTGGGGCAGGGCACAGCACGGCGCTCGCGTGCCTTCGCTGGGTGGAAAGGCAGTAGTCACCACCCTAAAATCAGCATTCTAGAAGACAGCCGGGCGCTCGACAGTAAGACTCCCGCACAGCAGAGGTGAGCACTTCAGGAAGATGGGAAGGCGTCCGCTCCCTGGCCCTCACAGGCCCTTGCCCTCCTCCCCTGCACAGCCCTGCAGCCGCTCTGAAGATGCTCGCTGAGTCATGGCAATCTCTGGAACCCTAAGGCCCCTTATCTGGCACTCCCACCCCGTTCGTGTTTCTGGGACAGTAGAGGGGACAGGATGTGGTCCGTGCCTTCACGTGGCCCAACTTTGTCCCAGCTCGGTCAGTGAGGGCGAGGGCCCACCAGCCCCAGACAGCACACAGGCCTGCCCTGGAGTGGGGGCCACAGCTGACAGAACATGAGCCCTGCAGCAGTCCAGCCCAGGGGAGGGGTGCACAGGAAACCAAAGGGGGCCGGGGCGGGGTGGGGGGCGTGACAGCAGGCTCGACGCTACCAGTGACCACGGTAATGGCACAGCAGATGGGAAACCCATGATGTTGTCCCGTGAGTCAGCTTGCGTCACTGTGGACGTTTCTGCAGCAGGCAGAGACTGGGCCAGGGAGGCACGCGGCCCCCCCAAGGATGTTGGGGTTGACAGGGCAGGGCTCATCCTGTGACACATGTCCTCTCGCTGAAATGTCAACTGTCACGGATGTCAGAAGCCACAAGGCCCCTCATCCCCATGACCCAGGCTCTTCTCATGGTTTCACAGATGACACAGGACAGGACGAACACTTGTGAGTAACACCTGGACTGGTATTAAAGCCACAAATACAAACGCTGACAACCTCCTCCCCTTTTTACTGTGCCCCGAGAGTAATGAAAGGAACGAACCACATGGAAAACAGCTCACAGGACCTGTCTCCCCTGCCTGGCACAAAGGTGCGGGTCGGTGGGTTTGTGGACATGAGTGGCTCTTCGCAGAGCCCACTCCAACAAGGCACTTGCATGCCCTCCCAGGGCTGGAAGGCATCAGCCCTAGCCTGCACTCTCACCCACCTACCTGCACAGCCGATCCCTCTTCCAGGGACGTGTCAATTCTGGAATGCCTGTCCTGCCATCGCTACAGATAGGAAGCACGGTGGCGGGCTCCATGGCTGGCGTGACACCCCGGGACTCTGCGCGGGCAGCCATCCAAAAATCTGAGCTCTGTCGTCCCTCCAGATGTTAACACGCCCAAACCACGGAAAGTGCGACATGGACAAGACATTAATTTTGAAGCGAAAAACAATGTGTTAAGCCCGATGCTCTTGAGTCAAGGCGGTATGGGAGAAAGGCCGGGAAGGGATACACGGGCACTAGGACAGGCTTGAACACTGGGTATAGACAAGGGAGAGAAGAGCTGACGTGAAAGGAATTCTACTCCTCCTACACGGGAACGAGACACTAGTTCTGCAGAATCCCAGCACTCGGCCTGCACCAGCAGGAGAAGGCACAGGCAGAGGGGATGCTGGACCTCGAGCTGCTCCTGTGCTCCCTCCCGCAACGAGCCCTACCCTGCGTCATCTGTGAACCAACCCTCGGTCTCCCTGCTGGATCCTGGGCTCTGTGGTCCCTGCTTATGGAGAATCACATGTGGATGGCAGAATGCCTGCACTGCCTAGCCACAGGTAAGTCCAAAACCACGACCTGAACCCTGGGGCCCCGCGCTGCACCCCCGCCATGGGGGCCGCGTCCCAACGCCCGGGGTCCCTGCGCCACCCCACCACAGAGGCTGCAACCCAAAGCCCCGGGTCCCCGTGCCACACCCCCGCCATAGGGACAGCGACCTGATGCCCCGAGTCCCCGTGAAGGACAGGAGCACCTACTGTCCCCTGTCCTATGCCGTGCTCACTGTTTCTTCAGGTCTGGGGTGCGGAAAGGCAGAGGCGGGACCGGACAGAGCAGTGAGGGGAGGAAGTCTGGAAGAGAAGCTGGGGACACTGGGATGCCCTGAGGCAATAGGAGCAACATAACCAGGGGAGGGGACAGACACAGATTTCGTAACAAAGCAGCAGCAGCAGCTCTGAGGCAGGACAGGCCAGCACATCAGACCAGAGAGGGTTCAGGGCGCTCTGCCAAACCCATCCCAGCACATCCACTTCCTTTCCGGCCACCGACACCACACGCCCTCCCCGTGGCTGGTAGACGCTGCAGTGACGGCTGTCCGAGGCTCTGTGTGGTGGGAGCTGGCACAGGCAGGGAGCACACTGGCCCCGGGGAAACCACAGCCAGTCGTGTCTCTCAGCATCCCGCTGCAGGGCAAGTCACCAGGACCCATTTCCACGTAAGGACGGTAATGGCATCCACCACAGAAACCACAGCTGAACGGGGGGGGCGGTTCTTGCATTTCTGTTTTCCCCAGAAATTTACCTCATTCCTACTTATGCTAGAGCTTCAAGTGCACAGCTAAGAATTCTTTTCTAAATAGGAAACATGTGTTTTACCTTCAGAAGACAGTCTCTGGGCGAACTGGACTGTCCCTGCAGGGAGGAGGACGGGCAGCCAGCCGATGTGAATCCCTGCTC
This sequence comes from Enhydra lutris kenyoni, assembly GCF_002288905.1. Taxonomy (NCBI): domain Eukaryota; kingdom Metazoa; phylum Chordata; class Mammalia; order Carnivora; family Mustelidae; genus Enhydra; species Enhydra lutris. The sequence goes on from NW_019154190.1 coordinate 1,152,031, forward strand.
TCCCGCGGCGGCCCTCCCCAACCCCACGACTCAGGGTTCACCACTTCCCCGGCCTGCGTTCAATGTCCTGACTCGCGGCCTCTACTGCTCCCAGCTTGGACCCAGAGGGCTCAGGGCCGACCCCACGGTCACTCTCTCGTGGACACAGCAGCTCGTATCTTCATCATGACTGCTGCCATCTCAGCTTCTAGGGCAGAGACTGCTGGTTTGACACAAGGGCCCTCTCAAACTGCACAGCCACCACCAGAATTTACAGAGAGAATCCTGACATCTCCCACACAAAGCCATGGGATGCCTTTGCACAAGGGTGGGCGAAGGGTCCCCAATCCCACCAACCTGAGGCATGATGGCTCACATCCACCCTCAGGAAAGGGGGAGCGTTTCCTGCAGAGGACGAGGGTTTCTCAAGCCCCGAAGCCATGTTCTGGGGTTAGTAAGCTGCAGAAGCTGCTGGCTGCAGTGAGAAAGCAGCGTTTTTGTGGGTCGTCACTCAGAGTGACTAAGTTAGACCGGGGAAAGAGTGACAAATCGTGCATATTTAACATATCCCATAGCAAAGATGAGTGCTTTTTTCCAGAAAGGAAAGGGCCAAGCTTAAAGGAGGCAATGCTGATGCAGACACGTCAGGAAGATTTCTTTAAAAACATGTGGGAAGACACACGGTCCCCCTGTGCCCTGGTGGAAGTCTGTGGCACCATGATGACAGGGCCTCCTCACGCAGAGCCTGGATCCGCAGAACCGCTGAGCAAGGAACCAGGGGCAAACCAAAATCTCAACGGAGAAACAATGGAGTTTTCCCTACAAATACACTGAGAAGCAAACGGCAAGGACAGAGGGAAGCCATACCCTAAGACGGTCTTTGCTGAGCGGCCAGCACAGGCCTCAAGCGGGCTGTGAGCCAACAAACACGCAGCACATGTCCTTGAACCAGACAGCTGGTGTCTGATGACCTGAGGCAAGCACACCATGGCGTGGGGCTTTTTAACATTTTCTACGTTCTAAAGATGTGCATGGAGGTCTGCGTGAGTGACGGGACACAATGTCTAGGCATCTACTTCAGAATTACTTGAAAAGGAAAAAGAAAAAGCACTGAACCACCCGGCCACAGGTTGAAGAGAACCTAAAAGTAGTTCTATCAAACATTGTTTAAATTTCTACTTGCTGGACACAAAGTGGCAAGCATCCTCAAGAATCCACTGTCAGGCCCTTGAGAGAGATCTGGGAGAGTGAGCATGTTCCGTTGTACGTGTACCTGTGGAGCCATGCCCACACAACGACAGGCCCGCAACACACATAGCACGCACATGGACACACGCACAGTGCACACGCGGACAGACACACACAGCATGCACGCGGACAGACACATGCACAGTACACACACAGACACACACATAGCACCCACATGGATAGACACATGCACAGCATGCACACACACGGACAGACCCGCAACATGCATAGTACGCACACAGACTGACATACACACGTGCACAGCATGCACGCAGACACACACACACATACACAGATACAGTACACACATGGACAGACATACACAGCATGCACACGGAGAGACATACACAGATGCATGTATGGTACACACATGGATGCACGCACAGCATGCACACGGACAGACATACACACATACTACACACACAGTACACACACAGATAGACACATGCATAGCATGTACACACATGGACAGACATGCAACAGGCACAGCACGCACACGGACACATGCACAGCACACACGTGGACAATTACACAGTATACACATGGAGAGACATACGCACAGCATGCACAAACACGGACACACATGCACAACATGCACACAGACATACAAGCACAATACACATACGGATGCACGCACACTATGCACACAAACACATGCACGGACAGACACAGCAAATGCACAGAGCACACACACGTGCACACATGTACCTCTACCACACACGGGGACGGCACACACATGCACATGCACAGAAAGCCACCATGTGCCTGCATATCCCGCACTCACACAGCCCACATGTACATGGGCATATACACACATTCTAAAGGGGGATGCAGCCATAGGCTGACCGCATGTGCATGCCAGGAAACACAGGAGCTTGGACTGGGCACCGCTCTTATTCTATGTTCTCCAGCTCCAGAGAGGAGAACAAAGCGGGTGGGCACACGACAGGCCCTGTTGACGAGGGGCCAGCATCAAGCAGTGGGGAGCTGTGTGCAGGCAGGAAGGAGCCACATGCAGGGGTATAGTGGCCCCGTGAGTGCACAGTACCTGTCTTAGCTCCTGGGCATCCCCCTCGGAAACCAATGGCTCACTCATCTGCAGTGGAAGCAGCTGGGCCTCCTGGCTCGCCAAGCAGGGCTCGCGGTGCACAGCATGGTCCATCAGCCCAGACGCTGAAATGGAAAACCAAACGGCAGTGACATCGTCTGGAGGTGTGAACCACGTGAGAACTTTCAGACCTTCCATGGGAGGCCATCAGGGCTCTCTGGACAGATGCAGTGTTTCCAGCTCACCCACGGTCTGGCAGGACTCGGCTCTGCTATGCTGAGCTGGGGTAGGGGCTGCCTATGTGCCCTCAGACCCTTGCCCAAGCTGCCTCCACACCCTGCTCTGATCAGAGCGGGCACGGACTGTGCTCTGGGTTTGGCTCCATAACTGCTCTCGCAGGAAAGGGCCTTCATTCGCGTGCAGACATTTCTCTTCTCTGGGGGAAAGGGCTATAGGTGGGAGCCTGGAGAAACGCACACAGAACACCCTACTGGAAACCACGGCATCATCTTGTCCCCCACACAGTGCTGAGGCTCTCTGAGTGCAGGAAAGGGCCAGTTGGCTGGCTGGCTGTGTGGCTGCACGGATGCGGGGGTGCGTCAGAGCCCTGTACATGGCCAGACCCCGCTCAGGGGTGTTCCCAGGCACAGGGCACCTGCACCTAGCCAGGCTCCCCAAAGGGCGGAAGGGCAGCCTGGAGATGCGGTGATAACCAAGGGGATCTTGGAAGCGGCCGTGGCGTGCGACCCGTCCTTTGTTTCAAGCGCTGACTCGAACCCCAACCCTGGCACCACAGGGCCCAGAGAAGGGCCTGCACCTCCCCCCAGGACACAGCACAGCCACGTTCATGGACAGCGATGCCGGGAGGCAGATGGCTGTCCGGAGGCCAGACCGGCTCCTCTGAGCACTTCTCTGCTCCTGAGCAACGGGAGGCCCAGAGGGCCCATAGGACCCTGGCGGCAGGGAGCAGAGCTGCGTGATGAACACATCATCAGGAGAGGAAGGACCAGGCCTGAAGAGTAGGAGCCCAACTGGCCATTCCCAGCACACAGAAATACCCCTGCTATGCTCATTTCTCAATGTAATCCCTGAAGACGGCCTGGCTGAGCAAAGAAAGCATGGCCTCGTCCAGGAGAGATGCAGGCTGGAGCGAGGAAGACACGGGGTTCTCAGGGTCCTGGAGCGGAAGAGGGACCAGGCCCGATGCAGAGAGCTTGGGGACTGGTGCATGAGCAAGAGCTGTGCAGAGGCAGGACCCCGGGTCCCGGCCTGCCTCTGCTGGAGGAGGGTGTGTGCAGAAGCCCCTCTGCTCTGTGTGCGCCCTGGGAAGCCTACAGAGACCCGCCACACCGCAGGTGTATTCAGGCAGCCAGAAAAAACCCTAACTGTACACAATGCACACGGATGTCTGCTCATCTACGTCCTTCTGTAAGAAAAATAAAAGTTGATCGCAACCCAGCAAACTGATGTCACAACCTGTGTTCTAAAACCTCAAAGCTCTGTCCCAGTCTGGCTCCCTAAAGGCTTTTAATTAGCAAGGAACTTTCTGCAGCACGCAAATCAGCGCTGTTCAGCCTCACGGGATCTAAATGTCACTACCTAAAACGTTACATAACGACAAGCACTTTTCTGAAACCGTCAGAGCGAGCTGGAAGACATGATGGCAGAAATAGCAAACGAAGACGTGAACTACCAGCTATTATTAGCCTCAAGAAAAGGCCAACCCATGCCCACGACGTTAACCAGCCCTCGGTGCTAATGCGATGACAAACACTGGTTCCACCTCCCCACTTGGCCTTGGCCCTCCCCTTCCCTGCTTTCTACTCCCCAGGCTCATGGACTCCTGCTCCAGCCAGCCTGGCAGCCCATCCTTGGAGGCTCACACACCATCCCCGGTCCCCATCCCTAGCTCCCCATCCATGGCCTGCTAGTACCCCGTCCCCGGCACCCTGTCCCCAGCCCCTGGTCCTCGTCCCTGGCACCCTGTTCGTGGTCCACTGGTCCTCTGTCCCCGCCACACTGGTCCTCTGTCTCTGGCACCCTGTCCCCAGCCCACTGGTCCTTCGTCCCTGGCCCACCGCCACTCTGTCCCTGGCCCCCGGGGCCCTGCCCGTCCTGCTCCTCATCTGCACACATCACACACACAGACGGCCCCCAGCACAAGTGTGATGGCATGTCCTCCACTCTGCAGCTCCATGAGTGACAACCTTCCCTCATCTGTCCTGCCATCATTCCGCTTGCACACCTTTGATATTAACATGCTTGGTACCGCACTGGTTCTCTGAGACCAAGGCCTGCGTCTGACTCACACGTGGGCCTGGCCCTGGGCCCCTTTAGCACTGCTGTGCTTTCCATTCCAAGACCCAGAGCTATCTTCTGGAGGGACACGCTGATATTTCTTTGAATATTTAACGGAACAGGTTTTACTTAAGCAGAAAGCCCAAACAGAGAATTTTTCTTCCTGGAATACACTGAGTCACGGTATCTTTCACGGCCAGCAGGATGACACCGGGCACGGAGCTCGGCACCCCTGGTGCTCTGTATTGAGACCTGAGTCACTGACTCAGTTCAACGCTGTGAGCTATCTTCTGAAAACATCGATTAAAATGGTTTCGTCTCTAGAGCCACTAATAATCACAGTCAAACACAATCAGCACAAAGTGTTCAAGCTGCAAGGGGACTTACGCATGATCTCACTTCCTGGGAACAACAGCTGGGCTGGCAGGGGCATCTGCAGATGCCAGTGTCCTTTATGGACAGGTCTGCATCTGAGCAAGAACTCCCCAGCCCACTCTCACCCAAAGCCTGTCTGCTCACGGGACCATTTTCCTCCTTGTCCCTGGGACCTGAAAGCCTCATCCATGACACAGGGAAGGAAATGCCTACCTTACCCAGGGACAGACCCAGAAGTTTAGAGAACTGGGGTGGGAAGCCCTTTCCACAAAATCCCAAGTGCCCAAGCCCTCAACACTGCAGGAAGGTAACAGAGAGAGCAAGCCTACTCAGTAGAGAGAAAGTAAAGCCCTCGGCAAATGTACCTTGGACCCAAGCAAGAGTCCTCGGAAGATCAAGTGGGTGAGAACCGACAGCCCCCAAAGGTCCACAGGGGCCAGGGGTGGTCTGTGAGAGGTCAGCGTGGCGCCCGTGTCCTAGTGACCGCATGGCTGGGGGGGGGGGTCTGTCAGTGGTCAGCGTGGGGTCGGTGTGGCGGGGACGCGGGGGGGGGGGGGGGGGTCTGTGGTCAGCGTGGCGTCTGTGTCCTAGTGACCACATAGGTGGGGGTGTCTGTTTGTGGTCAGTGTGGTGTCCATGTCCTAGTGACCACAAAGGTGGGGGGGGTCTGTCTGTGGTTAGTGTGGTGTCCATGTCCTTGTGACCACATGGGTGGGGGGTCTGTGAGTGGTCAGCATGGTGTCCATGTCCTAGTGACCACATGGGTGGGGGGGTCTGTCTGTGGTCAGCATGGTGTCCGTGTCCTAGTGACCACACAGGTGGGGGATCTGCGAGTGGTCAGCGTGGCATCTGTGTCCTAGTGACCACACTGGTAGGGAGGGGTGCCTGTCTGTGGTCAGCGTGGTGTCTATGTCCTGGGATTGGAACTCCACCACTTGAAGCCCAAGTCTTAAATGACAGTGTCCCCAACGTGTATTACTGTGAAATAGATGTTTGTGCTCCTGATGCCAGGGGCTGTTCTGGGTACTTGAGAGGTGGTCATCAGGAGCCCAGCTGGGTCCAGTCCGGACGGAGTACATGTCCCAGTGTGAAAGTGTGGCAGACCACCAGAGGGCGAGTGTTGTCTCTTAAATGAGGTGGTCAGAGAAGGCTTCTCTCCAAGGTGGCAGTTGGCAAACAAGAAAGACAAAAATAAGTACCAAAAAGACCATAAAATGCTATGCATGGGCCATGCTGTGAAGTCTTCTTCCTAAAACCTGTCACGCCAGGACCCTGAGACAACATGAAATACAGTGCAACTGGGAAATAGTCTACAAAACCTCAGCACAACTCCTGCAAGCTGCTGAGACCCTCAAAGCAAGGAGAGCTCAGGGAGCCGCCACAGGTCACATGGGAGTCCAGACGGGGGTCCTGGGACAGCAAGCACGGGGGGATCTGGAGAGAAGGCGGACAGGCTTGCTAGCTGTGACAGAGAGGATGGCAGCCGCAGGGGACCATCCTCCCAGCTCGTCCCCAAGCCTGAAAAGACCCTACTTTAAAGGTACTGTACACACAAACAGTCATTTTCCGCTGCTTTTCCCCAGGGTGGATGCAGTCCACCAGTGTCATTCCCAGCCCCTGAAGCCCAGGAGACCCTGGCGCCTGCCCCTGGCCGATCCACCTCCACCACGCAGGACTGGAGGTCTCTGGAAAGTTCTCCAGACGCTGACTCAAAGGCAAACCTGGGTTCCGTGGCAACACTGCCACCTGCTGGCCACGCATTCTACCCGACCGGCTTCTGGAGGAGAGGCATCTGTTTCTGAGAAGTCAAGTCATGGTTTCCACCTCCACGGCCTCTGTTTTCCAGCGTGGGAGAGGGAAAACACCGGTGCTGGCAAAAAGCAGCAGGAGAGACAGAGAGGGCCTGCCCAGGCCTCCCGCGGAGCCCTCGGAAAGCCGGACACTGTCCCACGTGTTGGCCTCCTCCCTGCTTCCCCTCCTCCCCCACAAACACCCCCATACTCTGGAGGCAGGGTGCCTCACTGAGGGAGGATGGCACCTCTCGGTCCACGTAGACAAGACACACTGTGGGAACCCCCCTGCTCCCGCCCCTGAGGCTCAAGTGAGCACCAGGGTGAACATCCATCTGTCATCACAATGTGGTCCCGTTCCCTCCGCACACACACCGTGGTCTGTGACGGTGATGGGTGAGGCCACACATTCCCAGTCCAGGTCCTGCTGGGAAGGTGTCTGAGGATGTGGTGAGGGCCCAGCACCAGCTGACCTTCCGTGAGGGAGCCTGTCTGTGCCCTCCCTGAGGAGGAAGATGTGCAGCCCATGTGCCCTTCCCGACGGCGGGCCCTGAGGAACCTGCACTCACCTGGCTTCCTGCCGGGGGACCACAGTCCTGGCATGCACCTCCCACCCTCCCTCCCTGTCTGTACCTGGACACGCAGGGTCAGAGCGGGCCCAGCAAGCCTCTTCTCCCCTGTATGGTATGTGCTTCCTCTGCCACCTGTCTCGTGACACCCTGTGCCGTGTCCTCTCTCTGGAACCACCCACGGATGTGCTGGAGCTCCGTGAGAACAGGATGGCAATTGCCTGGCCCAGGGAGTTCCCCATAAGCACTAGCAGAATGAACAGCTGGATGTGTTACCAGCCCTGGGGCTCCTCACGGCCCAGGCCCCTCCCAGAGAAACAGGAGGGTGGGGGCAGCCGATGTCCTGCCTGAGGCCTCTCTCAGGCTCACTGCGACTGCCCATCCTTCTCAGCCCCTTTATGTGCTGCCCAGTGCTGCCTTGAGAAAAGGGCCAGAGAAAAATCTGGAAATGCCACGAAATTATATTTGTACACTAACACTTCCGATATTTTGGTGCTTATGGGACCACATCTATTTTCAGGTACATTTCTTTCAAAACACGAAGTCATGTAGAATAATGTAAAAATATTTATGTGTTAGGGAACCAGGTTACACATTAGCACTGAAAAACAATCACTTTAGAGCAAAAAGAACCTAGAACAGTCATAAGCATACTCCTCCTGTAACAGACATCCAGCAATCAGAGTTAATAATAAGGAAGGACTACTGGCCTGTTAGCAGGATCATGGTAACACAGACACAAGCTCACCTGGGACAGTAGAGAAAATAGGGTATTTTGTGACTTTGTGATTTCTTAGGCTGGGCACAAAACAAGCTGACGGGGAATTTACCCAGGTAAGGATTTCTGTCATGGAGAATGACAATCTGGCAGAGGGACAGGTAGCTTCCGAAGCCAACGGGACGCACAGCTACAGCATGGCAGGGACTCCTACAGAGCCAGAAAACCAAGCAACGGCAGAGCAGAAAACAAACACAGACGAGGCAACCCACAGAGAAAACTCATGATGCCCGAAAACAAGCAAGTAGCATCAGACTCGCCATGCCACCGTCAATCACAGACATGAGAACACACATGAGCGAGATGCCACCTGACAGCATCCAGATGGCAAACCCGGGATGTCAGACGGCCCTGGGCTGGGACCCAGGACCCAGGACCCCTGCTGCAACTGCCCAGCTCCATGCTCCCACAGAGAGACTCAGAGGGACAGGAGGAAGGCCTGCAGACCCAAAGAAACTATGCCGCAGTTTTCAGAGATTGATTCGTAAATAAGTCCCTGGAAGGCGGGACAGGATGACTCTGATGCTGCGCTCAGGGGTGGAGGCACTGGACGCCCACCAGGGTGGGCAGGTCAGTGCTAGCAAGTCCCACGGAGGAAAGGAGGAAAGCCTCATGTGGAGCCTTCCTCTGTTCTGAAAGGGCCACCAAGCCCTGCCAACCTCGGGGACAACCCATCCAGCCCTCAGGTGTGAGACACACCTGAGCTCTGGGACTAGGGAGAATGGTCTGCAGGGTCTTCATTTACAAACAATGGATAGTCAGTGGTGCACTGCAGGCGTGCTGTGTTGGACCTCGACCTTGGAGACTAGTGCGCAGGCCGGGCCGGAGCTCACTCACCCGCCTGCCAGACGGTGCAGCCCTTCTCTGCTGGGGAAGATATTCTGGCACTTTTGGGCATCAAGGCGCCTTCTAACAATTCCATCTTCTGGCTGAATTGCACCTCCAAAATGGGGAGAGCCTCTGGCATCCTGGCGGATATCAGGCGATAAGCTATGTCTGGCTTCCCAATGAACCGCTGGCGAATGCTAATTTCATAAGGCGTGTGAACCTTAATGTCATCTATATCTTCTCTTTCAAATCTGTGCATGAGCAAAGAGCTTGAGTCATGGATTTCCAACCCCGACACAAGGAGGGTGAGACTTCCTGCTTTAACATGATACCCTGTCCCCTGGGAGACAACAGCAGGAATTCGGACCACCACCCCTTCTTTTCCAAGAGCTTTGGGACCAGCCGTTGCGGTGCCTTTCTTGGGATTCGATTCTGTCGGCATCTTCCAAAGCTTGGAGCTAAAGGGCCACCAAGAAGGGGACTCCAGCTCTGTCAGCAACCTAAAAGCCCAAACAAAACACAGAAACACAGTGAACTGAGTGTTAATGTTTTGAGAACCGCTTTAGCCTTTATAAAGCAGTTAGCCTTTTTATAGTGTTCTTTTCCACAAGCAACCCACGAAGCAGAAGAGCAGGAAGCACTCTGCCTGTTTTAGAAAAGAAAACTGAGGCTAAGCGCAGCATCTCTTAGGGTTACAGACACAAGCCCATAAGCAGTAAACACACAACAGGAACACACGTCCTCTGACTAGAATGCTGCCCTTTTCACATCGGACTGTGGGTAATTCTGACTCAAAATAATCTGCAGTAACCTGTCCTGTTCAATGTGGTAACAAGCACATGGGTCTACAGGCACCTGAGTGTGACTGACCTAAGTGGGGACTGAATTTTCAACCGAAGTACCTGTGGCTAGTGGCTACAGCACTGATGGGACCACTGTGAAATATCCACGAATACCAAGAGATCTACCTCGTAGCAAGAAAATGGAAGCAGAAAAGGAAGAAGAAAGGAACACAGATCAAATGGCATAAGCAGAAAATAAAACTCAAGAGGGCGGGGTTAGACTCCACCATATTAGTAATTATGCTACATATAAATAGATGAAATCCTCTAATTTAAAGGCAGATTGTCAGCCTGGATTAAAGAAAAAACCAACAACATACAGCGGCATCTTCTTCACAATAGACACTGTGAAATATAAGGACACAGAAACATCAAAAACACCGGGGATGGGGGAGGCCTGGGGGGAGATACATTGTGCCAAAAGAAAGCTCTCAGAGCCTGTTACCTGGGAAAAAGACAGACAACACACAATAAAAAAGAAAGTCAATTTGACAAAAAAAAGTTAGTGCTAAACATGTATATCTAACAAAACTCCAAAATGCACTGATCAAAAATTAACAAAATTATAAGGAGAAATAGACAATCACAGCTGTAGACTTTAACAAATTTTCTCCATAATTAATACAGCAAGAAGACAAAAATGACTAATAAGAACATAAACACTATTCAATTCACTCAGCCTGGTGTTTACTGAACATTATCCGACCACTGAATGCACTCTCTTTTAAAGTACATTCAGAAAAAAGAGCAACACATCTCAATAAATTCCAAGGTCTGAAACCCTACAGAGCATACCATCTGTCCCCAAAGAAATGAAATCTGAAATTAATGACAAAACACTAATACAAATTCCTCAAATATCTGGAGATTAAGCATAATTCTAAATAAAGGGAATCAGAAAAGTGAATGAAACAAAATGGAGTGAATGAAACAAAACCGTATGTAGGAAATGGCAGGATGCAAACAGTGCAGTCATGAGGAAAATTTGTAGCTCTCAATGCATGCATCTGAAAATGTCTTAGAAAGGGTTAAAATCAGTGATTTAAGCTCCTGTTCCAAAAAGTTATAAATTAAACCCAAAGTAGAACAGAAAAGCAGAAATCAATGAAATTGAAAACAGAAAAAAGAGAATATTAACAGAGCCCAAAGTTGGTTTTTCGAAGTCATTTTTAAAAAGTAAACCCTTACAAGAAATGATCAAGAATAAAACAAAGAGGGGCGCTTGGGTGGCTCAGTCGGTTAAGCCTCTGCGTTCTGCTCACGTCGTGATCTCAGGGTCCTGGGATTGAGCCCCACATTAGGCTCCCTGCTCAGCAGGAAGTCTGCTTCTCTCTCTTCCTCTGCCCCTCCCCCTGCTTGTGCTCTCTTGGTCTCTGTTAAATAAACAAATAAAATCTTAAAAAAAAAAGAATAAAACAAAGAAACTGCATATTACCAATATCAGGAACAAAAAAGGCATCACCATAGATTCTTTAGCGTTTGAAATAAGGGGATATCATATCCAACTTCACACCAAGAAATGGGACAACTTACATGAAACAGATAAAATACTCCAAACACCCAACCTTCCAAAACTGCAACAAGAAGTAGTTTAAGACTATAAATACCCGGGCGCCTGAGTGGCTCAGTGGGTTAAGCCTCTGCCTTCAGCTCAGGTCATGATCTCAGGGTCCTGGGATAAAGCCCCACATCAGACTCTCTGCTCAGCAGGGAGCCTGTTTCCCTCTCTCCCTCTGCCTGCCTCTCTGCCTACTTGTGATCTCTATCAAATATATAAATAACCTCTTAAAAAAAAGAATATAAATACCCATAATGAAGTGGCAGCAAGAGAAATTTGGAAAAAATCCCATTTACGAATATTCCAAAAATAATAAAATACCTTAGGGATAATTTGAACCAAGGAAGTGAAAGGCTTGTATTCTGAAAACAAAAACAAAAACAAAAACTAAAACTGAAGACACAAACAAATGGAAATACATACCATGCTCATGGATGGCAATAATTAATACTGTTAAAATGTCCACACTACCCAAAGCAACAGACAGATTTAATGCAATCCTTATCAAAATACCAGAACATTTTTTTCACAGAACTGAACAAATAATACTAAAATTTGTATGGAACCACAAAAAACCTCAACTAGCCAAAGTGATCTTCAGAAATAAGAACAAAGCTGGAGGTATCACAATCCCAGATTTCAGGATTTATGACCAAGTTGTAGGAATCATAACAGCATGATACTGGCACAAAAACAGACATGCAGATCAAAGGAACAGACCAGAGAGCCCGGAAATAAACCCACACTTATGTGGTCAGTTAATCTGTGACAAAGGAGTCAAGAATAGACAACAGGACAGTCTCTTCAACAAATGGTGCTGTGAAAACGGGACAGCCACATGCAAAAGAATGAAATAGGACCCCTTCTTATACCATACACAAAAATTACCTCCAAATGGATTAATGGATTAAACTGAGACTTGAATCCATAAAACTCCTAAAAGAAAACATATACAGTAAAATCACATTGACATCGGCCTTAGTACCATATTTACAGATATGTCTCCTGAGACAATGGAAACAAAAGTGAAAACAAACTATTGCGACTACATCAAAATAAAAAGCTTCTGCATAGTGAAGGAAATCACTGACAAAACAAAAAAGTAATCTACTGAATAGAAAAAGATATTTGCAAATGATACATCTGAGAAGGGGTTAATAGGCAAAAGATATACAACTCATAACCAAAACATACAAACAACCCAATTAAAAAATGGGCAGAAGATCTGAATAGGCATTTTTTCAAAGACGACATCCATGTGGCCAAAAGACACACCAAAATATCTTAACATCACTCATCATAAGGAAATACAAATCAAAACCACATTAAGATATGGAATGGCTAAAATTAACAACACAGGAGAAAACAGGAGTTGGTGAGCATGCAGAGAAAGGGGAACCCTCATGCACTGTTGGTGGGAATGCAAATTGGTGCAGCCACTCTGGAAAATGGTAAGGAGGTTCCTCAAAAATTAAAAATAGAATTACCATATGATCCAATAATTCCACTACTGGGTATTTACCCAAAGAAAATAAAAACACTAGTGATAAAGATATTGTATCCCTATGTCTACTGCAGCATTATTTATAGTAGCCAAAATATGGAGGCAACCCATCTCTCCACTGATGAATGGATAATGAAGAGGACACACACACACACACACACACACACACACACCAGGGACTATTACTCAGCCACAAAAAAGAATGAAGTCTTGTCATTTGCAAGACTCCATTGTGGATGGAGCTAGATGGTATTATGTGAAGTGAAATAAGATAGAGAAAGACAAATGCTACATGACTTCACTTACATGTAGAATCTAAACATGTAAGCAAAAGAATAAACAAACAAAGAGCAGAAAGAGACCCATAAATAGAGAAGGGATGGTGGCCAGAGGGGAGGGTTGGGGGAGAGGGTGGTACAGGCTTCCAGTATGGAGCAGATAAATCATGGAGATAAAAGGTACAGCCTAAGGAATACGGTCAATGATACTGTAATATCAACACAGATGGTAGTTACGCTTGTGCTGGGCATAACATTCACCTGTCAAATCACTACGTTGCACACCTGAAACTAATACGACATTGTGTGTCAATGATACTTAGCTAAAAAAAAAGGGGTGCATGGACATCCTCCCTCAGTGAACTATACTGTAGTGTGCTTTCCCCTAATTGGAACAGTGTCTGAAAATGTATGTGAGGAGTCACAGGTAACAAGGGAAACTGTACCGGCTCAGTAGAGGGGGCCAGTAACAAGACCCCACCCTAATTCTCCCAGCCAGGGTACAGGTGCAGGGAAGTGAAATCCCACCCCCAGCCAGCAGTGACAGGTGTCTGTACCTACTGCAAGGCACAAACTAGGGCCAAGTGGGGAATTGGGGCTCTCGCTCTCACATGGCAGTAAGAGGAATCGGTGTTTTTCTTTCTTTCTTTTTTTTGGAAGACAGAAGGTGAGAGGGGAAGGAGAGAGAGAATCTCAAGCAGGCTCCATGCCCAGCATGGAGCCAACATGGGGCTTGATCGCACCACCCTGAGGTCACGGCCTGAGCTGAGATCAAGAGTTGGAAGCTGAACCCACGGAGCCACCTAGGTGCCCTAAGAGGAATCAGCTTCTTACTCCCAGGGCACCATCAGGGAAAACTAAACAAAAACAAGACCCAGAGTTGTCCAGGATACAATGAAGAATCACCCCGCCAAGAACCAGGAAAAGTTCCTCTTAAATAAAAAATACAAGCAAATGCCAAAACCAGGATGAAACTGATGGGATTACTAGACAGGGATTCTAAAGCAACATCAGAAAAGTATTTCCACAAGCAACTATGGACATGTTGGAAATAAATTAAACCACAGTCTTAGCAGAGAAACAGAAGACACAGTAAAGTATCTGAGAATTTTTGAACTTAGAAATACAAGAACTGATATAAAAAATGGGTCGATGGAGACTGCAGCCAGAGATGAAAGATAAAAGAATCCATGAGATTAAAGGTCAAAGAAGAGAACAACAGAGAGAAAACACTAAAAACAACAATGAGAACAAACCCAAGGGTCTAAAACAAAAGACTGAACATTCACATCACCAGCACTCCAGCAGAAGAGAAAGACTGAAAGCTGGAAAAGTACTCGAACAAATATTGGCTGACCATTTCCCAAATTAGGCAGAAATACATAAGCCCACAGGATCAAAATACACTAATCAGACCCACACAGCATACCAAAGAAATCACTATGAAATTTTATGTTAAACAAACAAAGAAAAGATCTTGACAGTGGCGTGAGAGACCCCTCACCTACAGGAGAAAACCAAATCGAATGACAGCACACTTCTCGTCAGAAACCATGGAGCCAGAAGGAAGTGGAACAGTGGTTTTCAGTGCTCAAAGAAAAGAACTGTCAGTTCACAAAATTCCACACTGAGTGAAACTTTTCTTCAGGAATAAAGAGGTAATTCAGTTACTCTCAGAGGAAGAAAACCCACAAAGAAACTGCTGCTAGCGGGTCTGCCCTGAAAGAACGTCTCGAAGAAGTTGTCGAATCAGAAAGGAACTGAAAAGGGTAGCTAGCAATTCCAGAACATCAGGAAGGAGGGTAGAGAAATAGAGTAAATATACAGGGAAATAAAATACACTCACTTTTTCTCTTGAGCTGGCTAAAATATGTAAAAGTGGTTCTCAAATAGGTACACCAAGTTAAGATAATCACCCTACGGGATTCCTACAAATCGTCTTATAAGTTAGAGACATAAAGACAGGTTAGGTTCCTACACAGCACTGACCAGTTACATGTCAACACCAGCACACTGTGCCCAACTGCGCGTATACAACGTAGTACCTAGAGTGACTGGCGAAGGGTCTGTGTGAGGAGGCACACTGAGGACAGTGCACGGAAGTCACCATGGAGTTCTGAGATAATATTCAGGTAACCTGTAGGAGGTGGGGGGGGGTGGGGAAGGAAACAAACAACAGAGGGAACAAGTAACACAAAAATAAAGCAGCAGATGTCAGTGTTTTTATACCGCACTAATAATTACATCGCCAGGATGGCAAAACTGTTCCACGTTCAATCCACTTTCTGTCAGACTCCTAGCTGGCTCCTGTGCAGAAGCTGGCCAGTGAACCCTAAAGTTCATACAGAAATGCAAGGGGACCGAAGAGCCAGAATGATCCTGAAAAAGAAGAACAGAGCTGGCGGACCCTACCACCTGCGTGCAAACCCTACTACAAAGCTCTGGACATGAAGTTGGTGTGGCGCTGTCACAAGGTCAGACACATGGATCAGTCTAGAAGCAAACCTTCATGCGGAGGGTCAGCTGGCCTCCAGTAAGGATGACCAGACAGCTCACCAGGGAAGCACTGAACTGAAATGCTGCTGAGACCACTGGATATCCACATACAAAGAAAAGAAGTCCAGCCCATTTCTCATGCCGTGAACTCTAAGTGGATCACAGACCTTAACAGAAAAGCTAAAGTTTGGACCATGCAGTGAAGCAGACATGACACCAAAGGCAAATGATGAAAGAAAGTCAGATACACTGGACCTCGTCAAACTTTAAATCCTTTAGGCTTGCACCCAGGCAGGCCTGAGCCACAAGCAGGGGAGGCGGTCAGGCCCTGGGACTCTGGGATCCCGAGGAGGAGCTGAGGATGTGGCCAAAAACAGGGCCCAGGTGCACGTCTGCCATGGTCATCTGTCACAGTCGGACCATGCTCCAGGGAGGGAAGTCTGCTTGGCAGTGTGTGAAGGAGGCAACTGCAAAGCTCTGAAATGCTCACTGCTTGAATGCAGAAGATCAGTGTTGCATGCCGCATCAAGAACACGAGTAAGAAAGGAACACTTGGTACTCTTATGTTGAAGCCAAAATAAAAACAACAAAGCATTTTCTCTGGTCACTTAAAACAGAGAAGCCAAAATAGGACACAGACGCTTTGCCTCGTCTGTCAGGTTGGACCAGTTTTTCCCACCAGGAACACAGGAGATGGGGGAGGAATTCTGCTTTTTAACACGTACAAAGTAAACGATTCTCTTGCTCTAAGTTATTTTAGGAAGAAAAAATGAACAGTTATGAGCTGGGAGCATCCTAACATGTTTTGAAAGCTGTTCTAAAGCAAAGTGGAGTACCTGGACGGCTCAGTCCACAGAGCATGCGACTCTTGATCTCGGAGTTATGAGTTCAAACCCTACATTTGGCAGAGAGATTACTTTAAAAAAATCTGAAGCACTAAAAGTGGACAGATTATTATTTTCAAACCTGACTCTTCAACCAAATGACACACTTTGTACATCCTTTGTGAATATCATGAAGGCCACTGATGGGACTTAAAATTGTTAACATGCAGCCTGAGGAGAAAATGTCTATTGGGAAAGTTGAGGATAAAACTTTCTTTCACTCAGTCTGTCCTATTTAGTTCAAAAATAAATTGTGTTGGATTCCTTGGAGAAAAAAAATTAAAATTCTCTGCTTCAAAGAATATCTTTAAGAAAGTAAAATGGGGGCACCTGGGTGGCACAGTTGGTTAAGCATCCAATTCTTTTTTTTTTTAATTTTTTATTTCTTTTCAACGTAACAGTATTCATTGTTTTTGCACCACACCCAGTGCTCCATGCAATCTGTGCCCTCTCTAATACCCACCACCTGGTTCCCCCAACCTCCCACCCCTCGCCCCTTCAAAACCCTCAGATTGTTTTTCAGAGTCCATAGTCTCTCATGGTTCACCTCCCCTTCCAATTTCCCTCAACTCCCTTTTCCTCTCCATCTTCCCATGTCCTCCATGTTATTTGTTATGCTCCACAAATAAGTGAAACCATATGATAATTGACTCTCTCTGCTTGACTTATTTCACTCAGCATAATCTCTTCCAGTCCCGTCCACGTTGCTACAAAAGTTGGGTATTCATCCTTTCTGATGGAGGCATAATACTCCATGGTGTATATGGACCACATCTTCCTTATCCATTCGTCCATTGAAGGGCATCTTGGTTCTCTCCACAGTTTGGCGACCGTGGCCATTGCTGCTATAAACACTGGGGTACAGATGGCCCTTCTTTTCACTACCTCTGTATCTTTGGGGTAAATACCCAGTAGTGCAATGGCAGGGTCATAGGGAGCTCTATTTTTAATTTCTTGAGGAATGTCCACACTGTTCCCCAAAGTGGCTGCACCAACTTGCATTCCCACCAACAGTGGAAGAGGGTTCCCCTTTCTCCACATCCTCTCCAACGCATGTTGTTTCCTGTCTTGCTAATTTTGGCCATTCTAACTGGTGTAAGGTGGTATCTCAATGTGGTTTTGATTTGAATCTCCCTGATGGCTAGTGATGATGAACATTTTTTCATGTGTCTGATAGCCATTTGTATGTCTTCATTGGAGAAGTGTCTGTTCATATCTTCTGCCCATTTTTTTATATGATTGTCTGTTTTGTGTGTGTTGAGTCTGAGGAGTTCTTTATAGATCCTGGATATCAACCTTTTGTCTGTACTGTCATTTGTGAATATCTTCTCCCATTCCGTGGGTTGCCTCTTTGTTTTGTTGACTGTTTCCTTTAAGCAATACAATTCTTGATTTCAACTCCTGATCATGATCTCAGGGTCGTGGGACTGAGCCCCTGGGGTTCATAACTCTGTGCTCAGTGGAGAATCTGCTTGAGATTCTGTTTCTCCCCCTTTGTCCCTCCTCACTACAGGTCTAAAATAAATAAAGAAATCTTAAAAAAAAATAAGATGATAATCCACAGAAAGGAAACAAATATTCTCAAATCATGTATCCGATAAAGGGACTTCTATACAGAATATATAAAAGACTCTTACAAACTCCATAATAAAAACACAAGCACATAAAAGATGGTCAAAGACTGAAAACAAATCATACGCATGGAAAAAAGTGTATGAAAAGATGCTCGTTATCTTGAGGAAAATGGAAGTCAAACCCCCCAGTGAGATGCTACCTCACACCCACTAGGAGGGTTACAATGGAAAAGACAGATGAGAAAAAGTGTTGTGAGGTTGTGGGGAAACCAGAGTCCTCACACGTTACTGGTGGGGATGTAAACTAGTGCAGCCACTTTGGAAAACAACTGGTCAGTTTCTCGAAATGCTGAGGAGACCCAGCAATTTCCCTCCCAAAGGAGATGAAAACAAACATCCACAGCAGCTCTACTCATAACAGCAGCAAAGCCGAAACAGCAAATCACCCATCCAAACTGGTCGACGGATAAACAAAATGTGATCCATCATACAACAGAGTATTAGCCAGAAACACAGAGCAACAGGACTCCTGGCTGGCTCAGTCAACAGAGCATGTGACTCTTAACCTCAGGGTTGTGAGTTCAAGCCCCACACTGGGCATAGAGCCCACCAAAGACATGACGCTTATGTGAACTCTCTAGAAGAGACAAGGCTACGCACAAAGAGTAGATCAGTGGTGCCCTGGGCAGGATGAGGACAGAGTGACTGCCAAAGGGCTCAAGGCAACTTTTGCGAGTGACAGAGAGGTCCTAAAATTGGACTACAGTGAAGTCCGCACAACCCTGTAAATTTACTAAAAATCACTGACTCATTCACATACAACAAGTAAGTTTTATGGTATATAAATGAGAAGACTGTTGTACAAAGTCTACAAAGACACCTCAGAATAAAACATCAGCATATCTAGGATGGGCGAAACCAGCAGCCACAATCCTACTCAACTTAGCACTAACATACACGAGGAAGACAGTGCAAAACATCCTCAAAGTGCTGGGCTACATCGAGCTCAACCATGAAGTCAAACGGTCACTCAAGAGTGCCACCCTCCAACATGCGACACCAAGGCCACGCTGCTTACTCACACACAGCAGTGCAAATACAACCGAAGTAATCACAACTAGATTCCAGCCAACTCCTAATACCAAAACCAGGTTACCAACTTGTGTTCGTTTCATTTAGAGAGAGATACAGAATACCAGGAAGTAGGACATGTATACCCCAGAGTTTTAGTGTATATACACAAATTTGTTATCTAGATGTCAATGGGGCCCTCTGGCTGCTTTTGGTTGTGACTGCAGGGAGGTCAGCAGAGAGGTCTCAACTACCACGGACTGAGGTGGATTTCCAGCCATATGGATTCAAGGGGACAAGACCTATTTCCTTCTCCCCTCACAGGAGCCAGGTGTCTAAGAACATCTTTGTCCATTCATTAGCTGAATGGAGAGAGACAAAGGAAGAGAACTTCAATGATCACACACAAGAGAGACATGGTTTGCAAGCACAGTTTGGAAAGGACACAAAGGTCCGCCCCGACCCTCAATAAGCGAAGACCACTGATCCCCAAGGAGTAGGAAAATTAGGGTTCCAGATGGAAAAAGTCAGCTCAGGCTGCTGTAACAAGTAACGCACACCTAATGGCCTGACCAACAGCCTGATTTCTCAGTTATGGAGGCTGCGAAATTCAAGATTGGAGGGCCAACAGACTCAGTTTTGGGAGAGAGCTCTCTCCCTTGGCTTGGCGATGGCTGCCTTTTCGTGTCCTTACACAGCAGAGAGACATTTCGAGCCCCTTCCTCTTACACCCTCATCTAACTCTAATCACTTCCCAAAGGCAATGCCTCCTAATGCCATCACACCGAGGGGCGACCTCAACATATTAATTTCAGGGACACAAATACTTAGTCCATAACAGACTTACCACAACATAATAGAATGTGTAGTTCTCAAGAAAACAATTACAAAACATACAAAGAAAGGAGGACATATGGCCCATTCATAAAGCCCATTCCCGTGTCTGAGGAACCTCTACTATTTTAATTAACTAGTTAAAGATGTTACACCAGAATCTTAAAATGTGTTCAACACGCTAAAGGAACATAACAAATAACTGAAAGAAATCAGAAAAAAAGTCTGAATAAAATAACAACATCAGTAAAAAGACAGAAATTATGAAAAGGAAGCAAATTCTAGAGCTGAAAAATAACAGTAACTGGAATGAAATACTGACCAGAGAGATTCAATAGCATATTTGAGCAGGGAGAACAGAGAATCAGTGAACTTGAAGGTAATACCTTTGAAACTGCCCAGTCTGAGGAAAGAAAGAAAAAAGAAGGAAGAAAAATGAAGAGAGCTTAAAGGGCCTGTGGGACTCCAGCAAACATCTACAAATGCATTGTAGGAATCCTAGATGGATGAAAGAGAGAGGACAGAACATTCCTTTGAAGAAACAATGGTTGATGAAATCTGATAAAAGGCATGAACGTGCACATTCAAGCTCAACAGAAGCCCCAGCTCCTGCCCCCAGAAAGATAAACGTAAAAAGATCAGGACCAAGACATGCTATAGTTAAAGTGTTGAAACCAGAGCACAAGTGGCCTGCCACATTCAAGAGATTCACCATAAGAAGTGGTCAAGTAACTGGCTGAACAGCCCACAATGGAGACTCAGTATTGGTCTCCAGACCGGGTATGCGGCAGTGGCCATGGCCAAGCTGGCCTTGGTGAGTTGGCATCCATGTTGCTGAGAGCCATCATAGCTTCTGTCTCTGTCACCACGGCCACTTTACTCATGGGCCCATTGGGCAACCACAGGAGACACTGGGGAAACAGGCTGACTGGGATCCAGAGAACAGGTCACCCTATCCCCTTAATTATCACAATCCTCCTCTGCTGAAGAGACACTGGTGAGTGTTCTCATGGAACGCATCTTTGCCTCCTGTCCCACTCACAGAAGTGGGACATCTAGCCACATTCTTCTACCCCAGACCTCCCTGTCATCAAGTTTCCAATCGAATTTCTTCCCTTCCCCACACATCCAGCCAAACCGCTGGCCACAGTCCATCAGTATACAGCCGAGCCTCTGGCCATGTGTCCTTCCAAGGAACCTGTTTAGCAGAGTACCACACGACGGTCACCTGTCAGGAACTCCAAACACTTCTGCCCACAGCATCTTGGTGTTGGGAGTTACCACAGAACACAACATGGTCAGGCTTTGTTTAGCTTTGTTCACATACAGAAGAGAGAGTTCCAGGAGCGGACACTGCTCTCTCACCGCCAGCAGGTGCTCCTGGCAGCTGATGCAGAACAACCGGCTTAGATACTTCCCTCTAATGCTGCAGTTCAAGAACCACTCCGCCCTAACAGAGTCTTAACTACAAGAGGCTGGGGGGGCCTGAGAGCCACTGACAGGCATGTTTCCGTAGAACAAAGAGCCCCAGTTGAGCTTGTAACAAGGAAAGCTATTCCCCTACAAGGGAATGAGCCTGGCACAAGCTGTGTGTTCCACCCCTAAAGCCCATTCTTAGGAGGCTGAGAGTGGGCTAACAGACTTTATGCACAAGACTGCCTTCCCAGCACAATGAATTTTCCAGGTGCATGGCCTGAAGGGTTCTTGGGTGATGCCTACGCATTGCACAAAACCATCTGTAACCCAGGCCCCACTATTCTCCTCCTCAGTCAACTGATTGTGGGGCTCTCCCCGTGTAGGAAGTGTGCCCTGGTGCCCGAGGTGCAGGCAGGGAGAGAGGCGGTGTGGCAGGAGTGCGGCCCACGTGACCAGCCCATGCCTTCAGCGCCTGCTTCAAGCCTCATCTCCTGCACCCAATCGTTCTGTGGTGCGTGCCACACTTCACAGCTCAGTGGGTCAGACAACACCTACATCAGATCGCGCGATAATCTGTTTCTACAAAGGCCCAGAAGCAGGCCAAGAGCTGTTTCTCAAAAAAAAGAAGTTATCCATAGCGGATGGCGGGGGTGCTTTGTTTCGAAACCCTATAGGCACGACCGTGGCCCAGTGACTCCCTACAGAGGTGTGCCAGTGGCTCCCAAGAGATACCTGGTGTGCCATGGCATCTACAGGACCGTGTGCCCCAGTAGCACCTGGACCTGCATGGAGCCTTCCTGCTCTGGGCCCCACTCAAAAGTAGCAACTTTCCATGTCACTTGGTAAGCTGGCCAGATCATCACACCCAAATGAGGACTGTGTTGCCTCCAAAATGCTGAGGGGCTCACTATGTGCTGTGTCTCCTTTCTGTCTTGGTTTAGATTTTATTTCTCTGACAGAGCGAGACAGTGCGCGCAAGCATGTGTGTGAGTTGGGAAGCAGCAGAGGGGAGGGCAAGCGTCTCAAGCAGACTCCCAACTCGGTGTGGAGCAGGACACAGGGCTCAACCTCATGACCATGAGATCATGACCTGAGCCAAAACCTGGGTGCTTAGCAGACTGAGCCACCCAGGAACCCCAGCTGTGCCTTCTTTCTCATTGTAAGAAGAACCTATCCTTCACCATAAAACAGATACTTCAGGGAGCCCCACTCCACACTGGCTCCCTAGAAATTTCCACGAGGAGGAAAGTCCCTAACTTCTGTTGACATCTTTCCACTGCATGCAGAGTAGCTCCTGCTTCTTACTCACTTGACCCGGCCCATGTGGGACCCCCTAGGTAGTAGGCCAGCATGCTATCCTGGGATGGGAAAGACAGTTGGGGCCCTGTGACATATAGCAGGACCCAGGGCTGCAGAGCTGCAATCCCCAAGCTGGGATGGTGGCTGAAAGCACGCTGGTCTGCTGGTCCTCCCTGGCAGCATGGAAAGACAGCATTTGCCACATGGACCACCACACAGCAGGTTCCAGAGGCCGTGTTCATCCACGCAAGCACCTGAGCAGCGGCTGGAGTTAGAGTGCCATGTGTAAGCTGAAGAGAGCCCCTCCTGGTTCTGCACGTCAGGTGCGTGAGCCCAGGGCCAGCGATGCAGGGCTCCCCGTCTACACACCCTTCCAGTCCTCGCTGGGGGCATGGACCTCCAAAATCCCTCCAAGAAGGGTTTACTCTTCTAGGCCATCCAGAGGCTCCTGCTTGGCCTCGGCCAGCAGAAAAGCCCTCACCATACAGGTCAGGGAAACCGTGTGTGACTCCGCCAGTGGCTCAATGATGTGTTCCAGGACTGGGAAAATAGCCCTGGGATAGGTCCAGGCCTACTAGGCCCGCCGTGAGCCTGTGAGGCGGGCCTGAGCCAAAACTCCACTGATTCCGTAACCCCCGGAAGCCCCTACTCTGGTCTGCTGGAATCAGTGTCCAAGGGTCCTGAAAAGTCTGAGGGCTTCCTGCTCCCCAATGCACAGCCACCCTGGTTTGATGCCACAATTTCCGTGGGAGAAGGCTGGGAGAAAGAACAAAGGTGTAAGCCTCTACCAGCAAACTGGCGTCCTTCCAGCTTCCCCCTCATTCAAGGGGTTTCAGACCTGCAAACTCAGTCTTCAAGTCTGGGAGCTGATTCAGGGGCCAGCACCACTTTTTCATTCAAATTACAGGCTTGCTCACTCGGCCTAGCCCGAGGAAGAACTGGGTTGACTGCCCGTCTACTTCTCCTCCAGGGGCACAGATGTCTGGGAGTCAGACCATTCTGATTATGGCTCTGGTTCTGCTGTCTGTTATGGTGATCATCCCGCTTGTCTTCAGTGGACAAGGGCGAGCATCTGGCCCCACCACCTCAGGATCTAGTTATGCCCGCTGCAGAGCCCTCTATGTGGAAAGATACAGAATACCAGAGATCTCTGAAAACAGGTGTGAAGTTGGGCCTTGAAACCCAATAGACTGGAAGTTCCCTTAACAAGAGCGTGCTTGGATCACCAACATCACCCACTGGTGCTGCTAGGCCCCACCTCCATCTGGTCACCACGGAAGGGGGCATGCTGAGCTGAAGGCAGGAAATGGGAGCAGACGCCTCACCCAAGCTGGGACACACACCCCAGCCCCTTCCTGCAAAAGGCTATCCAGAAAATCCCAAGAGATAAAGAAAACAGCAGCCCAGAAAACAAAACAGGCTACCCAAAAAGGAACACTTAAAGATTAAATAAATCTTAGAAATTAAAAAGATCACAAAAACGGAAGGGTAGGAGGAAGACAAAACTCAAAAAACAGTAGAAAAAACAAGGAGAGAATGGGAACGCTATCAAAGATCAAAACAGGATGGCCAATAACCAGACGAGAGTTCCAGAAGGAACACACTTTAAAAGGGAAAGGTAGAACACATCTCATGCTCACTGAACACCTGAGCCAACAACCCCCACGAGCCAGGAGGCCCCCACAAGCCAGGAGGCCCGTACGAGGAGGGCCCTTGGGCAGCTCTGTGGGAGCTCTCCGTGGAGCTGTGGCACGTGTGGCCTGTGCACACCCCTCCGGCTCAGGCTTCCGCAGGTCACTCCTCCCTGCGTTTTTGCCATCCTGCTACTTTGCCCATTTGAAAACTCTTAAAGTGGTGCTCCGCTGTCCACGTCTACATGCAACTTGGTTTTGTTTTATAACCCGGCTTTGGGGTGGATCCAAGTTGGTTTGTGCAGCTCCACAGGAATCCTCGCATTACGTCTGAATCAGCAGTGATGTGGGAAACAAAGGCAGAAGAACAGGCAGGCGAAATTAACTGTCCTTCTAACCTGCAGCCCGCTGGCAAACCCCTGAGGCAGGGAGGCTATCCCACTCCTCCAGGAAGCTCCCTTGTTACAAGGAGAACCACCTTGGCTTGACAAAGCAAGGGCTCCGGTATTCTGTGCCTTCCTTAGCAGACAAAGACCCTTCTGGAAACTCCCTTGTCTTTACTTCCCCCACCCCCAAAGTATAGAACCCTCTGCTCGTCGTAACCCCTGGCAGCAGGTGGCAGCAGCTTTCTCTGCCCACAGGTCCTGTGCCCAGGCTTTGAAGAAATGACCACCATGCGCTGAAGGCGTCTCAAGAACTCTGCCTCGGCTGGCAGCTCTGGCCGACCTCCATTCAAACACTGCAGAGTCGTGACTCATCAACGCATCCCCTTGAGGGCCGAATGACTACAGCTGCCTCGGCACGTGTGCCCCTGCACATACACAGGGCTTGGTCATGGGGTCTGTGCACCTTCGGCTTTGATAGGTCCTGCTGGTGGCCGAGCCAAGTTCTGTCAGTGATGGTGACTCGAGACTTCTCATCCCGACCCACACCCTGTCCAGCCGTCAGTGTTATCCCACACCTACACGTGTTGGTTTAATCTACCTTTCTCTACTCACTGGGGTGCCAGTACCTCCCTTTTGTAGGCTGGGCTCACCCGCTTAAAGACAAGACTGTGGGCCCTGGCCCTCCCTGTGCCCCTTCCCAGTGGCTTGGTAGAATGCCGCCAGCAGCTTCTGATGCAGCCATGGAGCCAACATGGGGCCCTGGGCCGTAAGCCAGAGCACGGCCCGCAACCTGCCCAGGATGCCGACCTTCCTCTGCACTTCCGTGTGGGGAAGCAACCCCAGGATCGGTGGATCTCTGCGACAGCAGCCGGCCCTCAGTCAACAGCCTCCAGCCATCTCTCTACTGAATTCTGTCCTGCGAGCTCTCTGCCTAGCTGGGTATACATCCCTGGGTGGGAACATGAGTGCGTGTTACAAGATTCTTCTCCTCTCCTCAGGTCCATCTTCTCACTTTGCCTTTTGTTAAAAGAACATTTCTAAACTGGCAGATTGTTCTCTGAAAGGGTTAACCAATAGCAGTGTGTGACAATGCTGATTCACTACCCTCCAGCTGGTGCGGTCTTCTTCCCTAGATTCTCACTGTTTAATGCCGACGTAGCCCTCTAGCGGAGGGCTGGGGCTGGGATGGCTCCGGAAGGCTGTCTGGCCAGCTCTGCAAGGCCATGTGGCCACCAAGGTCCAGTTCAGGCCAGGGTCCCAGAGTAGGTTCTCTGCATGAGGCCACAGGTGAGGGAAGATGGACGGCAGGTGGGGTGGGAGGCATTCAGAGACTAGGCCTGGAAGTGACCTACGTCACTCCTGCCCACCACTCAGTCCCATGATGTCCCTGGCCCTACAATGGCACAAAAGGGTGGAAACTGCCCAGCTATGTTCCCAGGATGGAAACTCACAGAAATCTGAGGACCTCTCACCTCGGCCGCCACAGGCACCCCTCCTAAGGGTAAGATCGGGGGCCCTGTCCCCTGCAGCGCTAGCCCTTTACCAAGCAGACACTCAGGACAGAATATCCCGAAAGAGCCACAGGTGCTTAACCGCAGAGTGGGGTCATGTGGGGCCACGCAGCTCTGACGTGAGGCTCGGTGCCTATGCTCAGGGCCCACAGCGAGAGATGGCCACCTGGTTCGACCTCTCAGGCAGCCCTCATAAGCACTAAGTGCCTCTCACACAGAACGCAACTTAGGGTCAGTGCCGCGCTGGACAAGCTGGGCTATCCAGGACCTTCTGAGGTCTGTTTCTTCACAGTGGCACCAGGTGCGACTCAGCTTTTTGCCCTTGCTGTCCTGTATGTGCAGGGAGCACCTGCAGCCCTGGGACACAGGAGCACACGGGAGGCAGGCTGCCGAAGTGGGTGGGAGGCCCGGCCGTGTCTGACAAAGTCCTTCTGGAAGGAGATGTGGAATCCTGACAGCGCCACTCTTCCCACTAAACGTGTCTGCTCTAACAAAGCTAGTCTTCGTGGGCAAAGGTACTTATGCTACGAGGTCGTGGGTTTGTTATCATGCTTTTCAAATGAACAGCTCATGATTTTCCAATGCCTCAGGTTTTACAAAAACACAGCAGGACTCGCATACGCACTCACATAAACAATAGCCCCATGGGGTCCCTGATGTTTGAAAGGAGGGGGGGTTCCTGGTTTGGGAGTGGCTGCTGTGGCAGCAAAAGTGGCAGCTCCTGGAGCCAGAGCCTCAGCTCAAACCCTGTGGCTACAGGGCTGTGCAGAACAGCACACTTTGTGTGCGTGACCTGGCCTCTCGGCCAGTTTTCCCCATGGGATGAAATGAGCCATACCCCTTATTCACATGAACCTGGAGCTCTGCACCAGGCCAACGCCCACCCACTGTAACCGTGCACGGCAGGGGCGTGACCCCTGTGTCCGAAGCACCCCAGTACCTGTCAGCCACATCTAGGTCAGAGTCCATCTTCTCCAGGCCCCTGGTGATGCTGTCTAGCTGCTCGCCCTGATGGTGGAGGACGCGGGCTGTCTCTTCCAGGCGCTTCTGGGAACAGGCCATCAGACCTGTCAGCTGCTTCCCCTTGGTCACAGGCACCGGCACTTCTGCCGGAGACAGCAGCAACTCTCTCCAGAAATGCTCAATGATGCTGAAGACCACATTCCGGCTGGGCTGCAAGGAGCTGAACCAGTGCTTGACGTGGTCCTTCTCCAGAACAGTGATGGAACTGAAGACAAAGTGAGAAGCCTCCTTCTTGATCTCAATCACACTGGACAAGGGGAAGCTGACCAGGGCCTCCCCGGTTTTATCAGCTGCAAATCTCAGGGAGTGAGATGTTAACGAAAGCCTTCCAGAAACCCATCGCTTCTCCGGTTCTAAGTAGTAGGAGCAAGGCCAGGAGTGCACGCAGATCTCTCTGCTCATCTGGCTCCCAGGCTGGTCTGTCCCACGGCCACGGCCACAGCCACTCTGCCTCTGGAGGAGAGGGGCAGGTTAGTGGAGGGGTGAGGCGAGCATGTGTCAGCACACCTGGACCGCAGACAATAGGACAGCTTAGGGTGCTGAGGACACTGGGGACCCATACCACCCCGGTACAGGCAGGATGGAGGCCCACCCCACCCGAGCCAGGGTCCACGGCTGGATGCGACTGCCAGACCCTTCACAAGAACACCAATTCTGCTGTGACAACCCCACCAACACATACTCCTCACACGTTCCCACACTAACGATCTCCTTTTGAAGTCTTCATCGTAAGGAAACCGTCCTACGGGCAGACCTTTCTCTTCCTGCATTGCCCACAAATTTCATCACGTTCTGTGTCATCATCTAGCTCCAGGTATACATCTGTCTGTGTTTTTACACAACCATAAGCAGCGAAGGTGCACTGTTCACATACACAGTTTGTGTTTGCTGACGAAGTCTGCAGTCAGGCATGACGGATGTGAGACAAGCCTTCCAGAGCACCGTGTGCGCCCTCTCACGGACCAGAGAGTACCCACAAAGCCGGGAAGAAGGACAACCTCTGCAAGGTCACACCACAAGTACATGATGAGGACTTGGCCACAGCTAGGCTTGGGAGTGCCTCGTGCACCTCCCTCGTGGCCTGAGGTCCAGTTGTCTGGGTTCCGTCTTCCACCCCCTGCCTCCTGCTGCCACGAGCACACAGGGTTATGGAATGGCCTCACCTGTAAACATGGGAGAACAAATCACTGTCGCACCTCTCACGATACCGAGAAGCGTGGCCTTCCCATTGTGGCCAGGGCCTCAGGGAGTCTCTGAATCCCGGCCATGGGCTCTAGGCCCCACAGAGCCGACACTGACACGGTCCCTGGCTGCTGCAGCTCAGCGTTCACAGAAACCCGATCGGCTCCTTCATGCGGTGACACTGTAGTAGGACCCAGACTGCTCCGTGATGCCCCATCAGGCAACAAAGGATGGGCAAGATGAGAAAAGAGCTTGCGTCGCAGGGAGCTTCCTAATTACATAGAACCAAGTGCTGGGGGTGTAGGCGATGCATCCACCAGACAACAAGCCCCCAGGGGACCTCAGGAGGGCTCTGGGAGGGGCCAGTAAAGGCCCAGCACCAAGTCACCTTCCAGAGAGCTCACACACGAGTCTTCCGAGCCTATGGGGCAGAGACTCGGCGTGGGTGCCTCTCCTCCGGGACCTCGTCTCTCGCCGGACAGCGGGAACCAGAGAGCACACGTGTCCTGCTCAGACGTCTGTCCCCAGCAAGAGGGACATCCACCAGACACTGGAACAAACACAGACTACAGGGTGCAGCCCGCCTGGGGGCCCATCAGCCCAGACCCGCGAGGTCCCCACCAGCACCCTGGTGCCATGGGGCCGCTGCTGTCACGCGGACGGACTGAAGGGGGTGGAAAGACCTCCATTCTCAGAACCAGGGGATACCAACCAGAGTTTTGGTGTTTCCCAGTCCAAGACCAAGGTCAGATGCCAGGTGCTGGGGCTCCACCCCAGACCATGCTGGCTGTGCCGGTCAGCACCTGGAGCCAGTCTGGCCCTGGTCCTCCTGGCCGAAGGGACCCTCCTGCCACTCAGCCACCCGAGCACCACACACCATCTCCCACCCACAAAGAGGGAGGGCCTATGTTGTTCAGCACTGTCCGTGTTGGTGAGCTTGCTGCGGTGTGGACGCTGAGTCCCTCCCAACAAAAGCATGTGTCCTGGGGACTCCTGAGCTCCAACTCCAGTGATGGGGTAGGGCACTGCAGGGTCTGCAGCACGTTCCTTCCCTCTCTGGGCCTGTTTACCCTCCACTAAAATGACTGAAGACTGAGGGACAGCACCAGCTCTGAAATCCGCCAGAATTCAAAGACCAAGGACAAAGAGACAGGAATGAACCGTGAGCAGGAGGAACGGAGGACCTGTCACTATGTCCCCTGCTCTGTCCAAGCCACTCTTCAGACTGTGTACCAAATGTGAGGACTGTATGTCCCCTGCTCTGCCTGAGCCACTCTTCAGACAGACTGTGCACCGCCTGTGAGGGTTGCGTGTCCCCCGCTCTGCCCGAGCCACTCTTCAGACAGACTGTGCACCGTGTGTGAGTGCTGTGGGGACAGCAGTCAGGCCTGGTGATTCCAGGAAGAAGCACAGGGAGAAGCCATGGCCAGCGTGCTTTCTACCACAGGCTTACAGACGAGTAAACAAGATGAAAGGGACGGCCGGGGCAAGAACAACAATCCTATGCCCTCGCTCTCCCTCAGCTGCAAGCTCACCTACACACCTACCCTGGGTGTTCTGCAGGTCCCCTGTTCCCCAGTACTGACAGGGGGAAGCAGCGCCCCTGCTCTTGTGCCCTCAATCCCATTCCATTCCTACAACATCTACCTCTCCATCCTTCCTTCCCACACCTGGCCATACCACTTCTCCAAATGCCGGACAGTGAGTGCCTTAGGCTTTGTGAGCCCATGGTCCCTGTGGCAAGAGCACAGCTCTGGCATCGTACAGTAGGAGCAACCGGAGACAGCAGACACAGGGCTGTGTCTGTCCTCACTCACCACACAGGGGCCACCACGCTTGTCCTCCCTGTCCTAGACCCTCTCCCCAGTTAGCACAGACTCCCTAAGCTCTCCACCTTAGGGCAGATCAGAGGCCTCTCCCCACCTCCCCATAGCCCTCTCCAGTCACCGTTCCTCCCAGAGATGCCCATTGCAGCTCCCACCGCCAGGTACCTCCCCTTGGATGGGTTGCTCCGCCCAGGCCTCCAGGTGGCCAAATGTACTGCCCACCTCTGTCCAACATAGCATGCTTCCTCCCTGGTCTCTCACCCCCAGCCCCGGGGCCTCCAGCGGCCCCCTCCCCTCTCCTGCCCATGGCCACCTCCAAGGGCTCCCTTTCCCTGGTAACAGACCCTCCGCCAACCATACGGCACCTGCCAGAGCTCCCAGGAGCCTACATGCTGACAGGCTCTGTCTACACGCTGGACAAGGCTAACATGAGGAGGAGGGTGCCATGGGCACAAGGCCAGCCCATCATGGGCAGCAAGGTAAACACATGGAAACAGCGACTGTATCCACCTCAACTGGCCTTCCTCCTCCCTCCTGCTGACCTGGGTGTCTGATCTATGCTATGTTCCCGGAGGCCTTGTCTCGTCCTCGCCTCTTCAGCTTGGAGCCCACGTCACCCTGAGCTGACTCTGGGATGGAGCTGAATGAGGATGGGAAGACCCCGGGACAGCACTCCAAGGACACTCATGGCAAGGTGTGAGCAGGCATGTGAATGGGGCACGGCCCTCCGTACGATGCACTGTTGGATGTGGACATCATTCAGCGCCGGTGCCCGGCCTGTGGCCTGGAGTGGGCCTCGGCACCAAGTAAACACCCTATATTTAGTCAGTTTCCAGAGGGACAGAACCAGTGACGTCTCACGCCTGTTCCAAGGCCTCCTGAGCACAAGGCGGTCTGGAGGCAGAACAGTGGGAGCAGTGTCTCCCAGCGTCTGCGGCCACCTTTTCCATTACCTCCACCTCCTGCTCCCACTCTCGACCTGGGAGGTTCACATGAGCTGCTGGGGGGTCTCAGGGCCACAACATGGCCTACTCCCATGGCGTGCACCATCCTTCTCACCCTCGGAAAGGAGAACAAGGACCTGTCCCTACTTCTGCTGTGTTCTCGGCCACATGCTAACGTGACCGTCCCCTCCGGCTGTGGGCACAGTGCATGGCTGGGCCCCGTCAGGGCTCCCAGCAGCGTCCTGCCCGCCCCCACGCTCTGACTCAGTAGGTCTGAGTGGGGCTCAAGAAAGGACGTCTCTCAGGGTTCCCAGAAGGTGCCAGGGGCCTTCGGGGACACAGCTGGCGCTATGGCCAGAGCTCCAGCACCAGAGGGCCACCGTGTGGACAAGAGGAAGCACAGCATGGAACACAGCATCCCATGTCCTAGCCTGGCTCCTGGCTCAGCTGTGCCAACAATCCTGGGGAGCACACGGACCTCGGGCCCAAAGCCTCCCCCTTTGTAGGAAACTTGGTTTCAAGACCCGAGCTTCAAGGAGTCAGAATCCTGGGATTCTTTCCAGGAAACACCTATCTCAATTTCATATTTCTCCCGAGACACACACTTTCCTCACGTTTTCTCAATCTTCGGACAACGGCAAACACTGCTTCCCACACTTTTCCTGACTGCCTCCCATGATCTGCATTCACAACTACAATCCAAAATCAAGGAGCATTCAGTCGATTTCCAGCAAGATGTGGACAGTGCATGGTCACTTTCTTTAAAAAAGCCTAGAAACAGAAACAGTAGACGCTTACACACACTTCAGAGACTGTGTGTGTGTGTGTGTGTGTGTGTGTATGTGTGTACGGGGTGGGGAAAGGAGGAGAGAGAGACTTCACACAGGAAACAATGAAGGGGTGCCTGTAAAGACAGCTGCATTTCAAAATGTGTTGAGGAGTCCAGCGTGCACGGGACCAGGGGGCTCCTCCCCACAATGACTGCCCCGCACGTTCTCCCTGACTCCATGCAAACACTGGCCCCGTGAGGAACCCCACACGTGCACCACACCAGGCACAGCGAGGCCACCAGGGCAGGCAGCTCAGCACACACGGGATCACACACTCCGTGATGCCCCATCTGCCCGCCTCCCTGGTGTGCTCAGCTCCGCCCAGGACGCAGACGCTCCCAAACTCATTCCACTCCCAGCCCCCTCTCCTCTGCCTTTCCTGATCTGCGGTCCACCCTGCTCTCCTTTGGGGTAAGCTTCAGGAAACGTGGCCAGGGTCCCCCTCCAGCCCCCACCAAAGCTCAGAGTCCCACCTGGGGAGACCTCCCTTCTCCCCGCTGCAAAGGTAAACAGGGTGGCATCTTCCTCATTCGACAGAGGGGCGGCACCCACCCCCCCCCCCCCGCCCTGTCACTCAGCATGTCCCCTCTGTTCAGGAATGACGTACGACGGCACCCAGACTTCTCGAGGCGTGGTCACCAAGTCAGAGCTGTAAATGCGCAGCTGCAGGGCTGAGTCAGGCCCCTCTCACCGCATGCAAGACTGCCCAGGTGCATCTGCCCCTCCGTCACAGGGATGAGCGGCCCTGGTGGTTCCTTCCTTCGCCTGACCAGTTGGGAGGCCAGGGAGGCTCTGCCCAGCCCTGTACCCTCTAGCGCCCGCTCCGCGTATGTGCCATCTGCAAGCTCCTGGAGCAAGGAGCCTGCGCTCTTCCTGTCCAGACTGGCGATCACACGTTTCCTCTAGCATGCTCAGACCCGGACCTGTCACCCGCCCCCCACCCCCCGCTTCCGTCCTGATGTGCAGCCTCAAATCCTCACTTTGCATTCCACACACCGGCATTCCCTCACCACCCACTGCAGGACTCCACCACCCCTTGGACCCCAAGCATCTCCTACAGGTCTCCTACAATCCCCCCCGGGCCCCCAGCACCCCCTCCGGGCGCCCACGCCCCCTCGGGGCCCCCACCGTCCCCCTCTCGGCCCCCAGCACCTCCTCCGGGCCCCCAGCACACCCTCTGGGCCCCCACCGTCTCCCCTCTCGGCCCCCGGCATCTCCTCAGGACCCCCACTGTCTCCCTCCGGGCCCCCAGCATCCTCCTCAGGGCCTCCACCGTCCCCCTCTCGGCTCCCACCGCCCCCTCCGGGCCCCCAGCACCCCTTGGGCCCCCCCGCCCCCCTCCGGGCCCGCCCCTACCGCCCCCTCCGGGCCCCCACCTCGGCCCCCACTGTCCCCCTCCGGGCCCCCCCCCCCCCCCCCCCGGCCCCCCCCCCCCCCCGGACCCCACCTTTGGCCCCGGCGCCCCTCGGTCAGAACCGGAGTTCTTATCGCGGCAGCAGCAGCTGGCGGGACTAAGCCGGAGAGGGCCGGAAGGAGTGCGGCCCAGGCCCGACCGCGGACTGGGGGCGCGGCTTACCTGTGTCACCGCGAAGGCGCGCAGACGGCAAGACTCGGCTCCGGAGCTGAGGGACGCCGGACAGACCCCTAGCTCTAGAGGCGCTGTGGGCCGCTGCCGCGCCTGCGCAAAACGGGGGCCCTAGGCTGCTCTGCGCGTGCGCCCAGGGTCCGGCGCACCGAGGTTCGTCCTCGGGCAGGAACTGTGGCAGCGTTCTCTTGATTCCGCTTGCCGGCGCCGGGCCGACCTCAGTCTCCGAGAGTCTGTGCCGCGCGGTTTTCGCCCCGGCTGGCACGGAGGCGTCTGCTCCGGAAGTAGTTGTAGCGAGTACTTCCGCGTCGCCTCCCGGTTTAAAGGGCCGGGCAGCCGGGTGCCTGAGGCGGGTCCGGACAGGGCCGGGCCGGGCCGGGGATGGACCGGGAGACGCGCGCGTTCGCCGAGAGCCACTTCCGACGCCTGCGGGGGCAGCCGGCGGGCGGGGCAGGCGCGTCCCCGGGCCGCGTGGACTTCATCGCGAGCCCCGCCTCCTTCTCGTACGCTGACTTCTTCAAGCGCTACCTGCTCCCCAACGTGCCGTGCGTCTTCTCGTGCGCCTTCACTGAGGGCTGGGGCGGCCGGCGGCGCTGGGTGACGCCGGGCGGGCGGCCGGACTTCCAGCACCTGCTACGGACCTACGGTGCAGGCCCGGGCCAGGGGCTCGGGGCGGGGGGCGCGAGGCTCCGGGGGGCGCGGGGCTCGGGCGTCACCGCCTGTCGGTGTCGCAGGGGATGCCGTGGTGCCGGTGGCCGACTGCGGGCGGCGGGAGTACAACGCGCACCCCAAGGAGCATATGCTGCTGCGCGACTACTTGCGCTACTGGACGGAGCACATCGAGAGCGGCTACTCGTCCCCGCGGGGCTGCCTGTACCTCAAGGACTGGCACCTGTGCAGGTGAGGGGTGCGGGGGGGGGCGTGTCCCACCCCCCACCCAGGGTGGCTGGTCCTTCCCCTGCGTGCACCTCGGGCTCCGCCCGCCATGGGGCTGGCCACGCTGCGTCGGGGTTGGTGGGGAGTCTAGGTGGGCTGAGGCCGGTGCCTCCCTTGTGTCCTGGTGGCTGGAACCACCCGTGCAAGCCTTACCCCTCTGGGGGCCGCACTGGGCTTGGCCCCTCCGGGCAGCTGTGCTACTGGTGCCGCTGGGCCGGGTCTGGCTTACGCTGGCTCCCCCCACCCCCTCCCGTCTTGCACCATCTTGCTCCCCTGTCTCGGTTCAGCAAGGCAGGGCCCGGCCTGCACAGCGTCTTCCTCACCCACTAGCAGAGACCTGGGGTCCGACCACAGCCTTCTTCCCTAGGGGAGCTACCACCGGTGCTCTGGGACATAGCTCACACTGGTGGGGGCCCCACCCCATCCACATCCGTGCTCAGAGGGGCTGCTTGGGTTTCGTGCCCATTCCCCATCCAGCGGTGTGCTGGCACAAGCAGAGACCGTCTTCCTCACCCCAGCAGCTGTCACAGATACGGTAACTGCTCAGTCAGTTCTGTATAAGCGAGTCAGTGATTGAATTCTGGTTTTCCTAACGTGAAAACCAAGGCTCCTTGTGGTTCCCAAGACCCGTGCAAAGGTGCATCTCGACCCGTCGTGCCCTAGATGCTCCCTGCCTTGCTGCATCTTGTTTGGCAGGGAGAGCTGGCCAGGGGGTGGATCAGTGACACCCAGGCCCTGGCCGAGGCCCCCAGGGATTCCTGACCCAGGGGCACCTAGGACTCCTGGACCCAGTGCTCCTGCATGGTGGCTGTGGGCTTCAGTTAGGCAGTAAGTGAGTTCTAGGTATTACACGGGACATACTTGTTTTGGAGACTTGCCTGTTGCTGGGAGGTCAGTTTGGACTGAATATCACGTATTTTCTCTGGAAACCCTGGAATAAGCAGTAGAGGGAGGTCAGGAAGACAGAGGTGGCCCAAGGGCACATGATACCTGAGCAAGGTTTTGAGGGCTCCATGGGAGTCTGACGGTCGCAAAGGCATGGCGGCAGAGGGAACAAGTGGTTGGGTGCTCTGTGGGCTCTCCCTGATCATGGCCTCCGACCTTGAGTGATGTGTGAGCTACTCTGGAAGCTTGCTCCATGTGTTGCTGGGAGAGGTGCACTCTTCCTGGGGCTGGGTTGGTGACTCCCCTTGGAGGGACCATTGTTTTGGTAGTGGGGCAGGCTTTTGGACCAGGAGGAGTTGGCGGCTGTGGGGTAGGGGAGAGGGACCTCAGCGGACATGGGCCAGTGGTCGTGCATTTGCTCTGCGGACTCGAGGTCACAGGCGGGGTGAGAGCATGGGTGAGGCCCAGGGGTCCTGGAGAGCAGCGGGATGCAGATGAGGTACTTAGAGCCCAGAGGTCCTGGACCTGGTCCAAGAGGGGGCTGAAACAAGTGCGGGGCTGCCTGCACCGGTCACCTAAGCGGCATCATGGCCCCCAATGCTGTTTCACCTGCTCATGATGGGGCTTCGTTCCCAGGACAGCGCTCAGGTGCGGTCAGTTGGGGCTGTGGTCACATGGTGGCTGGACAAGCGCAGGTGATCAGCCTTAGTGTGGACACTGGTTGCAGAAGGCGGCTCAGGGTCATTCGTGCCTGTCCAGATCTCTGGCTGTCTCACGGGCTTGTGGCACAGGTGCCAGGAGGGGACCCTTCCTGCCAGAGGCTCATGGCACTCCCTGCAGGGACTCCTCAGCGGAGGACGTGTTCACCCTGCCTGTGTACTTCTCGTCTGACTGGCTCAACGAGTACTGGGACGCCCTAGACGTGGACGACTACCGCTTTGTCTACATGGGGCCTGCTGGCTCCTGGTACGTGTGTCCTCTCCTGATCCCCTTTCTGCGCCTCGCCCGTGCCCCCCCCCCCACTCTCCCCCACCCTGTCTGCTCCGTCAGGGCCTCAGAGATGCCTGGGCCGTGGGGAGGCTGCCCGAGGTCCCTAGTCTCCGTGAGCACTTTGCCCTGGGGCTCTCAG
Source organism: Enhydra lutris kenyoni (assembly GCF_002288905.1). NCBI lineage: Eukaryota > Metazoa > Chordata > Mammalia > Carnivora > Mustelidae > Enhydra > Enhydra lutris. The sequence continues at coordinate 1,188,568 of NW_019154190.1, forward strand.
ACGGGGGAGGTGTGAGCTCGGGGGCCTGTGTCCGCGGCTGTCTTCCTGAAGAACCAGATCAGCTGTGGTTCACCAGATGCCAACAGGAGGTTCCACAGGTCGCCGTTCCATGCCGACATCTTCCGCTCCTTCAGCTGGTCTGCCAACATCTGTGGGAGGAAAAAGTGGCTCTTCTTCCCTCCGGGGCAGGAAGAAGCCCTGCGGGATCGTCACGGCGGCCTGCCCTATGACGTGACCTCGCCCGCACTCCTCGACAGCCACTTGTACCCCAGGCGCGGGCACTGCAGCCCGGCCCTGGAGCTCACGCAGGAGGCAGGCGAGATGGTCTTTGTGCCCAGTGGCTGGCACCACCAAGTCCACAACCTGGTAGGGTGGGCACACCTCACAGCGTGTATACACCCCACCGTGTGCGCCTGTGACATGGCCCAAACAGGTCGGGGGCCACCTTGGGGCCCCGGAGGACCCATCTTTTCCATTCATCTGTCCCTCAGCCTGCCTGGCAGCACTGCTCACCCTTGACACGTTCTTAGATGCCATCCACAGAGAGAGGGCCAGGGTACCCCTCCTGATCCCACAGTGGGCCGACTGCCCCCTGGGAGGGTCTGGGCACGGGTCTGCACAGATGCCAGAGAAGGGCCGCCAGCTCCTCTTTCTTCCCCACCCCCGTCCTTGTTCCCTGGGCCGCAGTGGGTTCCTATATACCCGGAGTTTCCCTGGCTCCCAGGGGAGCCCCGCTCCTGGTTAGCTGTGTACTCAGAAGACAGCTCCTATCTCCTGGGAGATAGGAGCAGCCCTTCCCTGCTGAGGGGACTGCGGGGAACTCGGGAAGGGGCTGGGGACCGTCTGCAGTGGGCTCATGGGGACACCTTGCCCCACCCCATACAGGAGGACACCATCTCCATCAACCACAACTGGGTCAATGGCTGTAACCTGGCCAACATGTGGCACTTCCTGCAGCAAGAGCTCCGGGCTGTGCAGCAGGAGGTCAGCCAGTGGAAGGAAACTATGTCAGACTGGCACCATCATTGCCAGGTAGGCTAGCCAGGGTGGGAGGGGAGGAATGGGAGGGGAGGGTCTCTGCAGGGCCCTGGCAGGGCCAGGGCTGGGGCTGCTGTGGGGGCTGACCGGTGGGGCTCACTGCAAATAGGTCTGCAATGGTGGAGGGCATGGGGCAGCCTGCATTCTCAGAGCAGGGCTTGGTCTATGAGGCCAGAGCTGTGGTCTTGGGGACATGGTAGCTGCTCTCCTGCCTGTGAAGGTCAGTCTGATCCTGAGGCAGGATGCTGGGGCTTCCAGGCTGCAAGACTCAGACCCATCTCCAGCTGGCTCCCAGGAAGCTCTGGGCCCTGCCCATCATCCATAGACCCTTGTCTAGAGCTGTGGGCAAGCTGCGGCTCACAGCTGCTCTTCTCTGGCCAGGTCATCATGAGGTCCTGCACTGGAATCAACTTTGAAGAATTTTACCACTTTCTCAAGGTCATCGCTGAACGGAGGCTCCTCCTCCTGGCGGAAGGGACGGACTCTGGTGCCATGGAGGGCAGTGCAGGCTCCAGGCTGGGTCCCCATCAGGCTGCGTTTGATGTCAGCCGGATCACAGAGGTGCTGGCATCTGTGGTGGCCCACCCTGACTTCCAGAAAGTGGACACTGGCATGTTCTCCCCACGACCGGAGGAGCTCCTGCAGCAGCTGGAGGAGGTCGTGGCCAGCACTGTGTCTCTCTAGTATGTGAGGCTTGGCCTGGAAGGCAGGCCGTCTGTCCCACAGTCCCTTCTGGAAATAAAGTTTTGTGTACTGTGTGCCATGGGACCTGTCTCCTTCCCGTGGAGCCTCGTGGCCTCAGGTGTCCCAGCTGTGGCTCCTGCTCTTAAGGGCGTGCTCTTTTCCTGGCTGTCTGTTGGCATCCTGGGACCCTGGTGCCTGTGCAGAGGGCTTGGGCCCCTTGTCTTCATGAGGCTCGGCAGGGCCGAGTGCTCTGGATCCAGTGAGGGGTGGGTGTGGAGGCCTTGCGAAGTAAGATCTATGGCCAGGAGGCTCCAAGAGTGCCTGGGGACCCAGGCGTCGGGGCAGCATGTGGCTGGATTCCTGACAGCCTTAGCCTTCCCTCAGCAATGACCAGCATCCAAGCCCACAGGCCTCCCATGGACAGCAGTGTGAGGTGGCTAGCTCATCTTGCGTGACCCCCCCTGCAGTGGGACTGCATCCCTGCTCTTCTCCATCTTCCGCTGCAAGCCCCTCTGTGGGGTGGGGGCACTCTGGGCCCGGGGCCTCCATGTCTCCCCCAGGACACCCACTATTTACATAGAGCCTGCCTTTGTTCTACTGGCCTGTGTGTCCCCTGCACTCCCACCCAGAGTCTGCAGCTAAAGACGTCTGTGTGTTCGGGGCGCTGGGCCAGGCCTCCTACTTTGCCCTTCGTACAGGCCCCCAGCCATCACAGGAGCATCATTCACGGGCACCTCAGGGTTGGCTGGCCCTGTAACTTTACCTCACTTGTGACAGCACTGCCTTTGTTCGTCAGGCTCTGGGTCCACCTCTGTGACTGCGCACCCGGCGATGGCCTGGACCTTGCCCCAGGTGTCCAGGGCCCCCTGTCATCCCTCCCTCACCCTTCCCGTGTGCTCACTGTCTGAGCCTATGGCTTTGTTCAGAACCCCTGCACAGATCTGCACCATTCAGTGTCGCTCAACAGTGACAGTAGTAGGGTTCTCCAGAGAAGTGGAACCCACAGGATGGAGTAAGAGATGGTGGGGGCAGGTGGGAGACCCAGGGGAGGGGGACTTTGTGGTCTTGGGTCCAAAATCTGCAAACAGTCTGGAGGCAGAATTGCTTCCTTGGGAGACCTCTGTCCTTGCCTTCAGGCCTTCCACTGATTGGATGAGGCCCACCCTGATTGTTTATCAAGGTTGTTTATCAAGGTATGTGCAGTTCAGAGTTAATCCATCAGAGGGGTACTTTTAGAGCAGCATGGAGACTGGCATTTAAGCAAAGAGCTGGGCACTGTGGCCTGGCCAAGTCGAGGTGTCCAGCTGACCAACATAGTCCCTCCCCTGTGCGTTCTGGGACTCAGTAGGCATGCCAGTCTGTCCCATGCCCACCTCAACGCGCAGCAACTGCTCCTTTCCCAGCAGCCATGGGCAGTCCTGCACTGCCCTGTGCATAGCCCTTGGCACCTGTCCCCCTCACACACACACACACACACACACACACACACACACACACACACACTCTGCTGTTGGACATTGTGCCTGCACACCTCCCTGTGTGCCGTCCAGCCATGCTGGGGCTCACACTTACGGGGTGGTTCAGCAGTTCTTCGCACACTTGTTTGTCCCGTCAGTCTCCACCCCTGGAACTTCTGCTCTGCATGCACTCACTCCTCCCAGACACCCCACATGTCCCTCCAACACCAGTGCTCAGGCTCCTCTCCAGTCAGCTGCATGGTTTGCACACTTGCCGTGTGCAGCTCAATGACCTGTGTATGTGGGCTCCCCTCCAGCAAACCTGCACTGTTTCACAGTTGCTCCTCTTCTCTCCATCAGGCCTTTGATTCTAGCACACCCACTTGGTGCTATTTGATGATGTCTCCCTGAACACTCACAGGCCAGGTGCAAACTCGGCGTCTTCGTGCACCCCGTGGTCCCTTCTCCACAGCCACGGTGTGCCATCCAGTGGGGCTTGTGCCTCCACAGCCACGTTGTGCCATCCAGTGGGGCTTGTGCCTTCAGAGTGAAAGCCCATGACCACGGCACACGTGGTGATTCATCAGTCCTTCTGGCGCCTTCATGCTGTGCCGTCCACCCCACTAAACCACCCAGAACTGCCACGTGTGGTTCACTAGCTACTGGCTCCATGTTGCTCTCACTTCTGTCCCCCTCTTGGACACCCACTTGCATTCAACAATCTGCACCGTCACTGGGCCTGGGCCTGAGCTGTGCTGGGCAAGTGGGTGACATCAGCAGCCATTGGGGAGGAGGGGGCTCACTCAGCATTGTCCCCATCGTTCACCCGGCTCTTGCCTCTGCAGCGGGACATGTTGGCGGTAGGAGACCGGGTGCACTGGAGACTCCCTGGCTTGCCTGGTGCAGCCCTTCAGCTCCTTGTCCCGGGGAAGGACCTGGAAGGGCACTCCAGCCCGCTCAGGGCACGTGTGTCTCCCAGCCGGATTGGAACCATTCCCGTATTTCATGGGTGAGACAGTGTGCGTGCTGCCCATGGATCATCCTTTCTGGTAGCTCCCCTCTGCTCAGGTCCTCATGGGAAAAGTTTGCATCCCCCATGACTTAAACAGGACACAGTCATCAGGCATCACCCAGACAGGAGTGACCACAGTGGGTGCCATTTCTGGGGTGAGCTCTTGTGCAAGGCATTGTGGGGATGCTGGAACTCCTTGTGTACAGGGAGCAGGAATGCTTACGGAACAAGGTGCCGCTGTGTCTAAATTCTGCATCACAAATCTTTACCGTGAATAAAAAACCAGCAGCAATAGGAGTTCTGAGGTCCCAGACAGGACTGCAGGAGGATATAAGTCTAGGTAAAGCCAAAAAACAGATGCAGTGAAAAGAAGGGGCACCGGCACCCCAATGTTCATAGCAGCAATGCCCACAGTTAACAAACTGTGGAAGGAGCCGAGATGCCCTTCAATGGACGAATGTATAAAGAAGATGTGGTCCATATATACAATGGAAGATGACACAGCCTTCAGAAAGGATGAATACCAACCATTTACATCGACATGGATGGACCTGGAGGGGATTATGCTGAGTGAAATAAGTCAATCAGAGAAAGTCAACTATCATATGGTTTCATTTACTTGTGGAACATAAGGAACAACATGGAGGACATTAGGAGAAAGAAGGGAAAAATGAATGGGGAGGGTAATCGGAGGAGGAGACAAACCATGAGACACTGTGGACTCTGGGAAACAAACTGAGGGTTACAGAGGGGAGGGGGTGGGGGGTGGGGATAGCCCAGTGATGGGTATTAAGGAGGGCACACGCTAAGATGAACACTGAGTGTGTTATACACAACTACTGAATCGTTGAACAATATATCAAAAACTAATGATGACTGTACAGTGCTAACTGAACATAATAATAATAAAAAAGTAAATCTAGGTAAAGGGTTGGCCGTGAGGCCCTTGGGGACAGTTACGGAGGTCATTTCCTGCCTTTTAGTCCACTCACCAATCATCTTCCTTTGGCCTCACCCTTTCCACATTGCACATTCTCACCTGTTTCATTTTTGTTTTGTTTTTGATTTTGTACGATTTTCCCCACTCAGGGCTGATGAAGTCCTGGCATTTGTTCTTGAAAACTATAATTTCCCAATCGGTGGTCAGAAGAAATCTTAGCAAGAGAGGCAGAGTGCGTTCCCTCTTCCCCCAAATTGTCCTGAGAATGGGAATGGTCCTGGCAAGTGCTATTCTTAAAAGCTCCCAAATTTTAGTGGTCGCTGTGCCTGTGAAAGTGCCTTCAACCTCTAAAAGCCAGGATTCTGAGGGGCGATCTCTGCTCGTGTCCAGGGTCCCCAGACTGAAGTGTCCTCAGAGCAAAGGGCATCTGGGTGTGTCTCAGTGAATGGGGAGTGAGTCTGTGTTTCATTTAAACACAGGAAATGAAATAACACAATCACAACTGCCAGCTGTGGTAGAAAGAGGATTTTAAAACAGTAGTCAAGTGTAGCTTTTGCTATTTATGACCAATAATGTCCAAATCAGTAAACCTTTTTTCTTATTGTACAAAAATTCAATTGCTCTTTTAGCTCTTCTGAAACTGTCCCTTCCCACTGACCACAACTGCTGTGGTCTCAAAACCGCTGGTGCCTGGCATTGGCAGGGGCACGAGAGGGTATCAGTGGGACACAGCTGCCCCTCCTCACTTGGAAAAGAGCGAGGTGTGGGAAGAGGGTCTCTCCTCTCCTGGGTGAGGAGCGGGGGGGCTCTTGCTCACCTTTGGCCTTGATGATAGAATCTGAGATTCCACCCACCCTGAGAAAGTCTAGAGCAGTGGGAAGCAGAGCCTGGGCCCTTAGGAGGGTTGTGGGCAGATGCAGACATGAGGAGACAATGGCAGTCATCAGACCCCCTATGTAAGCGAGTGCTCTGTTGTGCCTATGGGCACAGGTGGCAGGGTACCATAGCTGTGCAGGGGTGAGGGGAATTCCTGGCTGCAGGCAGGGCTCTGTGCCCATTGGCTGTGATCTTTGGCTGGGGTCAGCTAGTCCTCGGGCTCTCAGAAAGCAGATGGTGCCTAAGGCAGCAGGTGCTCCACAGGGTTCCAGGCTGGGCTATCAACCGTCAGGTAACCCAGCCATAGGGGAGGTTCAGCATCTTTGGTGACCTGGGCTGGCCTGCTGGGGGGAGGGGAGGCTGGCCTGGGCCACTCCAGTTTGTGGGTGTTCAGCCACCCGGTCAGCCATAGCCTAGAGATGGCGATCCTGAGGCTGGCATTGCACTTCGTGAACTAAAACAAAGTAAACCTAAAAAGAATGTTAGAGCAGTGAATAACGTAACTGAGAATAGGAAAACAGTAGAGAAAGTCAGCAGAAATTGCTTTTTTAAAAAACTGGAGTGGGAGACAAAGCATGAGAGACTGTGGACACTTGAGAAACAAACAGGGTTTTGGAGGGGAGGGGTGGGGGGTTAGGTGATCCTGGTGGGGGTTATTATGGAGGGCACAGATTGATGGAGCACTGGGTGTGGTGCATAAACAATGAATCTTGGAACACTGAAAAAAAATAAAATAAAATTTAAAAAAATGAAAAAATTGTAAGAACAGCTAGATTGACTAAGAGAAATGTAGACAGGACTCAAATAAAAGGGTTTATTATAAGAGACTATGAACAACTGAACATCAAATTGGATAATCTGGATGAAATACACAAATTCCTAGAAACAGAGAAAGTATAAAACTTTTTACTGGTGAATCCTACTAAACATTTAAAGAAAAATTACCACCAATTCTCATCCCCCAAATAAGAGACCAAGATGTTTGTCCACCTGTAGACAGCAACTCTCCAGACCCTACTTTGGCTGCTCCTCTGTGGCGATCTTCTAGGCAGAAGAGGGAAAGTGACCATCTGTGTCAGTCTCCTTCTTCATAAGGAGGACTGTCCCCTCCTTGGGGGAAGGGCTGCCCCTCCAAGTATGGGCTATAGGGGTTTGTATGGGTATTGCTATGGGCTCCTCTGCCTGGGTGTCCTCTGAATCTGCTGCCTGTCTGCCTCCCCCCAGCACCTTCTCCCCAATCCTGGATGCCTGGCTGGACTAGTCCCTGGAGGGTTTCTGTCACCTTCCATACCTTCCTCTCTAAGATGCTAGTGGGCCAAGCAGACCTGAACATGCTGGTTTGGACCTGCTGCTCTGCCCAGATGCTCTTGCCTAGCTTGACCCCACGGAGGCAGAGCCAGAGGGCTAGGAGACCTAGCCAGATGACAGTGAGGGGGATGGCCAAGTAAGACAGGAGCAAAGAGTGACCTCAGCCCATGACTCTGGTGAACTGCAGTCTGGGAACACTTCTTAGGATGTGCCTCTGGGGTTGGTCTGGGTTTCTCTTCAAGGCAATGGGGTGTTTTCTGTTTTGGGAAAGTCACATGGTAAGGTGATCATATGGGTTAAAAAGTCCTCTGCCTGCAGCTCAAGTCAGCTCTAAGGCCAGTTCTAGAGCTAACGACATCTGTGTTGTTAGCACAACCTCCAGCACCAGCTCCAAAACAAGGTGTAGACCCAGAGCTGCCTCTGGGTTCCGTTCCAGGGCCACTTACAGAGTTATAGCCAGCTCTGCCACCAGCTCCACCTCCAGCACCAGAACCAGTTCCAGAATGAGAGCCAGCACCAGCTCCAGCACCAGCTCCATCACTAGCTGCAGAACCAGCTCCATCTCTATCACCACCTCCAGTACTAGCTCCATCACCAGGTGAAGAACCAGCTCCACCACCAGCTCCAGCTCCAGAACCAGTTTCAGAATGAGAGCCAGCACCAGCTCCAGCACCAACTGCAGAACTAGCTCCAGCTCCAGCTCCAGAACCAGTTCTGTGCTAGCACAGCATCAGTCTAGCACCAGCTTCAGAGCTTTGGCCCATCCCAGCTCCAGAGCTAGCATGAGCAAAAGCTACCAGAATAGAGAAAGCTCCACTGCCATCTCTACCACAGCTCCAGAGCTAGCTCCAGCTTCAGCACAAACATTAAAGTGAAATTCAGTTCTAACATCAGCTCCAAGTGTCCCGACAGCTCTGTTGCCAGCTTCTAAATAAAAAAAAGTCAAAGCCAGATCCAGAGCCTGGCACTATCTCCAGTGCCAGACAGAGAGATGGAGTCAACTGCAGCACCAGCTCTTGCCTCAGCTCTCAAGTTAGAGCAGCACTGGCACCAGCTCCAGGCTAGCTCTGGAGCGACGGTCATCACCATCTTTGAAGCCACCAAAGATGCCAGCTCCATCATCAGGTTTGGCACCAACAGAGAGACAGAGACAGAGACTGCAACACCACCCGCTCCTGCACCAGCTCCAGAAAGAGCTCTCGGTCTAGAATTAGTTCCAGAACTAGAAACAGTACCAGATTCTGAGTAAGAGCTAACTCCACCACCAAGCCTAGAACTAGTTCCCACCAGACACCAGAATAACCATCCCTGCCCTGTTGCTGCCTTGGAGCCCTTGGTGGATAACATTCACACTGCAGCTCAGGTGGGATGCTGGGGAATAAAATTCACCTGTGGGTGTGAGCAGGCGTGGGCTCCCCAGTGCCCTGTGGGCACAGGAGTGGGTGGCAGGTTCCAGGGCTAGGAGAAGGACTGTGAGCCACCCCTGTGTCCCTGGGTGCCCAGTTCACTCCAAAGCCATCTTATCAGGCCTGGACAATGATGATGACCCCACTGCCAAGTGAAGACCCAAGGCTCTAATGAGGGTGGTCTTCTTTCAAGACTCTGGCTGGATCTGGAGTCTAATGCTCGGCCACAATCTGAACCACACCAGCTCCTTGATCTCCTGAGTCCCTAAGCCACTCCACTGGAAGGACCACCACGGGTCTTCAACACAGTGGGACATCCCTGGAGGAGTCCAACAGACACTTTTCTGATTATGTGGATGCTTCAGGTGACCTGTTCCACACACCCAACTTGTAGAGGAGGAAATAGACCTTCTCTCCTGTAGCCCATCCACATGAGGGTTGGGCACAGGCCCTATCCTCTCCAGGATGCTTCACCAATGGCCCTGACCCAGGCAGGCCCCATGGTGCGTCAGCCTGGCATTTTCCCCCTCCTCTCCCTCTGGGCCTGGGCATCCTGCTACTAGGCTGGCAGAGCTGTCTTCAACCTCTTTCTCCTCCACCCTTGCCACCTCCAGCGTCTGCTCCTCCTCAGGCTCCCCACCCATGCTCCCCACCTGGAAGTCTCTGTGTGTGAGGGCTGGGGGTGGGAGGATGCCCAGAGGAACAGAGATTACAGGGGAGATCCATCATGTTCCTGTGAGATCTCATTCTCAAAACATAGACTGTGGGAAGAGTTGAGTGAGCATAGTAGGTTGAGATGTAGAACCAACGGTCTTGTGCCAGAGACAGGGGTGCTGAGTGTGCTGAGCCAGACCAGCCAGTAGGGAGTGGGCTTCTGGGCTGGAGTAGAGCTGAAGTTTCTGACTGGGTCTGTGTTCAGGTTGGAGTGTGGGTTTAGTGCTGAGGGTTCAGAGTTGGAGCAGAATTTCAAGATCATATGTTAAATCTATATTTAGCTTTTGGACGAACTGCCAGACACTTTCACAGCGACTGAGATGTTTTACATTCTCATTAGTGATGTGCTAGGGTTCCAGTTTCCTCACATTCACCAACTCATGTCCATTGCTTTTATAATAGTGCTTCTGATGGGTGTGAGGAGACACAGGCTGTGGTCTTGATTGGCAATCCCCTGAAGTGACTGTCCACTGCGACCCAGCCATCTTGCCACCTATCACCCTACTCTATTCACCTGTCCCATCTGCTCTTGGTCACTGTTCTCCTCAGGATCTCTGATTTCTCCTTTTCCATGATGTCCTATAGAGGGAAGTGCAAGCATATAATCCACTCAGCTTGGCTGCTTTCACGTAATCATACACATTAAGGTCAATCCGTGTTCTTTCATGGACATGAGAGATCATTCCTTCATATTGCTGACTAGTATTCCATTCATGGGTGCTTACATGTACCACATGAGGCTATTAATTCACCTTTTGGAGGATACCCTGACTTTATTCTTTAAATTGTTATTTATTTTTTAAATTTCTCTTCCGTGTTCCAGACTTCATTGTTTATACACCACACCCAGTGCTCCATGCAATATGTGCCCTCCATAATACCTACCGCCAGGTTCACCCAACCTCCCACCTCCCAACCCTCCAAAACCCTCAGTTTGTTTTTCAGAATCCACAGTCTTGCATGGTTCATCTCCCCCTCCAATTTCCCCCAACTCCCTTCTCCTCTCCATCTCCCCATGTCCTCCATGTTATTTGTTATGCTCCACAAATAAGTGAAACCATATGATAATTGACTCTCTCTGCTTGACTTATTTCACTCAGCATAATCTCTTCCAGTCCCGTCCATGTTGCTACAAAAGTTGGGTATTTATCCTTTCTGATGGAGGCATAATACTCCATAGTGTATATGGACCACATCTTCCTTATCCATTCGTCCATTGAAGGGCATCTTGGTTCTCTCCACAGTTTGGCGACCGTGGCCATTGCTGCTCTAAACATTGGGGTACAGATGGCCCTTCTTTTCACTACCTCTGTATCTTTGGGGTAAATACCCAGTAGTGCAATGGCAGGGTCATAGGGAAGCTCTATTTTTAATTTCTTGAGGAATGTCCACACTGTTCTCCAAAGTGGCTGCACCAACTTGCATTCCTACCAGCAGTGGAAGAGGGTTCCCCTTTCTCCACATCCTCTCCAACACATGTTGTTTCCTGTCTTGCTAATTTTGGCCATCCTAACTGGTGTAAGGTGGTATCTCAATGTGGTTTTAATTTGAATCTCCCTGATGGGTAGTGATGATGAACATTTTTTCATGCGTCTGATAGCCATTTGTATGTCTTCATTGGAGAAGTGTCTGTTCATGTCTTCTGCCCATTTTTGACATGATTATCTGTTTTGTGTGTGTTGAGTTTGAGAAGTTCTTTATAGATCCTGGTTATCAACCTTTTGTCTGTACTGTCATTTGTGAATATCTTCTCCCATTCCGTGGGTTGCCTCTTTGTTTTGTTGACTGTTTCCTTTGCTGTGCAGAAGCTTTTGATCTAGATGAAGTCTCAAAAGTTCATTTCGCTTTTGTTTCCTTTGCCTTTGGAGACATATCTTGAAAGAAGTTGCTGTGGCTGATATCGAAGAGGTTACTGCCTATGTTCTCCTCTAGGATTCTGATGGATTCCTGTCTCACATGGAAGTCTTTTGTGGATAATCTTTTTAAAGTACTGTTGGATTCCACCAGCTAGGATCTTGTTGAGAATCTTAGTATCCATATTCATCGGGGATATTGGTCTGAAATTCTCCTTTTTGGTGAGGGCTTTGTCTGGTTTGGGAATCAGGGTAATGCTGGCTTCATAGAAAGAGTCTGGAAGTTTTCTTTCTGCTTCAATTTTTTGAAACAGCTTCAGGAGAATAGGTATTATTTCTTCTTTGAAAGTTTGGTATAATTCCCCAGGGATCCATCAGGTCCTAAGCTCTTGTTTTTTGGGAGGTTTTTGATCATTGCTTCAATCTCGTTACTAGATATTGGTCTATTCAGGTTGTCAATTTCTTCCTGATTCACTCTTGGAAGTTTATAGTTTTCTAGGAATGCATCCATTTCATCTAGGTTGCTTAACTTATTGGCATATAACTGTTGATAATAATTTCTGATGATTGTTTCTATTTTCCTGGTGTTAGCTGTGATCTCTCCGTTTTCATTCATAATTTTATTAATTTGGGTCCTCTCTCTTTCCTTTTGGATTAGTTTGGCCAATGGTTTATCAATCTTATTGACTCTTTCAAAAAGCCAACTTCTAGTTTCATTGATGTGTTCTACTGTATCTTTAGGTTCTATCTCATTGATCTCTGCTTGAATCTTGATTGTTTCCCTTCTTGTGTGTAGAGTTTGCTTAATTTGTAGTTGATTCTCTAGTTCTTTAAGGTGTAAAGACAGCTGGTGTATTCTGGATTTTTCAATTTTTTTTTGAGGGAGGCTTGGATGGCTATGTATTTCCCCCTTAGGACCGCCTTTGCTGTTTCCCATAGGTTTTGGACCAAAGTGTCTTCATTCTCATTGGTTTCCATGAATTGTTTAAGTTCTTCTTTGATCTCCTGGTTGATCCAAGCATTCTTAAGCAAGGTGGTCTTTAGCTTCCAGGTGTTTGAATTCCTTCCGAATTTTTCTTGTGGTTGAGCTCCAGTTTCAAAGCATTGTGATCTGAGAATATGCAGGGAATAATCTCAATCTTTTGATATCAGTTGAGCTCTGATTTGTGACCCAGTATGTGGTCTGTTCTTGAGAAGGTTCCATGTGCACTTGAGAAGAATGAGTATTCTGTTGTTTTAGGGTGAAATGTTCTATATATATCTATGAGGTCCATCTGGTCCAATGTGTCATTCAATGCTCTTGTTTCTTTACTGATTTTCTGCTTGGGTGATCTGTCTATTACTGAGAGAGGTGTGTTAAGATCCCCTACTATTAATGTATTTGTATCAATATGACTCTTTATCTTGATTAACAGTTCTTTTATGTAATTGGCTGCTCCCATATTGGGGGCATAAATATTTACAATTGTTAGATCTTCTTGGTGGATAGATCCTTTAAGAATGATGTAGTGTTCTGTATCTCTGACTACAGTCTTTAGTTTAAAATCTAATTTATCTGATATGAGAATTGCTATCCCAGCCTCCTTTTGAGGCCCATTGGCATGAAAGATGCTCCTCCATCCCTTCACTTTCAGTCTGGGTGTATCCTTAGGTTCAAAATGGGTCTCTTGTAGACAATATATGGATGGGTCCTGCCGTTTTATCCAATCTGCAACCCTGTGCTGTTTTATGGGCTCATTTATTCCATTCACGTTGAGAGTGATTATTGAGAGAGATGTTTTTATTGACATTGTGTTACCCCTGAAGTCTTTGTTTCTATAGATTGTCTCCATAAATTTCTATTTAATGATATCCTTGGGTTTTTTCCTCTTTTAGAGAACCCTTTTAATATTTCTTGTAGTGCCAGCTGGGCGGTCACATACTCTTTTAAACCTTGCTGGTCTTGGAAGCTCTTTATCTCTCCATCCATTTTGAATGTCAGTCTTTCTGGATAAAGTATTCTTGGCTTCATGTTCTTCTCATTTAGTGCCCTGAATACATCTTGCCAGCTCTTTCTGGCTTGCCAGTTTTCTGTGAACAGGTCTGACGTTATTCTGATGGGCTTTCCTCTGTATGTAAGGAATCTCTTCCCTCTAGCTGCTTTCAAGAGCTCCTGTCTAAAATTATGATTCATCGTTTTCACAATCAGATGTCTTGAGGTCTTTCTAGATTCTATGATCCTGGGGGGAGCCCTTTCTGCCTCTAGAACACAAACACTGGTTACATTCACCAGATTGGGAAAATTTTCATGGAGACTTGTTTAACTATATCCTCTAGTCTTCTTTCTTTCTCTCCCCCCTCAGGGATTCCAATAATTCTGACTTTGGAACATTTCATGGCATCATTTATTTCCCTAATTCTGTTTTCAGGGCTTCTAAGCTGTTTGTTCCAGGCTTTCTCCTGATCCTTTTTCTCTATCAGTTTGTCCTCTAGATCACTAATTCTATCTTCTGCCTCAGTTACCCTAGCTGTTAGAGAATTTAGATTAGATTGGAACTCATTGAGAGCATTGTTAACATCATGACTGGTGGCTTTCACTTCTGCCATAATGAATCCCAATTTGTCATTAAAGGCATCCTCCAACCTTGCCATTGCCTGGATAATTGTTAACCTGAATTCCCTTTCAGACCCACTGTTATGTCCATATCCAATAGCTCTGATTGAGAAGGCACAGTCTCTGAATTTTTCCTCTGTTGGGCATCCCTCCTCCTAGTCATTTTGGTGAGAGATGGCTGAAGGGATATGTAGCTGAATGTATCGACCATGGTGCAGGCAAGGTGCACTCTGGAATGCTTCTGAGCAATTGGGAGTCCCCACCAAAAAGAAAGAGAAAAGAAGAGAGAGAGAGAGAGAGAGAGAAGTAAAAAAAAAGAAAGAAAGAAAAAAGAAAAGAGAAAACCCAGCCCTAATGAGCCCCAAAGGTAAGATTTATAAAGTATACAAACAAAAACAGACAAACAAAAAGACCAACAAAAGTAAATGACAAGAAAAAAAAAGAACCCAGCCAAAATGAACCCCAAGTATAAGATTTAGATACTACCAGAACAAAAACAAATAAACAGAAACACTGACAGAAGAAAAAGATGGGAGGGCGGTTATAAATTCTCAGTGTGGGAGAGGAAGTTTATTTTTTATTCTTCCTGGATGTATCTTGATATCTTTGTTAAAGGACTCAACTTTCCTGAGATAAAGGGACATTAAAACTGGTTTATAATAGGGGTAGCATTGATTGGGGAAAGGGGATTAACTGAAAGCTTATCTCTATATGAATATTTAAAAAAATAAAAAAAAAAACAGAAAAGCAAAAGAAAAATACAGGTATATGTATCAAAAGAGTTCAAGTTAAAAGATTATTATGGAATTTGTTGTACTGAACATCTCATTGTGATGGTAAATAGGTTAAAAAATTATTAAAAAAATTGAAAAGAACGAGAATAGTGGGAACAAATTAAAGATAAAAGTTGTATCTATGAAGTAGTGGTGGTTGTCCTCTTGTTGGTTTTGTTTTGTTTTTGGGCTGGCTTTCTGGGGGAGGGGCCTCCAGCTTGGTTTTTCAGGTAGTCTTGCTAGAGTTGAGTCCTCCTGCCCCCTATCAAGGGGCTGGGCTCTGAGGAAACCAGTTTTTTAGGCTTTTGTTCTCTGGAGGTTTTTGTTTGTTTGTTTGTTTTGTTTTTTCTCCCCTTGACAGCTTTTCGTGGTTCTTTGGAGGTTTAGAGGAAAGCAATCTGCACCCAGACCTCAGTCTCAGAGAGAAGCCTCAGTCTGTTCCCCTCTGGGTGCTCTAGGGCACATAAATTCTGCCAGCAGAGCATGTCCCCGGTCACAATGTCAGGGGTCACAGGAGCTCCTGTTGTGTCCCAGTGTTACCAAAACCATGAGAAGTCCAGAGAGCTGGTTTCCAGTGGCTGCCTCTGCCGCAGCTGTCTGGGCAGGTCCAGACCATCAGAGAGGTCCCAACCAGAGATAGCACACTGAAATTTTCACTCTGGCCTGGGCTATGAGTGTTCAGACTCTCCCGGTCCTAGAGTGCACTGGCTAGCACCTGCACGGACCTCTCTTAGGGGAGGGTGTGGAGTGCGACTCAGACCCTGGTCGTGCAGTGCGCATGCAGAGTGCAAAAGGCTGTGGTTCTAGAGAGTGCCGGCTGGCATCCACACCAGAATTTCTCATGGGTGCTGCCACCCAGACGCTCTCATGCACATCGGTGGCTCAGGGACCAAGGTCTGGCTTCTTCGCTGCACTCTCTCTGGCTCAGCACAGTGGTGGCTGTCCTGGGTCTGTGGACTAAGCCCTATCCCTAACTGCCTGATTCCACCAAATTCCCCTTAAGATATTTTCCTCTTTTTGAGTGCTTTCAACCTGAATCCAAGTTAATGCTGGTTCCCAATCACAGGGCACTCTAGTATTAGGGTATTGCTTTCCAATGGGTCACTTCTCATGGCTCCCTCCCCACTTTTGTTTATCTTCTGATATCAGTCTGATGTTCCCACTCTGCTTTACCTGTCCACTGGCATCTTCTGCCCCTGTAGAGGTCCAGAAGTGTATAATTCTATTCTCAGGCTGATTTCATGGGTGATCAAAGTTCTTTGGTAGATAATCAGCTCACTTTAGGGGACCAGTTGAAACAGCACCTCCTACTTCTCCACCATCTTCTCACCCCCGGGTACCGTGACTTTTTAAAGGTGTTTGGTCATCATGAAGAAAGAGATGTACATAATTGCCTACTGGCTTTTTCTTGGATAAGAATCTTCAAAGCAGTTGTCCAAATACCCAGAAATGCAATTGTTGGCTTTCATGATGAGAGCGTGTTTAGTTTTGGAAAACACTGCCAAACTATCTTCCAAAGTGGCTGTACCATTATGCATTCTACCTGCAAAGAAGGGAAGTTCCTGTTGGTATTTTTTTCCTGACGATCTTAGCTATTTTAGTAGGCATGTAGTGTTATGTCACTGCCATTTTTACTTGCTTTTCCCTCCTGATGAATTACGTTGAGCATTATTTTGTATACTTATTTATTTTATTTTATTATTTATTATTATTTTTATTAACATATAATGTATTATTTGCCCCAGTGGTACAGTCTGTGACTCGTCAGGCTTACACACTTCACAACACTCATCATAGCACATACCCTCCGCAATGTCCATAACCCAACCACCCTCTCCACACCCACCCCCCTCAGCAAATCTCAGTTTGTTTTCGGAAATTAAGAGTCTCTTATGGTTTGTTTCCCTCCCGATCCCATCTTGTTTCATTTTTTTCCTTCCCTACCCTCCAAACCCACTACTCTGCCTCTTAAATTCCTCATATCAGGGAGATCATATGATAATTGTCTTTATCTGATGGACTTATTTTGCTCAGCGTAATACCCTCTGGTTCCATACACATCATTGCAAATGGCAAGATTTCATTTCTTTTGATGGCTTCATAGTATTTCACTGTATATACTACATCTTCTTTATCCATTCATCTGTTGAGGGACATCTAGGCTCTTTCCATAGTTTGGCTATTGTGGACATTGCTGCAATAACATTTGGGTGCACGTGCCCCTTCGGATCACTACATCTTTAGGATAAATACCCATTAGTGCAATTGCTGGGCCATAGGGTAGCTCTATTTTCAACATTTTGAGGAACCTCTATGCTGTTTTCCAGAGTGGCTGCACCAGCTTGCATTCCCACCAACAGTGTAGGAGGGTTCCCCTTTCTCTGCATCCTCTCCAACATCTGTCACTTCCTGACCTGTTAATTTTAGCCATTCTGACTGGTGTGAGGTGGTATCTCATTGTGGTTTTGATTTGTATTTCCTTGATGCCAAGTGATATGGAGCACTTTTTCATGTGTCTGTTGGCCATCTGGATGTCTTCTTTGCAGAAATGTCTGTTCATGTCCTCTGCCCATTTATTGATTGGATTATTTGTTCTCTGGGTGTTGAGTTTGCTAAGTTCTTTATAGATTTTGGACACTAGCCCTTTATCTGATATGTCGTTTGCAAATATCTTCTCCCATTCCGTCAGTTGTCTTCTGGTTTTGTTGACTGTTTCCTTTGTTGTGCAGAAGATTTTGATCTTGATGAACTCCCAATAGTTCATTTCTGCCCTTGCTTCCTTTGCCTTTGGCAATGTTTCTAGGAAGAAGTTGCTGCAGCTGAGGTCAAAGAGGTTGCTGCCAGTGTTCTCCTCAAGGATTTTGATGGAATCCTTGGACTGAGGTCTTTCATCCATTCTGAATCTATTTTTGTGTGTGGTGTAAGGAAATGGTCTAGTTTCATTTTTCTGCATGTGGTTGTCCAATTTTCCCAACACCATTTGTTGAAGAGACTGTCTTTTTTACATTGGGCATGCTTTCTCACTTTGTCAAAGATTAGTTGACCATAAAGTTGAGGGTCTATTTCTAGGCTCTCATTTCTGTTCCATTAATCTATTTCTGTTTTGTGCCTGTCTTGATGATTACAGGTTTGTAACAGAGCTTGAAGTCTGGAATTCTGATGCCACCAACTTTGGCTTTCTTTTTCAACATTCCTCTGGCTATTCGAGGTCTTTTCTGGTTCCATATAAACTTTAGGATTATTTGTTCCATTCATTAGAAAAAAATTGATGGGATTTTGATAGGTATTGCATTAAATGTGTAGATTGCTTTAGGTAGCATAGACATTTTCACAATATTTGTTCTTCCAATCCATGAGCATGGAACATTTTTCCATTTCTTTGTGTCTTCCTCAATTTCTTTCATGAGTACTTTATAGATTTCTGAGTACAGATGCTTTGCCTCTTTCGTTAGGTTTATTCCTAGGTATCTTATGGTTTTGGGTTCAATTGTAAATGGGATTGACTCCCTAATTTCTCTTTCTTCTGTCTTGTTGTTGGTGTAAAGAAATGCAACTGATTTCTGTGCATTGATTTTATATGCTGACACTTTCCTGAATTCCTGTACAAGTTCTAGCAGATTTGGAGTGGAGACTTTTGGGTTTTCCACCTAAAGTATCAGGTCATCTGCAAAGAATGATAGTTTGACTTCTTTGACTATTTGGATACCTTTAATTTCTTTTTGTTGTCTGATTTCTGAGGCTAGGACTTCTAGTACTATGTTGAATAGCAGTGGTGATAATGGACATCCCTGCCATGCTCCTGACCTTAGCAGAAAAGCTCTCAGTTTTTCTCCATTGAGAATGATATACGCTGTGGGTTTTTCATAGATGGCTTTGATGATATTGAGGTATGTACCCTCTATCCCTACACTTTGAAGAGTTTTATAAGAAAGGATGCTGTACTTTGTCAAACGCTTTTCAGCATCTATTGACAGTGTCATATGGATCTTATTCTTTTTAAAAAATCATTTATTTACTTTTCCATAAGATTTTATTTATTTATTTGACAGAGAGAAAGATCACAAGTAGGCAGACAGGCAGGAAGAGGGAGAGGGGGAATTAGGCTCCCTGATGAGCAAAGAACCTGATGTAGGGCTCCATTCCAGGACTCTGAGATCATGACCTGAGTCAAAAGCAGAGGCTTAACCCAATGAGCCACCCAGGTGATCCATATGGTTCTTATTCTTTCTTTTATTAATGCATTGTATCACATTGATTGATTTGCAGATGTTGAATCAACCTTGCAGCCCAGGAATAAATCCCACTTGGTCATGGTGAATAATCTTTTTAATGTACTGCTGGATCCTATTGGATAGTATTTTTGTGAGAATTTTTGCATCTGTGTTCATCAAGGATATTGGTCTGTAGTTCTTCTTTTTGGCAGGGTCTTTGTCTCGTTTTTGGAATCAAGGTAATGCTGGCCTCATACAATGAGTTTGGAAGTTTTCCTTCCATTTCTATTTTTTTCTATTAGTTCAGGAGAATCGGTATTAATTCTTCTTTAAATGTTTGGTAGAATTTCCCTGGGAAGCCATCTGGCCCTGGGCTCCTGTTCATTGGGAGATTTTTGATGACTGCTTCAATCTCCTTACTCGTTATGGGTCTGTTCAGGTTTTCTATTTCTTCCTGGTTCAGTTGTGGTAGTTTATATGTCTCTAGGACTGCATCCATTTCTTCCAGCTTGTCAAATTTGCTGGCATATAGTTGCTCAGAATATGTTCTTATAATTGTTTGTATTTCTTTGGTGTTGGTTGTGATCTCTCTTCTTTCATTCATGATTTTATTTACTTGGATCCTTTCTCTTTTCTTTTTGATAAGTCTGGCCAGGCGTTTATCAATCTTATTAATTATTTCAAAGAACCAGCTCCTAGTTTCATTGGTCTGTTCTACTGTTCTTTTGGTTTCTATTTCATTGATTTCTGCTCTGATCTTTATGATTTCTCTTCTCCTGCTGGGTTTAGGGTTTCTTTCTTGTTCTTTCTCCAGCTCCTTTAGGTGTAGGGTTAGGTTGTGTACCTGAGACCTTTCTTGTTTCTTGAGAAAGGCTTGTGCCACTATATATTTTCCTCTCAGGACTGCCTTTGTTGTGTCCCACAGATTTTGAACCGTTGTGTTTTCATTATCATTTGTTTCCATGAACTTTTTCAATTCTTCTTTAATTTCCTGGTTGACCCATTCATTCTTTAGAAGGATGCTGTTTAGTCTCCATGTATTTGGGTTCTTTCCAAATTTCGTCTTGTGATTGAGTTCTAGCTTCAGAGCATTGTGATCTGAAAATATGCAGGGAATGATCCCAATCTTTTGATACTGGTTGAGACCTGATTTAGGACCGAGGATGTGATCTATTCTGGAGAATGTTCCCTGTGCACTAGAGAAGAATGTGTATTCTGTTGCTTTGGGATGGAATGTTCTGAATATATCTGTGATGTCCATCTAGTCCAGTGTGTCATTTAAAGGCTTTATTTCCTTGTAGATCTTTTGCTTGGATGATCTGTCCATTTCTGTGAGGGGAGTGTTAAAGGCCCCTACTATTATTGTATTATTGTCGATGTGTTTCTTTGATTTTTTATCAACTGGTTTATATAGCTGGCTGCTCCCATGTTAGGGGTATAGATATTTAAAACTGTTAGATCTTCTTGTTGGGCAGAACTTTTGAGTATGATATAGTGTCCTTCCTCAACTTTTATTATGGTCTTTGGCTTAAAATATAATTTACCTGGTATGAGAATTGCCACCCCAGCTTTCTTTTGTTGTCCATTAGCATGGCAAATTGTTTTCCACTCCCTCACTTTAAATCTGGAGGTGTCTTTGGGTATAAAATGAGTTTCTTATAGATAGCATATTGATGGCTTTTAGTTTTTTATCCATTCTGATACCCTGTGTCTTTTGATTGGCGCATTTAGCACATTTACATTCAGGGTAACTATTGAAAAATATTAATTTAGTGTTATTCTATTTCCTGTAAGGTGACTGTTACTGTATATTGTCTCTTCTTATCTGGTCTATTACTTTTACACTCTCTCTTTGCTTAGAGGACCGCTTTCAATATTTCCTGAAGGGCTGGTTTGGTGTTTGCAAATACTTAAAAAAAAATTTTTTTTTTTTAATTTGGCAGCGATCACAAGAAGGCGGAGAGGCAGGCAGAGAGAGAGAGAGAGAGAGAGAGAGAGACTGAGAGGAGGAGGAAGCAGGCTCCCCACTGAGCAGAGGTCCTGATGTGGGGCTTGATCCCAGGACCCTGGGATCATGACCTGAGCCGAAGGCAGAGGCTTTAACCCACTGAGCCACCCAGGCGCCCCTGCAAATACTTTTAATCTTTGTTTGTCCTGGAAGCTTTTTTATCTCTCCTTCTATATGCAATGATAGTTTAGATGGTTATAGTATTCTTGGCTGAATATTTTTCTTATTTAGTGCTCTGAATATATCATGCCAGTTCTTTCTGGCCTGCCAGGTCTCTGTGGATAAGTCTTCTGCCAGTCTAATATTTCTACCATTGTATGTACAGACTTCTTGTCCTGAGCTGCTTTCAGGATTTTCTTTGTCACTATGACTTGTAAATTTTAATATTAGGTGATGGGGTGTGGACCTATTTTTATTGTTTTTTTTGAGGGGGTTCTCTGTGCCTCCTGGATTTTGGTGCTTGTTCCCTTTGCCATATTAGGGAAATTCTCTACTATAGTTTGCTCCAATATACCTTCTGCCCCCCCTTCTTCTTCTGGAATCCCAATTATTCTAATATTGTTTTGTCTTATGGTATCATTTATCTCTCAAATTCTCCCCCTCAGTAGTCCAGTAGTTGTCTCTCTTTTGCTCAGCTTCTTTATTCTCCATCATTTGGTCTTCTATATCACTAATTCTCTCTTCTGCCTCATTTATCCTAGCAGTAAGAGCTTCCATTTTTTATTGCAACTCATTAATAGCTTTTTTGATTTCAACTTGGTCAGATTTTAGTTCTTTTATTTCTCTAGAAAGGGATTTTATTTCTCCAGAAAGGGGTTCTCTAATATCTTCCATGCCTTTTTCTAGCCCAGCTAGCACCTTGAGATTCGTCATTCTGAACTCTAGTTCTGACATATTACCAATGTCTGTATTGATTAGGTCTCTAGCCATTGGTACTGCCTCTTGCTTTTTTTTTTTGTAGTGAGTTTTTCTGCCTTATAATTTTATCCCGATGAGAATATATTAAGGAGAGAATAAAATACTATAAAGGGTTGCAAAGACCCCAGAAAAATGTGTGCTAACCAAATCAGAAGAGATCCAAGAGATCCAAGAGAAGAAAGGGGGAAAGAAGAAATAAAAAGCATATATATATATATACACATACATACATATATATATATATATATATATATATATATATATATATATACATACATATATACATATATATATACACCATCTTAATGACCTATTCACCTGGAGACCCCTTGCTCTGGCACCATCACAGTGGGTATTTAGATTGAATATATGTACTTTGAGGAAACACAAATGTTCATATCATAGCACTGATATTGGAATAATTTCAGTTGACACTGGCATTAATGAAAAAATAGTATGACCTATTGTTAATGTTAATTTTCTCTGCTATATTTTAATCCTTTCAAATTTCATGTCACATTGCTCGCCACACTGCCATGCCACTGTATGTTTCTTTTTTTAAGGTTTTATTTATTTATTTGCTAGAGAGAGAGAGAGCACAAACAGGGGGAGCAGCAGGCAGAGGGAGAGGCAGACTCCCCACTGGGCAGGGAGCCCAACATAGGACTAGATCCCAGGACCCTGATATCACAACCTGAGTGAAAATCAGACACTTAACTGACAGAGCCACCCAGGCTTCTTACCACTGTATGTTTCTTCTGGTTAAGACAGAGATGAGTCTCCTCAAAATTTCAGTACTTACGCATTCAATGAATTGTGATTGGCCTTGGATGAATATTCTCTTCAGAATATACTGACATCAGAACATTTATAATCCATCTAGAGCACTGAATCATTATTGCCTATAAATAGGAATTGGACACAAATGAAAAATTGTACACTCACCATTCAAAAAGAAACTATGCACATTGTTTGAAAATTGACAAGATGTAGAAGCAAATACACCCATGCACAGAATGCTGGTCAGGCATCTTGAGAAATGTGCCACAGTGACA
Source organism: Enhydra lutris kenyoni (assembly GCF_002288905.1). Taxonomy (NCBI): domain Eukaryota; kingdom Metazoa; phylum Chordata; class Mammalia; order Carnivora; family Mustelidae; genus Enhydra; species Enhydra lutris. Next base: position 1,211,414 of record NW_019154190.1, read on the forward strand.
GCACTCCAGCCCCACCTTCCCCCACATGCTGTGTTCTGCAGGACCACACAGCCCTGGGGTCACTGAAGTCATACCAAGATGAGGCCCCTGACCCAGGGACCAGCCACCCTTGGAACCAGAAGGTGGGGCTATGGATATGGACACAGGGTTTGGGTTCAGGTCAGCTCAGTCCTAGGTTCGGGTTTGGGCTTTAGGGTTCAGGTTTGGGATCCAGGCTTGGGTTTGGGTTAAGGTTATGGTTCAGATTAGGGTTAGGGTTCATGTATGGGTCAGGTTGGGGTTCATGTTTGTGTTCTGGATAAGGATTGGGTTTGGGTTGGGTACAGGTTCAGGTCAGGTTTGGTGTAAGGTTACGGTTCAGGTTAGGGTTAGGATTTGGATTCATGTATGGGTTCTGGCTGTGGTTTGAGTTAAGATTTGGGGTTTGAGGATTGGTTTCTGTTTCAGGGTTAGGATAAGTTTAGGGCTAAGGTTAGGGTTTGAGTAAGGGTTCCAGGACAAGTTCAGGTTCTGGTGAAGTTCATGTTATGGTTGATGTTCTGGTAAAGTTTCAGATGAGTACTTGGTTTTGGGATTTGAGTTCAGTTTTTATTTTCCTGTTCATTTCTTTTTTTTCCCCTATTTTTTTAAATCATGTAATGCTAGTCACCATACAGTACATCATTAGTTTTTGATTTAGTGTTCCATGATTCATTGTTTGCATATAACACCCAGTGCTCCATGAGATATGTGCCCTCCTTATTATCCCTCACAGAACTAACCCATCCCCTCACCCCTCCCCTCTAAAACCCTCAGATTGTTTCCCAGAGTCCATAGTCTCTCATGGTTCATCTCCCTCTCCGATTCCACCCCTTCATTTTTCCCTTCCTTCTCCTAGTGTCTTCCATGTTATTCCTTACGTTCCACAAATAAGTGAAAATTGCATGATAATTGACATTCTCTGCCTGACTTCTTTCACTCAACATAATCTCCTTCAGTTCCATCCATGTCGATGCAAATGGTGGGTATTCATCCTTTTTGATAGCTGAGCAATATTCCATTATATACATGGACCACATCTTCTTTATCCATTCATCTGCTGAGGGGCATCTTGACTCCTACACTTTGGCTTTTGTGGACATTGCTGCTATGAACATTGGGGTTGTGTTCCCTCTCGTATTTATTAAATTTTTTTGGCCATTCTGACTGGTGTGAGGTGTATATTGATGTGGTTTTTATTTGCATTTCCCTAATGGCAACTTATGTGGAACATTTTTCATGTGTCTGTTGGCCATTTGTATGTCTTCATTGAAGAAATGTCTTCATGTCTTCTGCCCATTTTTTGACTGGATTATTTATTTTTTTGGGTGTTGAGTTCAAGAAGTTCTTCATAGATCTTGGATATCAGCCCTTTGTAGTGTCATTAGCAAATATCTTCTCCCATTCTTCTCTTTGTTTTGTTGACTGTTTCCTTTGTTGTGCAGAAAATTTTTACCTTGATGAAGTCCCAAAAGTTCATTTTAGCTTTTGTTTCCTTTGCCTCTGGAGACATATCTTGCAAAGAGTTGCTGTGTTCATGGTTGAAGATGTTGCCCCTGTGTTCTCCTCTAGGATTTGGATGGATTCCTGTCTCACATTTAAGCCTTTTGTCAATTTTGAGTTTATCTTTATGTATGGTGTAAGAGAAAGATCGGGTTTCATCCTTCTGCATGTGGCTGTCCTATTTTCCCAGCACTATTTTTTGAAAAGACTGCCTTTTTCTGTTGGACATTTTTGCCTGCTTTGTTGAAGATTAGTTGGCCATAGAGTTGAGGGTCCATTTCTGGGTTCTCTATTCTCTCCCATTGATCTATGTGTCTGTTTTTGTGCCAGTCCCTCAGATTAAAATGATTGTTTCTCCATTTGACAACATGTTCCATTTAACTAAAGTTTTGAATATAGAACAAAATCAATGTAAGAAGAATCTGAACTGAGAAATGGTTGGGGAAGAAATCTTTAGAAATAAATATACAGAACAAAGAAAAAGGGAAAAAGAATCCTGAAACTGGGGCACCTGTGTGGCTTGGTCAGTTAAGTATCTGCCTTTGGCTCAGGTCATGATCCTGGGGTTCTGAGATCAAGCCCCACATCAGGCTCCCTGCAGGGAGCCAGAGGAGTCTGTTTCTCCCTCTCCCTCTGCCTGTCACTCCCCCCACTTGTGCTCATTCTCTCTCCCTGCCAAATAAATAAATAAATAAATAAGATCTTAAAAAAAGAACCCTGAAAAAGTACAAACAGGAGAATAAATAAAAATTAACTAATTTGGAAATGATATAAAATAAAGTTGAGAGAAACGAAGAGATTAAGGGTGAGCCTGGTGGTGGGTATTATGGAGGTCACGCATTGCATGGAGCACTCGGTGTGGTGCATAAACAATGAATTCTGGAACACTGAAAATAAAATAAAATAAAGATAAAAGATAAATAAAGATAAAAAAAGATAAATAAAAATAAAGATAAAAGAAAATAGCTTAATAAGTATAAAAGTGAGAGAGAACCATTGAAAAGATGTAGCTGATTCAGATATGAAACAGAAAGGTGTATCAAAAATAAAAAGATGATTTTTAAAGTCTTATTTTATTTTATTATTTTTTATTGTTGTTGTTTTTTAATTTAAACTTTATTTTATATTTTCAGTGTTCCAAGACTCATTGTTTATGCACCACAACCAGTGCTTCATGCAATACGTGCCCTCCTCAGTACCCACTACCAAGCCCAATGTTCATAGCAGCAATGGCCACAGTCGCCAAACAGTGGAAAGAGCCAAGATGTCCTTCAACAGACGAATGGGTAAAGAAGTTATGGTCCATATATACAATGGAGTATTATGCCTCCATCAGAAAGGATGAATACCCAACCTTTGTATCAACATGGATGGGACTGGAGATTATGCTGAGTGAAATAAGTCAAGCAGAGTGAAATAAGTCAATTATTATATGGTTTCACTTACTTGTGGAGAATAAGAAATAACACGGAGGACATTGGGAGTTGGAGAGAAGTGAGTTGGGGGAAATCAGATGGGGAGATGAACCATGAAAGACTGTGGACTCCGAGAAACAAACTGATGGGTTTGGAGGGGAGGGGGTTGGGGGGTTAGGTGATCCTGGTGGTGGGTATTAAGGAGGGCACCTATTGCATGGAGCACTGGGTGTGATGCATAAACAATGACTATTGGAACACAGAAAAAGTAAAAAAAAATTTTTTTAAAAATGTATATTTTCCTGTGTATTTTAAGGTCGCATAAGTTATACCTCGGACCTCGTGTTGAGAATTTGGTCACTTGAATGAGACAAAGCAATATGCTTGTTTTACATGAAAATTTCAGAAACTTGAAACTCAAGTCTGAAGAGTCACCATCCCAGCCTCAGGGATGCTGCACTGTGGCCAGTGAAACACTGAGGATTGGCGTAATTCTGGTCACTGAGAGAACTAAACTTCTGGTTAGTGTACCATCATTGTTCTGGAACCCTGAGGAATAATTTACAACTTGGTTCAACTTGGGAGCAATCTGTTACATCAGAAGGTAATTGTGCCCTTGTAACTGATGATCTTAATGACCCTAAGAGGAGACACTCCTCACCAAGGAGTAGAGTTTGGGCTCCTGTGTACATGCCAGGCTGAGTCTTTGTACACAAGGCCATTTCCACTTTGGATAACAAAGGAGTTAGTGCCCAGGGGGAGATGAAGTCACACAGTCCCTTCCCCATAACCCTGACATCCTGCTATTGTGTTTCAGCACAGCCTGTGAGAGTCATCCTCCTGCACTGGGTCCACAGGCACTGGCTTTGGTAAAGATGTTGCTGCTGAAAACGGGGCTCAGGGCTGCAAAGGAGATAGTAAACCCTTTCCTGAATTCTACCACTCACTTTATTCTCTTTTTTCCAAGTCTAAACATGATCTTCTACCTCTTAAAATTCCCCCTCTGTTTCAGATTTCTTGTTTATATTAATTTATTTTACGGTACAATAAGCATTTTGGTTTTACTATACCAACTTTTAAAATTTATTGTTTATCTTCTTTTTCTATTCTATTAGTTAATTGCTCATTAACTAAATTCTCGTCTCTATTTTTTAAAATTTTATTTCATTTTTTTCACTGTTCCAAGATTCATTGTTTATGCACCATACCCAGTGCTCCATGCAATACAAAATTTCTCCTTTGGCTTTCCTGATCTTATCCATCTTTCTTCTTTAATTGCATTTATTTAAAAAATCTATGTTTAATTGAGATAACTTTATGAGTTTATTGCCTTACATATACTTGATGACAGGTTGAAATATACCATGTATTAATTACATCACCTATTCTTTGCCTTCTTTCTTGTCATCCCTTCCTGCTCCTTCACACTTTGGAGCTTGTCTGACTTACTACTCATTCTATTTCTGTTCTTTGCTTTCTTTCTTTCTTTTTTTAATGTATTTTTTATTATGTTCAGTTAGCCAGTGTAGAGTACATGATAAGCTTTTGCTGTAGTGTTCAATGATTCATTAGTTCCATATAACACCGAGTGCTCATCCCAAGATGTGCCCTCCTTAATACCCATCACCTGGTCTCCACATCACCCTACTCCCTCCCTTCTGAGTCCCTCAGTTTGTTTCCCAGTGTTCACAGTAATTCAGGGTTTGTCTCCCTCTCTGATTTTTTCCCATCCGATATTCCCTCCCTTCCCCTGAGGTCCTCTGCTCTATTCCTATGTTCACACGTGATTGAAGCAATATGATAATTTTCTCTCTCTGCTTGACTTAGTTCACTCAGCATAATCCCCTCTATGCATGTCTAAGCTCTATGCATGTCTATGTAAATAGTGGCTATTGCTTTCTTTTGTTGGTTGCACTTTCTTTTCAGCTTTATGCACTTGTTTTGGTGGTTGTTGTTTTGTTTTTAAAGATTTCTGTATTTATTTGAGAGAGAGAGACAGACAGAACATGGGGTGAGGCAGGGACAGTGGGAGATGGAGAGAGAGTCTTGAGCAGACTCCATACTGAGCATGGAGCCAGGTAGGGCTCACTCTTGCTACCCATGAGATGATGACCTCAGCCAAAACCAAGAGTTGGATGCTTAACCAACTGTGTCAGCCAGGCACCCCATATGCTCTTGTTTTTAGGGCATTGCTTTAATACTTTGCTGTCTTTTATTTCTTTTAAGTATGCATATAATCATGTCCCCCCACAAGTTAGTATTTATATGTAATTTTTCTCTTCCATTTCTCTACTCCTACAACCCCATAACTCTCTCCCTTTCTGCTAATAATTACAGTATTTCTGCTGTTGCCAAGATCTTCACTACCCTACTCTATTTTTAGAGGCATATTTGTTATTCTTTTGCATTTCCTCCCCTTTTCCTTTGTTTCTTTTATACTTAATATTCCACCTTCTAGCCTGAATACAGTGTGCATCTCCAAATACATTCTACAAGCTGTAATTTGCTGTTATGTTTGTGGCAAGTAGCTCCTCCTCCCTGGGGCTTGTTAGCACACTCACTTTATATTCTTCATTTTAATGTGGTAAAATCTTTTAATATTTTTATTTATATTTATTCTTTTTAAAAATTTAAGAAAAAATATCTGGTCTAATCTCTTGAAGATATTCTCTGTATAAATTCTAAAATATTTAATGGATTTGTTTTTACAGCTAAGTGTTCAATGCATAAGAAAATGATATTTTATAGGACATTATATCAGAAATATCTCAGGTCATACTTAGAAAAGAGCTAACACTATTGCTGTAAAAGCCCCTTCTTTTCCCACTTCTCTTCTTTACTGCATCATGTATGAGGACTAGAAAAATGTGTTGATTGACTGCTGGGAACTCTAATTTGTTTCCTAGTTGGCTCCTAGCACCAAACCCATCATATCTTAATGATGTAGCTTCATACTCATTTACCTTGATTCTTCATGGAATAATTATGTAAATACTTTTCTTCTTTTAAAGTTGCTTTGACTATTTTTGACCTTGTGCATATCACATACACTGAACAGTTGGGAAACTCATTTTGAGAATCAGATCTGGATTCTATAATATTTATATATCATTTTGGAAATGTGGACATCATTTACATATTACGTCTTTGAGTCTTTGAACATGAAAAGTCACATGATTTTTCTTTTACTGCTTTCACATGTCTCTTGTTTTTGTTTATAGTTACTTGATATTTTTATACCGTTTATGTAGTATCTCAACCTTAAACTTTGTTTTATAGAAATAGAGTTTGTTTCTGCTATAGAATTGCAAATGATTATTATATTGTGATATTTTTACCCTTTTACCTTGTAAAAACTCTCTTCTTTTTACATTTTAAACTCTAGAGTCTTAGGGAGTTTATACATAGAAAATAATATCATCTAATGAGAAAATTGTGGGTATTTTTTCCTTTCCAAAATATGTATTAGTCATTTATTTTTTGCCTTAAGTTGTAGATCAGCCCCTCTGGTACAAAAATAATGAAAAGAGTTAAGCTGGTATTTTCCCACTCACAGAGAGTCTGCAGTATTTTGTCATTTTGCAGGGTGATTAGGGTATAATTAGGCCCAGATTATAATTAATTTCCTGGGTTAAGTATGTGCCACTTTATTCTTAGTTTTCTATCATTTGTTTTAATTTTAAAACTATTTTGAGTTTTATCAGGGATTTTGTTTGTTTGTTTATTTATATTTTCTCTGTTAAAGTATCCTTTTATTTTTTTATTATGTTATCTTAGTCACCATACAGTACATCGTTAGTTTTTGATGCAGTGTTCCATGATTCATTGTTTATCTGTAAGACCTGGTGCTCCATGCAATATGTGCCCTCCTTAATACCCATCACCATGCTCACCCATTCCCCCATCCCCTACCCTCCAAAACCCTCAGATTGTTTCCAGGAGTCCATAGTCTCTCATGTTGCATCTCCCCTTCTGATTCCCCCTCTTCATTTTCCCCTTTCCTTCTCTTGATGTCCTCTGGGCTATTCCTCACCACAAGTAAGTGAAACTGTATGATGATTGACTTTCTCTACTTGACTCCTTCACTCAGCATAATTTCCTCCAGTCCCATCCATGTTGATGTAAAAGTGGGGTATTCATCACTTCTGATGGCTGAGTAATATTCCATTGTATATATGGACCACATCTTTATCCATTCATCTGCTGAAGGGAATCTTGGCTCTTCCCACAGTTTGGCTATTGTGGACACTGCTGCTATGAATATTGGGGTGCACGTGACCCTTCTTTTCACTACATCTGTATCTTTGCAGCAAAGACCCAGTAGTGCAATTTCTGGGTCATAGGGTAGCTCTATTTTTTTTTATTAAGTTCTTAGCCAACATATTTTACACCAATAATTTTTTTTAAAGATTTGATTTATTTATTATTTATTTGACACAGAGAGAGAGAGAGAGATCACAAGTAGGTAGAGGGGCAGGCAGAGAGAGGGAGAAGTAGGCTCCGAGGTGAGCAGAGAGCCCAATGCGGGGCTCAATCCCAGGACCCTGAGATCATGACCTGAGCTTAAGGCAGAGGCTTAACCTGCTGATCCACCCAGGCACCCCGCACCAATAATTTTTGATATAGTCTTCCATGATTCATTAGTTGCATGTAACACCCAGTGCTCATCAAGGAATTTTGATGCAAGTATTGAGAAGATCATACTTTAACTTTAAATATAGTTAATTTTATTGACTAATTTTCTTAGGAATAGGGCAAATTTGTTTTCTTGGAGAAACCTAACTCATTCATGGAAACTATAATTTTGTATATTGTTGGATTAATTAATTGATTTTGTTCAGGATTACATCTTCATAAATGATATTGATATGTTACATATTTTCATTTCTTGGTTTTATTTAAAAATTATACTAGTGTAATAAAATGAGTTGTGGAATGCTCGCAATTTTAACTACTGGCCAAAATGTAAGTGTGGAATTACTCCTATCTTGACCATTGAATAGAGTTCACCATGATATTCCCTGGGTCTACAGTTTACTTGTGGAAGGATTTTGGTGACTGTGCTGTAGGGGCCACTTCTTAGACTCCAAATTAGGACACTGGTTCTTCAGGGGAAATGTTTCTTCTACCTGAAAAACATTATTTAGAATTTCCTTTTGTAGTGACTCTGTGTGTGCGTGCGTGTGTGTCTGTGTAATGTGGTGTGTTTGCATGTGTGCATATGTGTCTGAAAATATCTTCAGTCTACCTTTACTCCTAAGTAGCATTTCCATTGGTAATTAATTTCTAGGAGTTATTTTTTTTATCACACTAAATACATAGTTCTATTCTCTGTGATTTTCACTAGAAGTGTTGAAACATTCTCAAGAATGATAATCTGTCTCAACTTTGAGCTAAGTTCTATTGTTTTCTTCATGTTTTTACTGTGATAAAATACACATAAGATAAAATTAACTCTTTTGACCATTTTAAGGTCTATAATTTAGTGGCATTATGTACATTCATAATATCAGTTGACCATCACCACTATCTAGTTTTGGAACATTTTCATTATTCCAGATGAAAACCTCATGTCATGCGGGCAGTTATTCCTCATTCCCTCCCTGCCCTCAGCTCTGGAAACTGCTACTCTGCTCTTCATCACTGTGGATTTACCTATTCTGGATATTTATATTTATATAAATTTATACTTAGTATAAATAGAATCATACAATATGGACGCCTTCTGTCTGGCTCCTTTTGCTCGGCATAATGTTTGCAAAGTTCACAGTGTGTATCAGCACTTCATTCCTTTTTATAGCTGAATAATAGTCCAGCTTATGAACGTACTAAATTTTGCTTATCCATTCTTCTGTTGTTGGGCAAGTAGGTTGTTTCCACCTTGGAGCTATTGAAACTGGATATGCTATGAATGTTTGTGTACACGTTTTTGTTTGAACACTTATTTCCCCTCAAGTAGATGCCTAAGAGTATAATTGCTATTATATAATTGATATATAATTGCTATTATATAATTAATATATAATATATAATTATTAATAATAATATGTTTAACATATGGAGGAACCACTAAATATTTTCCACAGGGGCTGACCACTTTACATTTCCACCAGCAATATGTGAGAGTTCCAACTTCTCACATACTTGTCATTATTTTCTTTCTTTCTGATTATGATACTTGTAGTGAGTGTGGAGTAGTATCTAATTGTGGTTTTGATTTCTTTGCCTTTCTCTAATGAATAATGGTATTGAACACATTTTCATGTTTTTCTTGGCCATTAGAATATCTTTGGGGAAGTGTCTGTTCAAGTTTTTTGCCCACATTTTGGTTGAGTTGTTTGCCTTTTGTGGTTGGGTTCAACAGTTTTTTTTTTCTTTTTTAATGTATTCCATATAGCAGACCCTTATCAGAGACATTATTTGCTAATAACTTTCTCAATCTTTGGGAAATCTCTTTATTTGCCTGATAGTGTCTTATGATGTACTAAAACTTTTGATTTTGTGAATTCCAATTTAATTATTTTTCCTTTTTTTTGCTTTATGCTTTTGTTGTCCTATTTAAGATAACATTGCTGATTTCAAGAACGTGAAGATTTGCCCTATGGTTCTTTAGTTCTTTGATCTATTTTGGGTTAATTTTTGTGTATGATGTAAAATAAGGGTCCACATCACTCATTTACATGCAGATATTAAGTTGTCCAACACTGGACACTGTTTCCTCCCAGCTGATTGTCTTGGGACCCTCATCAAAAATCAGTTGACCATTGATACAGAGTTTGTTTCTGGACTCTGTATTCCACTCCATTCCATTCATCTATATATCTATCTTTATGCCAGTACCACACTGCTTTGATTTTAGCTTTGTTGAAACTTTTGAACTCAGGAAGTATGAATCTTCAGCCTTGTTCTTTTAAAAATTGGTTTAGCAGTTTGAGGTTCTTCAAAATTCCATAGATGTTTTAGGCTCAGTTTTTCCATTTCTGCAAGAATGGCTATTGAGATCTTGGTTGGGGCTAAATCGAACCTGGCGATCCCTTCAGGGAGTATTGCCATTGTAACAAGATTAAGTCTGCCACAAATTGAGGATTTTAGATGGGAGGGGTGTGGGGGGATGGTTAGCTGGGTGATGGGTGTTAGGAGGGCATATAATGCATGGAGCACTGGGTGTTATATGTAAACAATGAATCTTGGAACACGACATCAAAAACTAATGATGTATTTTATGTTGACTAACATAACACAATAAAAAATATTAAGTCTTCCAATCCATGGACATAGGATGTGTTTCTATTCATTTGTGTTTTCTTTAATTTCTTACTGCTATGTTTCTTAGTTTTTAGTGTATAAATATTATAACTCCTTGGTTAAATTTATTCCTAAGTATCATGGTCTTTCAAATGCTGTTTTAAATTTTGCTGTCCTAAAAAAATACTTAGATTGTTCAGTGCTAGTGTACAGAAATACAGCTGAATTTTGTGTGTTTATCTTGTATCCTGAAAATTTGCCAAATTCACATACTTTTTTCTTCTTCCTAATTATGATGATGATGATGATGATGATGATGTTATGTTAGTCACCATAGAGTACATCATTAGTTTTAGATGTAGTGTTCCATGATTCATTGTTTGCATATAACACCCATTGCTCTATGGAATATGTCCCCTCCTTAATACCCATCATTGGGCCAACACCCCTCCCCTCTAAAACCCTCAATTTGTTTTTTGGAGTCCACAGTCTCTCATGGTTCATCTTCTCCTCCAATTTCCCACCCTTCATTTTTCCCTTCCTTTGCTAATGTCCTTCATACTATTCCTTATGTTCCACAAGTAAGTGAAACCATATAATAATTGACTTTCTCTGCTTGACTTTGTTCACTCAACATTATCTCCTCAAGTCCCATCCATGCTGATGCAAAAGTGGGATATTCATCCTTCTGATGGTTGAATAATATTCCATTGTGTATAACAGCCATACCTTCTTTATCCATTAGTCTGTTGAAGGGCATCTTGCCTCTTTCCACCTTTTGGCTATTGTGGATATTGCTGCTATGAACACTGAGGTGCATATGGCCCTTCTTTTCACTACATCTGTATCTTTGGGATAAATGCCCAGTAGTGCAATTGCCTGGTCATAGAGTAGCTATATTTTTTTTTTTTAAGATTTTATTTATTTGACAGAGAGAGAGAGAGAGATATCACAAGTAGGCAGAGAGGCAGGCAGAGAGAGAGGAAAGCAGGCTCCCAGCTGAGCAGAGAGCCCGATGCGGGGCTCGATCCCAGGACCCTGGAATCATGACCTGAGCCAAAGGCAGAGGCTTTAACCCACTGAGCCACCCAGGCGCCCCTAGAGTAGCTATATTTTTAATTTTTTGAGGAACCTCCATGCTGTTTTCCAAAGTGGCTGCACCAACTTGCATTCCCAAGAATAGTGTAAGAGGGTTCCCCTTTCTTCACATCCTCTCCAACACTTATTGTTCCCTGTTCTGTTAATTTTGGCCATTCTCACAGGTGTAAGGTGGTATCTCAGTGTGGTTTTGATTTGAATTTCCCTGATGGCTAATGATGAAAAATACTTTTTCATATATCTGATAGCCATTTGTATGACTTCTTTGGAGAAGTGTCTGTTCATGTCTTCTATTCATTTTTTGACTAGATTATTTGTTTTTGGGTGTTGAGTTTGAGAAGTTCTTTATAGATCTTGGATATCATCCCTTTGTCTATAATGTCATTTGTGCATATCTTCTGCCATTCTGTGGGTTGCCTCTTTGTTTTGTTGACTGTTTCTTTTGCTGCTTTTGCTGTGCAGAAGCTCTTTATCCTGATGATGTCTCAGAAGTTCTTCTTTTTTCTTTTTCTTTTTTAAAAAAAATTATATCTTTTCAGTGTTCCAGAATTCATTGTTTATGCACCACACCCAGAAGTTCTTTTTGCTTTTGTTTCCTTTGCCTCTAGAAGTTGCTGAGGCTGGGGCACCTGGGTGGCTCAGTGGGTTAAGCCTCTGCCTTCGGCTCAGGTCATGATCTCAGGATCCTGGGATCGAGCCCCACATCAGGCTCTCTGCTCAGCAGGGAGCCTGCTTCCTCCTCTCTCTCTGCCTGCCTCTCTGCCTACTTGTGATCTCTCTCTCTCTGTCAAACAAATAAATAAAATCTAAAAAAAAAAAGAAGTTGCTGAGGCTGATGTTAAAGAGGTTACTGCCTATGTTCTCCTCTAGGCTTTGATGGATTCCTGTCTCGCACTGAGGTCTTTCATCCATTTAGAGTTTATCTTTGTGTATGTTGTAAGAGAATGGCCAAGTTTCATTCTTTTGCATGTGACTGTCCAGTTTTCCCAGCACCACTTATTGAAGAATCTGTCTTTTTTCCATTGAATATTTTTTCCTGCTTTGTCAAAGATTAGTTGACCATAAAGTTGAGGGTCAGATCTGGGTTCTCTATTCTGTTCCATTGATCTATGAGTTCTTTTTTCTGTCAATACGATGCTGTCTTGATGATCACAGCTTTGTAATATACCTTGAAGCCAAGCAATGTGATGTTCTCAGTTTTATTTTTTATTTTTCAACACGCCTTTAGTGATTTGGGGTTATTTTCTGGTTCCACAGAAATCAGTTGCATTTCCATACACTAATAATGTAACTGAAGAAAGAGAGATTAAGGAATCAATTCCATTTACAATGGTACCAAAACCCATAAGATATCTAGGAATAAACCTAACCAAAGAGGAAGGATCTATAGTCTAGAATCCACAGAACACTTATGAAAGAAATTGAGAAAGGCACAAGGAGATGGAAAAACAATCCATGCTCATGAATTGGAAGAATAAACATTGTTAAAATGTCTATGGTTCTCAGAGCAATCTACAATTTCAATGCCATCTCTATCAAAATACCATTGGTATTTTTCTTATAGCTGGAACAAACAATCCTAAAATTTGTATGGAACCCCTGGCTTCATTTTAAACAAAGTTTACTTTTATTAATTTCTCACAGAACATGTGATATTCTTCATAGGCATTGCGTTCTCTTCCTTAACAGTTCTGTTCTTTAAGAATCTCGATGATCCATCGGTCTGGTATAGCTGTATATTTGCTGATTCTGCAGGAAGACTCCCTGAAACTTGAAAACTTACTCTTCAGTTTCAATTACCTTTAATATTTACATTCATAATCAAATTGTCTATAGGATGTACTGAACTTGGTTTGAAGATCTAAGCGAGACTGAGAGACAATGATTTCCAGTGACATAATTTTTGGGATCTTCTTTATCTTTCAAACTTGTATTGGTTTCATGGGGAATTCTTTGTTATTTACATTATATATGTACACTTTCTTAATTCTTCCTCATGAGAAGAAGCCTTTAGATATGATTCTGGCCCACTTAACTTTGGCTAATGCCCTGACACTCATATTCGGAGGGATTCCAATTATAATGTCATGCTTTGGAATTAGGCTGAAGATGGGCAATGCTGGATGTAAAATAGTGCTCTATATTCAGAGAGTTACCCGGAGTATTTCTCTGTGCACCACTGCTCTTCAGAGTATGTTTCAGGCAGTGACTCTTACTCCAAGTAATCATAAATGGGCCTGGCTCAAGCACAGAATCTCTATATTCATTCAACCTTCCTTACTTTTCTTCTGGATGATCAACATGTCCATCTATTCTGTGGTCATTTTACAAACTGAGGCCAACAGGAATGCTACTGTTGATGGACTTGGGTATTATAGTCCTTATTGCAAAAACAATGCATATGATGACCGTATAGCACCAGTATTTCTAAGTACAGTATTCATTCGAGATTTTTTCTCTCTCTCTGATGACATGTAACAGTATTTACATGGTGAATATCCTTTACAGACACCACCAAACAGCTCAGAATGTTTGCAATACCGTCCAGTCTTCATTACCCTCTCCTGAAAACAAAGCTACCCATGTTATTCTCATACTGGTGAGCTGCTTTGTTTTCTTTTACTGGACCAACACCTTTCTTACTATTTATGCATTTTATACAAGTAAGAAAAAGCAGCAACTGGAGAAATTTAGCAACTTTTTTTCATCATGTTACCCAACCATCTGTTCTTTCTTTCTAGTTAAAAATGAGAATAGAATTTCTAGAAGAAATTTCATGAAAGCAAGAATCAGAATTTCCTCTTCTTGAAGAAAATTAATCATAGGAACACTCCTTACCATTCTGCTACACCACAATACTCATTTGTATGAATGCAGAGGAATAGGCTTATCAGTGACATGAGTTATATTCATGAACCCCATTGAACTGAGTTACCAATCCAAAGAAATAATTTATTGTGAATTTATGAAACATTTTAGACATTAAATGTAAGGTTCACATTATGAAGCCATGTTTATAACTTTTAAAATTTTCAAAAAGCAACAACACATAAGTAATGTAGAAAGTTTTTAATATAAGAAACACTATCATACAATTACAGAAATCAATACCCCCTTCCCCCAAGGATAGTGGTTACTTTTTAGTGTAAGGTAATGCTAACCCTGAGCAAGGTGATGAAATATGTGTGTTTATTAAATTGTAATCTGTACTTTGGTATGTCAGAAATATGTCTGAGAGTCAGTAGAAAGGAAATATAAAAGTTTTGAGAGACAGAGGTACAACTTATTCCCTTGGGAAAGATTGGTATAAAAGATTGGTCTAAAAAGATTGGTATAAAAAGAGAAGGTGAATCCCAGTCTCCTTGAACTGTGAACTGAATGAACTGTGGACAACTGAGAAGTTTATACCTACATATTAATGATTAGAGATGGTGATAATATAGGAAGATGTTTATTTGCACAGCAATGTAACTGGCACTCAAACTTCCTTGTAAATCCAAAAGAAGAGATATGTCATATTTAGTTTTCAAAATAAACAGAATTATTAATATTTGCATGTAAACTCAGAAATGTGTTCAAATTTGCAATAATTTTTTTATAGTTTAGATAAAGAAAGAATACCAGAAAATAAACAAGATCCCCAAACACCTAGAAGATTATTGTCCTGAAAACTGTTGAATGTACAGGTGACTGAGGTTTAGATTGAAGTGTGAAAGAAGGAGGCATAATGGTCCACACCCAAGAACTAGGTATCTCCCACAGGCAGAGAAAATCGGACAGCTTTTCACAATTACACATTAATATCAAGTGCTACATGTTCAGCCTATGGCATAGTAGGGTAGGGCAGAGCAGATGGGTCTGTTATGTGCTTAGGAAATAAGATGCTGATTTGGGTTTGGGCTTAGAGTCAGGGTCTGGGGTTGGCATTTGGGGTCAGGGTCAGGATTAAGTTTAGACATAACTGGCCCTCTTCCCCTCCTCCATCTCCCTGGGCTTCCAGGGTGGACAGGACTTGCCCAGTGTCACACATGAGTCCAGGATTGAGATGAATCCTTGGTTCTCTGCCTGTCAGTCCTGGGCTCTAATAGAAGAGTGAAACATCTCCCTGGTCAGTGAGTGGTTCAAATTCAACCCAACACCTGCCGAAGGTTGTAGATGCCATCAGAGGTCATGGATTCTTCTTTTCATTCTCCCACCTGGGAAGAGTTCTGCTGGCCCCATTCTGCCAGGGCAGCTCCAGGTGCCAGCACAGCCCTGACCTGTGAGGGCACTCAGTACGCATGTGTGGATTTATACAGGACCGGGTACAGGAATCCAGCAGTCCCCACGTTCACCCTTTTTGCAGACTGGTGGGGCCTTCCTTTCACCCTTCCCTTGGATGCACCCATTTGCTTATGGATTCATCTATTGAAGGACTTCCTGATTTCTTTATGTTTTTAGCACTGATGGAGCTCCTGTGTACCATCACATGCTAGTTTTTGTGAGGAAACAGTTTCTCAAAGCAGTTGTCTAAATACTAGAAGTGTGATTGTTGGATACTCAAGTGACATTTATTTACCCTTGATAAAACTGCCAAGTTGTTTTCCAAAGTGGCCGTATGTGTATCCCCAGCATGAAGGAACATTCCTGTCATTCCCCACTGCCAGGAACCAGTATCCTCATCTTCTGGACTTTAGCATTTCCTGTGGGTGTGCTGCACCATTGCACTGTTGTTTACATTGATTACTTCCTAATGATAGAGGAGGGAGAGTGTATTTGCATGCTTATCTTTTATCTGTACATCTTCTTTGTCCAGGTGGCTGTGCAGATATTTACCCAGTGTTAATTAGGTCATTTGTGCTCTTGCTGTTGAGTCCTGAGAGTTTTTTGTGTACTTTGAATACAGATCGTTTATCAGATGTGTGTTTGGCAAATATTTCTCACAGTTTGTGGGTTGTCTTTTGGTTCTCTGAGCAAGGTCTTTCACAGAGTATTAGTTTTAACTGTATAAATTTCACACTAGCACTTTTTTCTTTCCTGGACAGGTATTTGGTGTTGTGTGTTAACACGCATCACCAAATCCAAGTTGTGTAAATTTCCTTCATGTTTTCTTTCTGATATTTTGAAAGTTGTATATTTTAAATTTGTGTACAATTTTGAGTGAATTTTGTTGGAAGTTGTAAAGGTTTTGTCTAGATTTCATTTCCTATCATATGGTTTCCATTTAATATTTCCTTGAGTATTTCCGGAGACGCCAGGATATTGTACTCTATTTCAGTTACAAATTTCCAAGGTTTATTGGGTTCAGCTGGACCCAGGAAGGGGCTAGGTGCGTCCTTGCAACTAAGTGCACCGCCGGCTGCTCTGCCTCCTGCACTGCCTGCGCCGCCCGCAGGGGGCGCTCTGGCGGAGCTCCTGACCACCATCCTTCCCTCCCTGGGCTTGCTTACTCAAGAGGCCTTGGGCGCCTAGAGTAACGGGGAGCCACCCTGGGTTTGCACGCTTCCGGAGGACCTGGGGCCCTGTGGGCACTACAGGAGCCCCTACCTCACCCGGAACCACTGTGGCGAACGTGCGGCCGCCTCCACGCTGCGGATCTCGGCCCTCTCACGATGTGCTGTGGAGTCTTTGGGTGGATGTGGGTTTACCACCATGATATAGGAGCCCGGCCTCCTCAGGACACGCTGCGGATGCTTTGGGAGGATTGGGGCTGCGTTCACGCTGCAGGACCCTGGACCTCGTTGAGAACTCCTATAGAGAATGTGGGTCCTCATTCACACTATGGACCTGCTGTGGAGGATGTGGGACTGTGGCCACACTGACAGGACCCGCTGTGGAGAATGCGGGTCTGTGTCCACACTGACAGTACCTGCTGTGGAGGATGTGGGTCCAAGTCCACATTAACAGGACCTGCTGTGGAGGACGTGGGTCTGTGTCCTCTATGACAGCACCCACTGTGGAGGATGTGGGTCTGTGTCCACTATGACAGGACCTGCTGTGGAGGACATGGGGCTGCATCCACACTGACAGGACCCACTGTGGAGGATTTGGGTCTGTGTTCACTATGACAGGACCCGCTGTGGAGGATGTGGGGCTGCCTGCATGCCAACAGGAGCCCGGCCTCCTCAGGACCAGGTGCAGAAGAAGGTGAGGACAATCCAGTCCTTCATTTTTTTCACTGTGACCAAACATCACAACATTGGCCACTTCAAACATTTCCAGTACACAGTTCTCTGGCCTTAGCTGAGTTCCCATGACTGTACATCATTCTCCAGAACTTCTTCATTCTCCCCAAGGGAGACTGTATGCACAAAACACCAACTCCCCATTGCCCTTTCCCCTCAGCCCCTGCAGCCACATCCAATTTTGTGTCTCCAGATACCTCATCCAAGTGGAATCATACAGTATCTGTCCTAATGTGAAAACCAGCATCCTGTCCTTGTTCCTGATTTCAGAGTAGAGCTGGCAATTTTCATACTTGAGCGTGGTGTTTGCCATAGATTTATTGAAAAAAATTACCCCCTTTTCCCTCTTTCATTAGTGTTTATATCAGCAACAGACATCAAATTTTGGTTAGAATATTTTCTGCATCAATTAATATGACCACATGTTTTTACTTAAAAATTCATGGTGGGGGATAACATTGCTTGGTTTCATTTTATTGAACAACCTTTGAGATGTTTGTGAAGAGAAACTTATTTATGGGGCACTATGTATATATATATATATATATATATATATATATATATATATATATATATAAAGATTTTATTTATTTATTTGACAGACAGAGATCACAAGTAGGCAGAGAGGCAGGCAGAGAGAGGGGGAGGCAGGCTCCCTGCAAGCAGAAAGCCCAATGCGGGGCTCAATCCCAGGATCCTGGGATCATGACCTGAGCAGAAGGCAGAGGCTTTAACCCACTGAGCCACCCAGGTGCCCCAAGGCACAATATATTTAAGAGCTCTTGGTTTTGCAGTTTTTCTGATCAGCCTCCTTACACCTATTTTAAGAAAGGTATAGGAATGTATTTTGCTGACTTTGTGTTGATTTCATTGGGGTTGGTATTAGTGGTTAGGATGGTGGTTAGGGTTAGGGTTAGGGTTAGGGTTGGGTTAGGATTAGGGTCTCTCTGTCCTCTCCTGCACAGAGCCCATTCTCCTCTGGTAACCAGAGTGATCTTTTCGGAATATAACCTTTGGGCCTCTCTGTGGTCTGTCCCCCTCCTGTGCTTTCTCTCCAGCCTCACCTCTCCCACTGGGGCCCTCCCTTCTATGGGCACCTAGCGATGTGATTTCCCACATGTGCCTCGGGCCTGACTCCAAGCCTTTACATTCTGTCTGCCCTCTGTCAGGAGCACTCTTCTCTCCCCTGTGTCTTGTCTGGCTTGTTTCTCCATTGGCTGGGCCTCGATTTGCCCCTTATGACCTGACTCATTCCTGCTGTGTGTGTGTGTGTGTGTGTGTGTGTGTGTGTGCGTGTGTGTGTGCGTGCTTGCCATCTACTTAAATGTAGGGCTCCATGGGTTTCCAACTTTCTAAGCCTTAGGGTCCCCTTTGTAAGATGGGGTCCTGATGGCCCCATCTCTGGGAGCAGAAGGCAGGGAGGCCCCATGGGCAGACTCACTCAGGACAGGCTGGGAGAGTGGCTGTTGCTTAAAGCAGCCCAGGGCTTGCCCCCTTGAATAAGGTGCACATGTGCACGGCCCCCAGCTCTGGGGTCCTGCTGCCAGCCTCTGGAAGTGACCCTCCTCACACCCTGTCTCCTGTCCCTATAGCTATGTGGTCTTCCTGGAGCTGTTCTTGATGATGGCCGAGAAGCCCTTCATAGTGGGACACAGGGTCACCTCCTACATCTTCATCGACAAGCTTGCTGTGAGGCCTGTGTGCCCCTCTGGGAGGGCTGGAGGGTGGTTGACCTCATGGTGGACATGGTGTCACCTACTACATCTTCACTGACCAGCCAGTTGCCATGCTCATGTGCCCCTCTGGGAGGGCTGGAGGCTGGTGGTCCTCGAGGTCTGCAGTGCCCTACACTGGCAGGATGTGTCCACGCAGCACATGTCAATGGTCAGCTGCTTCTGTGAGCAGCACTTCCTCTGCGAGGTGGATGACTTGGTGGGCAGATGTAGACCTGAAGTTCTGTGACGACATTGGTGTGGAGATCCTGTCCCACCTCTTTGGCACCCTATACCCCAGTTTCTACCAAAATCATGCAAGGACTTCAGCTATGAGTGCCAGCTGCAGTGCCAGGCCCACATCCTCAGGGATCGGGGCAACATTTACTACATGGGGGGCTTTTTTGGGGTATCAGTGGTGGAGGTTCACTGACTGACCTTGGTCTGTGTCCATGCAATGGGGGTTGACCTGGCCAATGGGATGGAGGCTGTGTGGCATGATGAGAACCACCTGAACATTTATCTGCTGGACCACAAATTCACCAAGATGTTATCCCTGGATGACCCGTGGGACCCATGGATGCTGGGTTGTCCCCAGAGGACCTGTGGGAACCAGAGGTGCTGAGATACCCCCTCACTCCCATCCCCCATCATGAAGAAGCTGAGATTCATGGCCGTGCCCAAGAATCACCAGGACACCAGGAATGTGTGAGGGGCTCTCCATCAGGGGGTGTTTTCAGTGGAGCCCTCAGAGAAATTTCCTTCTTCTTTCCCCTCGAGGGAGACTGTGAAGTCCAGACATCCAGAGCCCCCAGTGACACCCACACACGGGAGGCCTGCCTGGGGACACAAGTTCCTCTCCTTGTGGTCACTACATTTTGATAACTTCTGGGTCATTTGCAGCTGTGACAGGTTCCATTTTTATGTCAGATGTTTTTCTGTGTCAATGTGGAACAACTGTGTTTAGAAAGAACAATTGAGGAAAACATTGTCTCCCTGGTTCTAAACAGACAAAGGTTGGTGGGATTGGGACAGGCCCTGGATGGGTCTTCCCTCCCAGTCCCCTCACCTCACCATGGCAATGGGGGTTCAGCATGAGCAGTACTCTGAGCCACCCGTCAGACCCCCAATCCCCTTACCACAAGAGGCTTTGGTGTGGGTGCTAGCTCGGCCTCCAGGAGCATGGAGCCCTCTAGGTTATATGTGGTTCCTGCCTTGGTTTTAAATGGCTATTTCTGTGCTGGTGTTTGTGAAATGTGGGCACTGGCTCTGCCTGGATATGCATCCTTTTGGGTTTCCTCAGTGCCCACGAGCACTGTGGGGGCCTGTACTCATACCCTCATCTGCCTTCACTGTGTCCTAGAAAGCATTCACTGAGTGCCTGCTGTGAATGAGAACTAAGATACAGGATTCCTGCTCCAGGGCCCTCCTGGGACTCGTGGTGGCCCCGTCCTACTGACTCACTTCTGTCCTATTGTGGTGTAACAGACATACAACTGACACCATTATGCATCTTTCAGGGTCAATTCAGTGGCAATAAGTACATTCACTGTTCTGCACCTGCCAACTCCGTCCACTGCTACAAGCTTGTCATCACCCCAAACTGAACCTCTACTTCCCCTAACCCTAACCCTCCACTTCCCCTCCACAGCCCCAGCATCCAGAAGCTCTTCTACCTCTATGAAATCAGAGCGTTCTCTGACCCTCGCAAGTAGGGTCCCCAGTCTCAGTTGTTTAGGGACTGGCTTATTTCATGTAGCACAATGGCCTAAAAGTCTGTCCCCATGAGCCTGGACCTGACCCACTTTACCCCCTAAGGAGTGACTCAGAGCTTTCCTGTCTAAGCCGAGCCTGCTCAGTCCCCTCTGCTCCCCTCATCTTCCTCCTCAGCCTGAAGATGATCCCAGTCAATCTGCAGCTTTGAAGACCTGTTCAGTCCAGATGCCAGGAACATACCCCTGGGGTCTTGGGCTTCACCTACCCCATCTGTCCACATCAGGTGCCTGCAAAGGCCATCCAGACAAGCTTGTGCTGAGTCTGAGGAGGGGGCCTGTGTGGACACCCCAGCTGCAGACACTTCTGTCCGTTGATGCCCCATCAGCCCACCCCAGTGCACCTGCAGCTGCAGGAGTGCCTGCCTCCTCCTGTCTATGGAGGGCCCTTTCCTGGTCCAGTGGTGCCTCCTGCCCTGTCAGCCAGAACACACTGGCAGCCTGCAGCCTGGGAGCGTGGATACCCCGAGTTCCTCCAGCTCCTGGGGGAGCTTGTGCCCCCTCCTCTCTGTGGAGGGCTCCCTCCGGCTCCAGTTGTGCCTGCTCCCATGTCAGCCTTCATCCTGGGTGCATGGATACCCCAAGTTCCTCCAGCCCTGGGGACAGAATCAGTGTGGGTGGGATGTGGCCTCCCAACAGGCTTGAACGCCAGGCCCCCACAGTGCTCACTCTCCTCCTGTGCGCTCGCTGTGCCAAGTCCTCCCTCAGGATCCTGGGCCAAAGTCCTCCTCTGCTTGAGGACTGTCCTTGGCCCAGGCTCTACACGCGGGGACTAGAGGAAGGTCATGTGGACCTTCTGGAGAAGACTGTCAGAGGAGACCCAGCACAGGAAGATGGAGGTCACTGCAAGGGAGATGCCAAGTGACCCCAGAGGGAGCACCCAGGCCTTGCACAAAACACCGAGCTCATGGGACCCAGCATGGATGCAGGCACCAGGCCACAGGGCATGGGAAGTCTAGGCGGGGGAGGCTCTGAGGGGGGGGGGGGGGGGGGAATCCACGGAAGGGTCACAGAAGAGGCAGGAGACTAGGAAAATGACAGGACAGAGCTTCCGCAGGTGGTAGATGGAAGAGTCAGAGGGTCACAGAGACCCTTCGGAAAACTCAGAGGCCCTGGGGATGTCATTTGTTCAGAAAAGTTGTGTCCCAAACCCCCAGTCAACAATGGATGATTTACTCTTTGCTGGTTCTAAGGAATCAGTGTGTATGGGCCATTGAACTCACATTGCATGAACTCTAGGAAATATTTACTTTTTGTCACTTTTCAGGACTAGATTCCTCTAGAGGAAGTGCTAAGCATGGGTCTCTCCATTCTTTTCTTTGTGCAACTGGCCTGTGTGTTCAGGAGCAGATTCCTGGTGCTCATCACCACAGTTAGCCCTGAGAACTGCCCCTGTCACCTCCCACAGTGGACATAACCAATCAGGTTGGGGAGTGCTCACTGATGAATCCCCAGTGCTCAGTACAGAGCAGGAACCCCAGGTCCTCTGCTGAATGAGGGAGGGCATAAGGGAGGATGGGGGTGAGGGAAAGAGAGAGGGAGGGGGGATGGGAGAGAGGGAGGAGAGAAGGGAGAAGGGAAGGGAGGCTGGGAGGGGTAGAGGGGAGGAAGGGAGGATGGCAGGGAGGAAGGGAGGGAGGAGGAGTGTGAGGCGGGGTATGGGAGGGGGAATAGGAGGAAGGTAGGGAGAGGAAGGAGGGAGGGGTATGGGAGGGAGGCAGAGATGGAGGCAGGGAGGGAGGATTGAAGGGAGAATGGGAGGGAGGAGGATGGAGTGGGGAGGGAAGGGGGTAGAGGGAAGGAAAGGGGGAATGAATGATGGAGTGAATAAATGAGGTAGGGAGGGATGAAGTGGAATCACAGAAGTTGGTCCATTTATCAGGAGGCATTTTTTGGGGTGAGTCCTGAGGGCATCACAGCCCAGGCCCTGGATGGAGGCTCAGGACACATCCAACTGTCCTCCCAGGCTGACCTTCTTTCTTCTTGGTGTTTTGTCACCCTGCAACCTCTCCACCTCCTCAAACAATTCTGAATGTTCCCAGGAGCAGGGTGGCAGGAGGGGGGGGGTCTCTGGAGGTGTTTCCTGGATCCTGTGCCTGGACGACCCTGGGACAGTAGCTACAGGACATTGTATCATGAGTACTGGGACTGCGGATCCCATCCATCTCCTTGGGCATTAGTGTTCTTCCATTCCCTGCTGTCCCACTGCTGTGCTGGATACTCCTGAAAACACACCTGTGAAAAACCATGCCAGAGTTTCTGGGGCTGAGTCTGAGGACGAGCACTGCTAGGTGATGTGTGCACCTGTGGCCTGGGATGGGTGCTGTTCACTGTTCGACCAGACAGCGGTGTCAGTCTCCCTTCTCTCCAGGGGACCTGCACTGGACCTCTTCTTCCTCACGTTCTCCCCAGGGCTGCTGCTCCACAGATCAGTCACCTGCTGGTCTGAGGGTGACCTGCCCTGCCTCCATAGTGTTCCCTTTGTCTGAGTCCTTCCCCAGGAGCTCCTGCATCTCCGACACATACTCCCTGTGCCTGTCTTCCCCCTTGAATTTGCACGTGTTTGGTCTCTGTCCCTGTGGGACCCCATGACTTGGAGCATCATCTGGAGCAGATCTATGGGAAACATTTTTCTGGTCTTGTGTTGTGAGCAATGCTTTTGCCCTCTATGGTGTGTCTTCTAGTTTTCTGCTTTTTCCTGGTTTCTGTGGGCCACAGGAGGAACTAGCCGTGCCCTGTCTGGGGTCAGGCTGTGGTGTCCCAGCAGGAACAGGGGCCTCAGCCCTGAGATTGTGCTCATAATTCCTAAAGGGGCTCCTATGATTACATCTCATCTGTAATCCATTGGGCATTTCAACATCAAATAAGGGAAATTTTATGTCAAACACAGAAAAAAATGAGTGTACTTTGAAAATAGGTGAGCAGACATAAAGGCACCTATTGAGTGATTCCACTTACAGAAACCTCCAGAACAGGTGAAGGAACAGAGAAGGAAAGCAGCTTAGGGGTTGTGGGGGGCCGGGCTGGGAGAGCAATGGGCAGGGAGGCCTTGGGCTCAGGGTCCCCTTTGGGGAAGGAGATATCCTGCAGCGATGTTCTGTGGTGTGGTGGCACAGCGTTGGGAATATACTTAATGCTCACGTGAAAACAAGTAATTATAGACAGCGTACAGAACATGAAAAGGTAGTATAACAGTTACTATGTACCAGAGAGAAAGAACACCGTGGGAGGGGTGAAACATTCTGGTGGGACTTTGGGGTCGGGGGACGGAATTGAGGGTAGTTGTATAGGGAGCACTCTCTGCAGAGCAGTGGGCTCTGGGTGTGGCTCTGGGAGCCCCGCAGGAGTAGGAGTAGGGACAGGCATTGGGATAGGGGAGAGGACAGATGCAAGAGCAGGGACAGGGCCAGGGGCAAGGGAAGGGACAGAGTCAGCAGTAGTTGCCAGTGTAAGATCTAGAGCAGGAGCTGGGTCAGAGACAGAAACAGGAGCACTGGCAAGGGCAGGGAAAGGGACAGGAGCAAGGGGTAGGAACTGGGTCTGGGGCAGGGACAGGGGCACAGGCAGGGGCAGGGAAAGGGACAGGAACAAGGGGTAGGAGCTGGATCTGGGGCAGGGATAGGGGCACAGGCAGGGGCAGGGGAAGGAGCAGAAGCAGGGGCAGGAGCTCAATCTGGGGTAGGAACAGGATCACAGACAGGGGAAGGGAAATCCATCCTGGCAGGGGCAGGGGAAGGGGCAAGGGAAAGGGCAGGAGGAGGGGTAGGACATGGGTCTGGGACAGGTGCAGGGGCAGGGGCAGGGGCAGCAGTCCTAGCAGGGAAAGAAGGGACATGGGCAGGGGAAGGGGCAGGAGCAGTAGGTGGGGCAAGTGCAGTGGTGATGGCTGGTGCAGGGTCAAGGGCAGGAGCTGGGTCTGGGACAGGAATGAGGGCACATGGAGGGGCTGGGAAATGGGAAGGATCAAGGGAGGAGGTAGGGCAGGGACAAGAACAGGAGCACAGGCAGGGGCAGGGGAAGTGGGAGCAGTTCTGGTAGGGGGAAGGGAAGGCAGAGCTGAAAACAGGTGGGCAGACAGAAAGGCACCTATTGAGTGATTCCACGTACAGAAACCTCCAGAACAGGTGAAGGAACAGGGGAGGAGCAGGGGGGGGGGGCAGGAGCCAGTGCTAGCTCTTCCTGGACAGCATCAACCTCTCTGTGAGCAGGTGCCTGGTCACCTCCTGGGTCCTGATCTCCTGCCGAAGTCTCTCCAGGCACCATCTCTCCCTCCTGAGCTGCTGATGTGGCTGGGTCTAGCTCCTCAGTTGGACCACCTGAGAGGAGAAAAGCTCACCTGCTTGTCTGCCTCTCCCTCTGTCTTTACAGAGACAGAGCACAGCCCAAAGAAGGGCCCCCCAAAGAAGCAGCTGCCAGGAAGGAACCCTCACCAGGAAGTCTCCCCGACTGCAGTGGCTGTGACCCCGGACAGACCCTGTGCCTGCCCACCAGGCATCTGACCCCCTGGGTGCTCTGAGCCTAGTCATTGCTCCTGGCCCCACACCAGCCTGTGGGGGCTCCTCACTGTGGGGCTCAGCACTGACCCATCCCCACACACCCACAGACACCCAGTCCCAGCCTTCTCACTTTTCAGCTCAGCCTCTGTGGGCTTCGGGTCCAGGACCACAATCCAATGTATTGCCACTGGGGACAGTGGTCTGGGAAGTGTTGGGGGCCTTCCCAGGACTAGGGACTCCTGTGTCAGGGAGGAGGGTGTGTCTTCCAGATTCCTTTCGTCATCTGTGGTCTTCTGCAAAGACAGGGACTTTGGCATGGAGGCATCCATGGAGGCATCAGAGTCCTGCCAGCATGGAGGCATCAGAGTCCTGCCTGGCCATCCCCACCATCCTCTTGCCCAGTCCCCATGCTGCTCCCCGATCAGACACAGACTTGTGTGTGCACAACTCTACACCTGGTACAGTGACCCATCCCTGCAGGGCTCTCGGGATAAACCCTGGGCAGAAGGGTGCAGCCCCACACTCCATCCTGCCCAGCCAGGCTTGACCTGAGGTGTGAACACGACTTGCCCACCAAGCATCTGACCTCTCATCAGCCTGCTCCTGCTGGGGTGTCCCCCCTCACATGAGCCTCTTTACACACACACACACACACACACACACACACACGGGGAGGGGACCTGGGGCTACACAGGTTGATCAGAATGTGTGAGGCTGCCGACTCTTGAGCCTCCCAGTGTCACCTTTTGGTTCTTCCTCACAAATGGCCAGAGGCATCAGGCAGCCCTGACACAATATCCCCATGGAGGGAAAATGTTTGCAGGGCGCATCTTCCTCTGCCTGCAGCCTCTGGACTTTGGCATGCCACAGGAGAACATCTTGTTCCTTTGAGGATCTCCAAAGAAATGAGCTGGTGAGGGGGCTGTCTCTAGAATGTGGGTGCCTGGTTACGTGTGTTCCAAAATCTGTTGGGCTCTGTTGTCAGGGAAGTGAGGTCACCACTGCCTGGGAACCCCTTACCTGACTTCCTCTACACACCAGAGCCCCCTGAGGGTCCCCCTCCCACAGCTGCTCAATGCTCACCCTCCACTACATGCCCAGTTTATACAGTGACACCCACACAGCCCACCCATAGCCCCTGGGAGGTCTGGGTGCAGCCAGTGTCCCTGCTGTGAGGACACAGAGCTGGGGTCAGACCGGGCTCCTGTTCGTGCCCAGGACTGTGACCCTGGACAGACTCTGTGCCTCTCAGGGCCTCCCCAGGCTCCCTGTATGCACACTGAGGATGTTCTGGCTTCTACTTCTAGGGACGCCATCAGGGGTATAACCTCTACATACATTCTGTCCCTGCTATCACAGGAGGCTGGTGCACATGCTTGGCAATGCAAGGATGGACCAGGGGCTGGGCGGGGCATGGAACACAGCCCAGAGGGTCCTGGATCTGCTCTGGGGTCCAGGAAAAGCCACCCTCCTCCTGCCTGTTTCCCAGTCCCCATGGGAAGTTGAAATGAACAGATTCCAAATTTGTCCCTTGGTGACACAGTCTTCCAGGGGCTCCCATAAGGTTTAGGTCCTAGGTCCTTGTCTGTGTCCACATGCTGGGCACTCCCCATGGTGATTCCTGGGCATTCCCAAATCCTGGTCACACATCCCTGTGGAGTTCCTCCCACAAAGGGTGGATGACATGTGTGACTGAGAATGGGGCAAAATGATGAGATGTCATTTCCAAGCTGATAGAGGAAAGTCTGTTACTTCTCCTGGTTCCCTCTCTCCTGTGTTCAGTGTCTGTCTCTGTCTTTGTCTCTGTCTCTGTTTTTATGTGTCTCACAGGAGCAGGATCTGTGGGCTCCAGGAGAGATGTGAGAAACCTCTGAAGCCTCCCTTTTCTCCATTTCCCTCCTGTCCTCGTGCTTGGTTTCTCCCTGAGACCTCCTCAACCCAGCCAGAACACTAACTCTGGAACCTCTTCCAAATGGGGACCCCGAGGCTGCAACAAGGATGGTCCTGACCTTGGTCCCCAGACCAGTGGTTCAGTGCTCTGCTACATTCTGCAAACCCAGGTCCTCAGCCTCTCAAGTCCCCAGGCTATCCTCTGCACAGAAGGACCTTGAGGGAGTACAAAGCATTTTCCCAAGACTGGGAGCACAGTGGGCCAGGGATGGAGATCCAAGGCGAACAGGCTCTCTACAAGCCTGTGGGAGCCTAGGGACACCCTTTCTCTATGGTCTAATTGACAGAAGAGTAAGCAGAGGTCTTTTGCATTATAGTCCTTTACGTCCAATAGTCCAGGGTGGTGAGAGACACCAGACCCCAGACCCTGTCCTCTCACAGTGCCCTGGCAACCTCCTGGGCCTCTTGGGGACCTCTTACCATCAGCCTGACCTGTCTCCCATCCCTATGCTATGCATCTGGGTTCTTGCCAGGAGTCCTGATGCTCATGCCCCCATGGCCCAACTGTCTCCAACCTCTTTCTTCTTTCCCCCTTGTCACTCACCTAGTTCCCAGGGTTTCCTCCCCTTCTGTCCTGAGCTGGGCAGTCAGAATGGTTGTATGTGTGTGCTTGTGAGTGTGTGCAAGCATGTATGCTTCTACCTGTCTGGGGATGCCCAAAGTCATGTCCCCACATGGCACAGGGTGGGTAGGTATCCCTGAGGATCTGAGGAGCCTTCACCCCAAAGCAAACCTCATGGGAGAGTTGGGGCTGGCCTAGGACTGGAGGGAAGCCCCACTCCTTGGACTCTGTACCCCTCAATTTCCTGCGCCAGTCCCTGCCTCTTGACCCCAGGTTCCCAACTGTCCCTGAGGGTTCAACATGGAAATGCTTGAACTTGGCCAATCTTCCTGAGGTAGGTGGAGGACTGGTGCACCAGGCACACAGAACGCCATTCTGAGAGGGCTTGTTGTGCACAGAAGACCTGCACACAGCACCTGTATCATGACTTAGCCTTTCAGTGACTGTGTACAAGACCCGTGGCTCCACACCTGATTGGTCCCTCATGTTCCCTCATTACTGCCAAGTGCTCTGCAGCCCCAAAGTCTGCTGAGCCCCAGAACTATGCCTACTCCAGGAAGCAAGGTTCAGGGTGCAAGGCCCAGCGGTTTGGGCATCTGGGGATGCAAAGGTCACTGAATACCCTCCAACAAGCTGGTCTGGAATTCAGACTCCCTCCCAGGGTCCAACTCAATGCAGGGATGAGCCAGAGGACTTGTAGACATCAGTAGAGGCTGACTCAGGGCAGGGAGATTAGTCCCCCCTTCTCCTCTCCTCCTTCTGCTTTGTCTTCCTGGTGGTACCCTGGGACAGTCCAGCCTGTCCCTAGATGCAGCCCTGGCTAGAGTCAGAGTGGTGGAAAGGAGGACAGGGAGGAGGGCCCACCACTGGGAGCCTGAGTGTGAGGGTGTTGTTACCATAATGAGGGTCCCTGTGGGCATTCAGGGATTTCAGTCCTTTTTAGACATAAGCAGTGGCCCCCGGACTTGGCCCCTGTCTCATCCTTCATCCACCAAAAGGGTCCACATTTCCCCCAGCCTAGTCCTCGTCTGCTGCCAGTCCTTCCTCCAGCCCCAGGAAATCCAGCTACTCTGGGGGGTGCAAACTCATTACAAGCTGGAGCTGAGCTAGTTTCAGGGCCTGGTTTTGGGTCCTGGAGCCCCAGAGTGAGGAGAGGTGGTGTGGGGCAGGAGCAGGGAGAGGGCATAGTGGACTCTTCCTGGGGGCCATGGCTCCCTGGTCAGTGAAGACCCTGTTGAGTGCTGGCCCCTAGGGCACCCAGACTCCAGCTCCGAGGCAGGCTCTAGGAGGGAGTCCAGAGTGTGGTTCATGATAGTTCAGATGTTTAACTCTGTCCTGTCTGGCCAGTAGGACTCCTCTTCCTAGTTAGCCAGCAGCACCCTCAGGGCCAAGAAGACCAGGCCATCTTCAAGTCCAGGGGCCAGTGTGTGGCTGGGCGGGCATGGGAGGGCTTGCTCTGGGTTCAGGGACTCTCTGGCTTGGCTAATGGGAGCTCAGGAGGGCTGGCCTTCCAGCACCTCTTGTGACCAACCCTGTGATTGGAGCCATTTGCCTCCCCTGTCTGGGACTCGCTCTCTGCCTCTGTGCAATACAGTGATGCTGAATGACTGCTCCCATGTCAGGAGCATGTGGGGTACTGGTGATTGATCTAAGCTGGGCATAGAACCTGGACCACAGAGTGCAGTGGGGGATGGTAAGCAGTGTCACCAGTAAGCACTTCTCCCCCCAAAAGCAGTCCAATCCTTCCATGAAGCTGCCAGGCCCCTGGCAGACCACACTTCTTACATCAGTTCCCTGTTTGTAGGTCTTCCTCAATAGTGGAACATGATGGGGACACCGGGCCATGGTGTCAGCTCCAACCTTCTGAGAACATGAGAGCAAGGAAAACTTTCCCTGGGGTTCCCCAAGGCTATGAAAGAGGGGAGGTGGCTGCCCCCAAACAATACATTGAATTTCTGCTTCTTTTAGAACCTGAGTGTTGGGGTTTGGTTCTTTCAGTTGGTGGGCTGACAAAACACACAAGCTCTCCATGACTTTGACATGAAGAGATTTCAGGGTCCCGAGCATCTTGGACCTGGGGAGGGGAGAGGGGCAACTCCCCTCCCTGGCTCCTGAAGGAGACCCAACCTCCCAAAGACAGGATGGTTTCAGGTTGTGATCCTGGGCCAGGACTGGAGAGAGCCCCCACTGCTCCCAACTCTGGGGCTGCGGTATTCTTTTTCAGGCACAGCAATGCTCACTGAATACAGGGGCTTCAGAAAGAACACACGCTTGGACCAGATCCTGCCCCAGGATGGCTGCCTTCCCCTGCTCTGGAGGAAGAGGGACATCCTCTGCTTCTTTGGGCATGTGTCATCTGACCCATGAGCAGACCCTGGAAGGTTTCTAGTCTGCCTCTGGAAGTGCACCAGTGGGCCAATCACTGTCCACACATGAACACAGACAACGTGTTAGGGAAACTCTGGAGGTGATCCTGCGCAAATGGCCTCTGGCCTGCGGGGTTGGCAGCTTCAGTGCCCTCCAGTGGACCCCTCTCCCTGTATGGGAATCCTCCCGGAGTTTCTGTCCTCAGAGTTCCCTTCCTGCTGGTTTCAGGACCAAGGGAGGGACTGTGGTGTGACTTAGAAGGTTCTACCCCAGCCTCCCTCCTTCTGCACACATCACTGCTCCCCAAGAAGCAGGTTCTGCTGCTCCAATATGCTCCACACAAGGCTGGTTTAAGGCAGTCACTCCCTCCAAGGCCCAGACACTCTGGCTCCATCACATACGTGGTGACCATGGCTGCCCGGATGGGTCAGGAGTGTCAGGAGAGCTCTCCTTTCCCAGGATCAGGTTCATATTCCTGGCCAGAGAAAGAAGTCCCATTTGTCCTCTGCTAGAGAAGGTGAATTCCTGGGCAAGGGGCTCTCAGGTGCCTGAGGCCATGGGGGTCCCTTGGAGAGAAGGGTGATGGGCACCCCTGTCTGGGAGAATAGTGAGCAGCACCAATCCTAGGCCACAGTCGCACCCATTAGCTAGCTGTGCTCATACACAGACTCATCCCAGGAAACTCTGGCACAATTTTCCACAGATGTATTTTCAGGATTGTTCAGCCCAGCAGTGGTGGAGACAGCAGGGAACTGATGGCTCAGTTGCTTAAGCTGCCAACTCTTGATTTTAGCTCAGCATGTGAGCTTGTGGTGTGGGATTGATTCCCATGTAGGGTCTGTGTTCAGTGTGGTGTGGGCTCGTGATTTTGTCTCCCACCTATTGCTTCTCCCACCGCTCTTGTGCCATGTGCGCTCTCTCTAAAATAAATAAATAAAATATTAATAAAAATGGAATCATACAGAATGTACTTTTAAAAAATTGTAAAAAATCACATTGGTTTTGCCATTTTAAACATTTTAAGTATAAATCCCTGTAAGTGTTAAATATATTTACAGTGCTGTGAAGCATATCTAGGGAACATTTCATCTTATGAATCTGAAATTCTGTACCCATTATTCTTCCTTTTTCATATAGAGAGCATATATATATATATATATATATATATATATATATATATATTTATTTATTTATTTATCTATCTATTATGTTTCTATCTATTATGTTTAGTTAGACAACATATGGTGCATCATTAGTTTTTGATGTAGTGTTCAATGATTCACTTGTTGTGTATAACACTCCGGGCTCATCACAACACGTGCCCTCCTTAATACCCATCACCCTGCTACCCCATCCCTCCATACCCTCCTTTCAGTAACCCTCAGTTTGGTTCCCGAGTTGAGAGTCTCTCACGGCTAGTCTCCCTCTCTGAATTCTTCCCATTCAGGATTCTTTCCCTTCCCCTATGATCCTACGTGTTATTCCTTATGTTCCACATATGATTGAAACCATATAATTGACTTTCTCTGCCTGACTTATTTCCCTTAGCATAATACCCTCCAGTTTCATGCACATCGATGAACACGGTGGGTGTTCATCCTTTTGATGGCTGAGTAATATTCCATTGTATATATGGACCACATCTTTATCCATTCATCTGTTGAAGGGCATCTCGGCTCCTTCCACAGTTTGGCTATTGTGGACATTGCTGCTATGAACAGGACTCTGCATGCCCTCCAGAAGGAAACTGTGCCATATAGAGCTGCACAAAAGTCCCAGATTAGGAGAAACCTGCATGGGCACCGAGACCACCCAAACTTTCCTAGTCCACACTGGACACTAATGCACAGTTGGACAAAGCCTGAGACGAGATCTTCAGTCACCACCCAGGTAGCTGGCCACAGAGAAATCAGATCAGATCTGCTATGCCCTTAGGCCCTAACTGTAAACCTAGCTTGGAATTTCAAGCATCTGTCCCCAGAGACCTGGTCCCGAATCCCTCCATATGGGAGACTCTTGAGCCACAAAACAGAACTCCTTTTGCCCCCGAGAAGGAAACCTTGCTATTTGGAGCAGTGTAAAACCCTCGGAGTAGGAGAAATCTGCATGGTCCCTGAGGCCAGCCCTACTTTCAGAGGCTGCCCTGGACACAAACCCTCATCGTGACCCTCAGGCTGAGTCCTGTTTTCAACTCAGCACCTGAGTACCTCACCCCAGAGTGAGTAGATATGGCCTGTTATGCCCCTAGGACCTAGTCCTAACTCTTAAGTTGGGTTTCTGGGCATTCATACCCAGAGCCCTGCTCTTGAATCACTTCATATAGGGGGCACATGAGCCATAAAACAGGATTACTCCTGTCCCCCAGAATGAAACCTTGCTGTTTGGAGCTGTGCAAAACCCCAGACCAGTAGAAACCTCCATGGCCCCATGAGGCCATGCATACATCTGGTGGCCTTCATGGACACAAATTCCAGCCTGAGCGAACGCCTGACACAGGCCCTTACTTCAGATCCCAGGGATCTCACCTCAGTATATCCACATTGGGCTTGCCATACTCAAGGCCCTAACGTTAACCCTAACCTGGATATTCAGACTTCTGTCCCCAGAATCCTGGCCCACAAGCCCTCCAGACTGGGGACTCATGAGCCATACCACAGGACTCTGCCTGTTCTCCAGAATGAGAAGGTGTCCTATAGATGTGCAGAAACGCCAAGACTAGGAGATGCCTGCATGGCCCCAAGGCCAACCCAATTTCCTAGGTCACCCTGGACATTAATGAGCAGTTTGACACAGCCTGAGCCCCCAACTACAGCCAGGCATCCAGGTAGCTGACCACAGAGCCAGCAGATTGGACCTGCCATGCCCTAGGCCCTAACATTAACCCTAGTTTTTGTTTTCAGACTTCCATCTCCAGAGTCCTGGCTCACAAGACCTCCAGACTGGGGACTCTGGAGCCACACTATAGGACTCTCCATGTCCGCCAGAAGGAAACCGTGCCCTATGGATCTGCAGAAAATCCACACATTTGGAAAAAACAGCATGGCCCCCAAGGGCACCCCACATTTGTTGGCAGCCCTGGACACTGAAGCACAGTCTGGCACAGCCTAAGCCCTCATCTCCAGTCAGGCATCCAGGTCACTGGAACCAGATCCAAAAGATCAGAACTGCCTTGACCCTAGGCCCTAATCCTAACCCTAGCTTGGGGTTCAAGCATCTGTCCTCAGAGGCCCGGACTCGAATCCCTCCATATGGGGGACTGCTGAGCCACATAACAGAACTCATGCCCCCGCAGAAAGAAACCTTGCTATTTGGAGTTGTGAAAAACCCTCAGAGGAGGAGAAACCTGCATAAAGCCTGAGGACACCCCAACTTCTGGAG
Organism: Enhydra lutris kenyoni; assembly: GCF_002288905.1. Lineage (NCBI taxonomy): Eukaryota > Metazoa > Chordata > Mammalia > Carnivora > Mustelidae > Enhydra > Enhydra lutris. Next base: position 1,245,094 of record NW_019154190.1, read on the forward strand.
GCTGCCCTGGACAATACCCTGCATTGTGACCCTCAGCCTGAACCCTGTTTTCAACTCAGCCCCCTGGTTAGCTAGCCCCAAGGTCAGCATATGGGGCCTGCCATGCGACTAGGCCCCAATCGTAACCCAAGGTGGGGTTTCCAGGCATCCATATCTAGAGCTCTGATCTCAATTTCCTCCATGTGGGGAACACATGGGCCATAAAACAGGACTCATCCTGTCCCCCAGGATGAAACCTTGCGATTTGGAGCTGCACAAAACCCCCAGAGTGGAAGAAACCTCCATGGCCCCTTGAGACCACCCACAATTCAGTGACCTTCATGGACACAAACTTCAGCCTAGTGACTGCTTGAACTCGCCCTAACTTCAAATCCCAGAGAGCTCCTTCAGTGGCTACAGATCATGCCTGCCATGCCCCAAGCCCTAACCCTAGATTTGGTGTTCAGACTTCCTTCCCCAGAGGCCTTCCCTCCCCAGAGGCCTTCCCCAAAGGCCCTTCAAACTGGGCACTCTGGAGACACACCACAGGACTCTACCTGCCCTATAAAAGGAAAGCGTGCCCTATGGAGGTGCACAAAATGCCCAGATTAGGAGAAACCAGCCCGCCCTTGAAGCCACCCCTATTTTGTAGGCTGCCCTGGATACTAATGCACATTTGGGCCTGAAGCCCTAATCAAGTAAGCCACCCAGATAGCTGGCCCCAGATCCAGCAGATTGGACCTGCCATACCCCTAGTCCCTAATGCTAACTGTAGCTTGGTTTTTCAGACATCTGTCCCCAGAGGCTTGGTCTCAAATCCCGCCATATGGTGGATCCCTGAGCCACAATACAGAACTCCTCCTGCCCCAGAAGGAAACCTTGCTATTTGGAGCTGTGTAAATCCCTCAGAGGAGGGGGAGTCTTACATAGCCCCTGAGGCCACCTCTATTTTTGAAGGCCTCCCTGGACAGAAACCTGCATTGTGATCCTGAGCATGAGGCCCGATTTCAATGCAGCCCTCTGGGTAACTTGTCCCAGAGTCAGCAGATCAGACCTGCCGTGCTCTTAGGCCCTAATGCTAACCCTAGGCTGGGGTTGCAGGCATCCACACCCCAGCCCTGCTCTTGAATCCCTTCATATGGGGGACCCTGATCCATAAAACAGAACTCCTCCTGACCCCCAAAATTAAACCTTGCTATTTGGATATGTGCAAAACCCCAAATGCGGGAGAAACCTCCATGGCCCCATGAAGCCATCCCCAAATGTGGTGGCCCTCATGGACACAAACTCCAGCCTGACTGACCATCTGACACTTGCCCTAACATCAGATCCCAGGGATCTTGCATCAGTGTATGCAGATTGGACCTGCCATGCCCTAGGCTCTAACCCTAACCCTAGCTTGTGTTTTCAGACTTCTGTCTCCAGAGTCCTGGCCCACAAGGCCTCCAGATTGGGGTCTATGAAGCTACAGCACAGGACTCTGCCTAGCCTCCAGAAGGAAATCCTGCCTCATGGAGCTGCACAAAAACCCCAGATTGGAGAAAGCTGCATGGCCCCGATGACACCCCAATTTCATAGGACACCCTTTACACTAATGAGCAGTCTGACACAGCCTGAACTCTGACCTCCAGTCAGCAATCCAGGAAGCTGGCCTTAGAGCCAGCAGATCAGACCTGCCATGCCCCTAGGCCCTAATACTAACACTCGCTTTGGTTTTCAGGCATCTGTCCCCCAAGGCCTGGTATCGAAACTCTCCATATGGGGGAACACTGAGCCACAAATCTGAATTCCTCCTGACCCCTGGAAGGAAAACTTGCTATATAGAGATATATAAAACCCTCAGAGGAGGAGGATCTTGTATAGTCCCTGAGGCAACCCCCACTTTCGGAGGCTGCCCTGGACAGAAAGCCACATTGTGATCCCTAGCCTGGGCCACGTTTCCAAGTCAGACCCCTGAGAAGCTTGCTTAAGAGCCAGAAAATCAGGCCTGCAATGCCCCTAGGCCCTAATCCTAAACCTAGGTTGGGTTTGCAGGCATCTATACCCAAGCCCTGCTCTCAAATCCCTCCATGGGGGGACCCCTAGGCCATAAAACAGAATGAATCCTTGTTATTTGGAGCTGTGAAAAACCACAGGGCAGGAGAAACCACTACGGCCCCATGAGGTTACCCCACATTAGGAGCCCCTCATGGACACAAACTCCAGCCTGAATGACAGCCTGACACTCCCTCTAATTTCAGATCCTGGGGATCTCACCCCAGCATCTGCAGATGGGGCCTGCCATGCACAAGGCCCTAACCCTAACCATAGCTTGTGTTTTCAGATTTTTGTCCCCAGAGTCCTGGCCCACATGGCCTCCAGATTGGGAACTCTGGAGCCATACCACAGGACTCTGCCTGCCCACCAGAAGAAAACCAGGCCATATGGAATTGCACAAAAGCCCCAGATTAGGAGAAACCTGCATGGGCACCAAGACCACCCAACTTTCCTAGGCCGCACTGGACACTAATGCACAGTTGGACAAAGACTGAGACCAGACCTTCAGTCACCACCCAGGTAGCTGGTCGCAGAGAAATCAGATCAGACCTGCCATGCCCGTAAGCCCTAATCCTAAACCTAGCTTGGAATTTCAGGCATCTGTCCAAAGAGGCCTGGTCATGAATCTCTCCAAATGGGGGACTCCTGAGCCACAAAACAGAAATCCTCTTGCCCCTGAGAAGGAAACCTTGCTATTTGGAGCTGTGTAAAACCATCAGAGTAGGTGAAATCTGCATGGCCCATGAGGCCAGCCCTACTTTTGGAGGCTACCCTGGACACAAACCCTCATTGTGACCCTCAGGCTGAGCCCCGTTTTCAACTCAGTGCCCTGAGTACCTCATCACAGAGTGAGTAGGTATGGCATGTCATGCCCCGAGGACCTAATCCTTACTCTAAGTTGGGTTTGCAGGCATCCATACCCAGAGTCCGGCTCTCAAATCCCTCCATATAGGGAACCCCTGAGCAATAAAACAGGATTCCTCCTATCCCCCAGAATGAGACCTTGCTGTTTGGAACAGCGTAAAACCCTTAGTGCAGTAGAAACTTCCATGGCCCCATAAGCCCACCCCACATTCGGTGGCCTTCATGGACACAAACTTCAGCCTGAGTGACCACCTGACACTGGCCGTAACTTCAGATCCTGGGGATCTCACCTCAGCATCTGTACATTGGGCTTGCCATACTCAAGGCCCTAACGCTAACCCTAGCTTGTGTTTTCAGACTTCCGTATCCAGAATCCTGGCCCACAAGCCCTCTAGATTGGGGACTCATGAGCCACACCACAGGAATCTGCCTGTTTTCCAGTAGAAAATTGTGCGCTATAGATGTGCAGAAAACCCCAAGACTAGGAGAAATCTGTATGGCTCCTGAGGCCAACCCACTTTCCTAGGCCGCCCTGGACATGAAGGAGCAGATTTACACAGCCTGAACCACCATCTCCAGTCAAGGACCCAGATAGCTGGCCCCAGAGCCAGCAGATAGGACCTGTAATGCCCCCTAGGTTCTAATCCTAACCATAGTTTGGTTTTTCAGGCATCTGTCCTCCGAGGCCTGTTCACAAATTCCTCCATAGTGCTGAACCCTGAGCCAAAAAACAGAACTCATCCTACCCCACAGAAGGACACCTTGCTATTTGGAGCTGTGTATAACCCTCAGAGTAGGAGAAACCTACCTGGTACCTAAAGGCACCCACACTTCTGGGGGTCACTTTGGATACAAACCAACATTGTAACCCTCAGCCTGAGCCCTGTTTTCAACTCAACCCCCTGGGTAACTAGACCCAGAGCCAGCAGATCGGGCCTGCTTATGCCCCTAGACCCTAATCTTAACCCAGGGTTGAGTTTCCAGTCATTCACGTCCAGAGCCCTGTTCTCGAATACCTCCATATGGGGGACCCCTGAGCCATAAAATAGGGTTCCTGCCATCCCCGAGAATGAAACCTTGGTATTTAGAGCTGCACAAAACTCCCAGAGCAGGAGTTACCTCCATTGTCCCATGAGGACACATCCACATTTGGCGGCGCTTGTGGACCGAAACTCCAGCCTAAGCGATGTCTTGACACTTGCCCTAACTTCAAATCCCAGCAAGCTCGAATAAACATCTATTGATCAGGCAGCCATGTCCTAGACCCTAACACTAAACCTAGCTTGTGTTTTCAGACTTCCACCCCCAGAGTCCTGGCTCACAAGACCTCCAGACTGGGGACTCTGGAGCCACACCACAGGACTCTCCATGCCTTCCAGAAGGAAACCATGTCCTATGGATCTGCACAAAACCCACACATTCAGAGAATCCAGCATGGCCCCCCAATGGCATCCCATATTTGTTGGCATCCCTGGACACTGAAACACAGTCTGACACAGCTTGAGCACTGATCTTCAGTCAGGCATTCAGGTCACTGTAACCAGATCCAAAAGATTGAAACTGCCATGCCCCAGGCCCTAGTCCTAACCCAAGGTTGTGTTTTCAGGTATATGTCCTGAGAGGCCCAGTCTCGAATCCCTCCATATGGGGGAACACTGAGCCATATAACAGAATTCCTGCCCCTGTGGAAAGAAACCTTGCTATTTTGAGCTGTGTGAAACCCTCAGAGGAGGAGAAACCTGCATAACCCCTGAGGCCACCCCCACTTTCAGAGGCCATCCTGGACACAAACACACATTGTGACCCTCAGCCTGATCCCCGTTTTCAAATCAGCCCTCTGGTTAGGTAGCCCCAGAATCAGCATATGGGGACTGCCATGCCACTAGGCCCTAACTGTAACCCAAGTATGGGTTTCCAGGCATCCGTATCTAGAGCCCTGCTCTCGCTTCTCTCCATATGTTGGACCCCTGGACCATAAAACAGGACTCCCCCTGCCCCCAGAATGAAACCTTGCTTTTTAGAGCTGCACAACAACACCCACTCCTGCCCCGGAGTGGGAGAAACCTCCCTGACCCCTGAGGCCACCCGCAATTCAGTGACTCTGATGGACACAAACTCCAGCCCAGCAGCTGCCTGGCACTCGCCCCAACTTCAGATACAAGAGAGCCCATTTCAGCAGCTGCAGATTGGGCCTGCCATGCCTAGGCCCTAACCTAACACTAGATTTGGTTTTCAGACTTCTGTCCCCAGAGTATTTCCAAAAGCCCTCCAAACTAGGGACACTGGAGATACACCACAGGACTCTACCTGCCCTAGAAAAGGAAAGCGTGCCTTTGGGGCTGAACAAAATGCAGAGATTTGGAGAAACCATCAAGGCCCTCGAAGCCACCCTAGTTTTGTAGACTGCACTAGAAACTAATGCACACTCTGACAAAGCCTAAGCCCCGAACTCAAGTAAGCCACCCAAATAGCTGGCCCCAGATCCAGCAGATTGGAACTGCCATACCTCTTGTCCAAAATCCTACACACACTTGCTTCATTTTTCAGCCATTATCTCCCCAGAGGCCTGGTCTCCAATACCTCCACAGGGGGAACCCTGAGCCACAAAACAGAAATACTCCTGCCCCAGAAGGTAACCTTGCTATTTGGAGCTGTGTAATACCCTCAGAGTAGTAGAATCTTACATAGATCCTGAGGCCACTTCTACTTTCGGAGGCCACCCTGGACACAATCCCACATTGTGACCCTCAGTGTGAGCCCCGTTTTCAATGCAGCCCCCTGGGTACCTCGTCCCAGAGCCATTAGATAGGACCTACTATCTTCCTAGGCCCTAATTCTAACCCTAGGTTGGGATTCCAGGTATCCATACCCACAGCCATGTTCTTGAATCCCTCCAGAAGGGGGACCCCTGAACCACAAAAGAGGATCCTCCAGTCCCCCAGGATGAAACATTGCTATTTGGATATGTGTAAAACCCCCAGAGCAGGAGAAGCCTCCATGACCCATGAGGCCACCCACATTGGGTAACCCTCATGGACATAAACTCCAGCCAAGCGGCTGCCTGACACTCACCCTAACTTCAGATACCAGAGAGCCTATTTCAGCGGCTGCAGATTGGGACTGCCATGCCCTAGGCCCTAACCCTTAAACTAGATTTGGTTTTCAGACTTCTGTTCCCAGAGTATTTCCAAAAGCCCTCCAAACTAGGAACTCTGGAGACACACCACAGGACTCTGCCTGCCCTAGAGAAGGAAAGCATGCCCTATGGATGTGCACAAAACCCCCATATTAGGAGAAACCTGCATAATTCTCGAAGCCACCCCAATTTCGTAAGCCATCTAGGATACTAATGTGTACTCTGACACAGCCTGAGCCACGAACTCGTATAAGACACACAGGTATCTAGCCCCAAAGCAAGCAGATTGATCCTGCCATGTCCCTAGTCCCTAATCCTAATGTTCTAGTCCAAGGGTGACAGTGCAGTCCAAATAGCCACCCAATGATGGCCAATTCTCACGAATTCTCTTCTAAATCAGTATCGATTGGACAGAAAGCTTGTGAGAATTGGCCGGAAAATCCCCAGTGACCTCGCTTCCTGCAGCGCATGTCAACAGATCCTCCTCCTTGGCCTGGACCAGGATCCCAAATTGTCCCTGCTTGAACCCTGCTAGAAAGCCCTCAGTGAGTCAGGTGCATGTGAGGCAAATGCCTCCTGCTACTCAGCCTCCTGGGGTACCCTCCCTGGTGCTGGCAGATGGAACTTGCCAGGCCACTAGGCCCGGACATTAATTCTCGCTTGGTTTTTCAGTCTTCTGGTCCCAGGTTCCTGTCCCTCGAGCCCTCAACTGGCGGAACCCTGAAACACATGCCATGAGTCCTCCTGCCACCTAAGTGGAAATCATGCCTTTCGGAGCTGCAGAAAACCCTCAGCACAGGAGACACCCACAAGCTGCTCCCCAAGGACATCTCCCACCATCAGTGCCACACTGGGTTGAAAACTCGGAGGCTGACGCCCAGCCACAAACCCTCAGTCAACTCTCCCCCCAGAAAGCTCCCCTGCACTGGGGCCCTTAGGGGAGCCATGTGGTCATGGACCATTTCCCAGGGGGCCTCAACACGCACCGAATGAAAAGGGGCTCTAGACCATGGGTGACAGTGCGGCTCAAATCACCGCCCAACACCGGCCAATTCTCACGAGCTTTCTGCCCATATCAATTTGGGCAGAAAGCTCGTGAGAATTAGCTGGAAAACCCCTGGCGAATTTGCTTCCTGTGATGTATGTCTGCATGGCCACCCCCTGGGCCCAGCCCAGGATCCCGAGTTGACCCACCCCAAACCCTGCCAGAAAGGCCGCCGTGAGTCAGGTGCAGGCGAGGCCAATGTCTCCTGCTACTCAGCCTCCTGGGGTACCCTCCCTGGCACTGGCAGATGGGGCTTGCCATGCCCCTAGGCCCAGGCCCTAACCCTTGCCTGGTTTTTCAGGCTTCCTTTCCCAGGGTCCTGTCCCTTGAGCCCTCAATTGGGGGAACCCTGATACACACTCCATGAGTCCTCCTGCCACCTAAGTGGAAACTGTGCCTTTCAGAGCCTCAGAAAACCCTCAGAGCAGGAGACACCTGCATGCCCCCCCATGAGGCCATTCCCCACCATCAGCGCCACACTGTGCCAAAAACTCGGAGGCTGATGCCCAGCTACCACCCCTCCCTCAAGTCTCCCCTCCAAAAGCTCCCCTGTGCTGGGACCCTCAGGGGAGCCACGTGGTCATGGCCCATTTCCCAGGGGGCCTTGACACCCACCGATCAGAAAAGGGCTCTAGACCATGGCTGACAGCACAGCCCGAGTCGCCGCCCAATGCTGGCCAATTCTCATGGGCTTTCTGCCCCATTTGATTTTGAGCTGGGCAGAAAGCTTGTGGAATTGGCCAAAAAATCCCCAGCGAACTTGCTTCCTGCGGTGTATGTCCGCAGTGCCTCTGCCTGGGCCTGGCCTGGGGACACGAGGGGTCCAGCCCGAATCCTGCGAGAACACCCTGGATGATTAACGCATGCACGAGATCAAGGTCTCTTGCTTCTCACCCTCTAGGCCCATTTCCCAGGGCGCCTTGACATGCACCCATCAGAAAAGGGCTCTAGACCACGGCTGATGCCCTTGATGAGTCACACACGTGCGAGGGCAAGGCCTGTTGCTTCTCACCCTCTAGGCTTCCCACCCCAGTGCTGGCGGTTCAGCCATGTTATGCCCTTAGGCGCCGGACCTAACCCTCGAATATGTTTTCAGTGTTCCTTCCCCAGAGCCTGTCCCTCGAGCCCTCCAATTGGGAAACTCTGAGTCACACCCCATGAGTCCACCTGCCTCCCAGGAGGAAATGGTGTCTTTTGGAGCTGTGGAAAACCCTCAGAGTGAGAGAAACCTTCATGCTCCCACTGAGGCCATCCCTAACCTTCAGCGACACACCGGGCTGAAAAGGCGGGGACTGATGCACAGCCACAACCCCTCCCTCAGCTCTGCTCTGGGAAAGCTCCCCTGCCCAGTGGACCTTGGATGGACCGCATCATCTTGGCATGTTTTCTGGATGGCCACGACATGCACCGAGCGAGAAATTGCTCTAGGCCACGGGGGATAGTGTGGTCTGAATCTCCGCCCAACGCCAGCCAATTCTCTCGATACTGATTTGGCCAGAAAGCTCGTGAGAAGTGGCAGGAAGTCCCCCGGCAAATTCACTTCCTGGGGCGCATGTCTGCAGGGACCCTGCCTTTATCTAGAGTTATGTCCTGAGTGGTCATGGCAGAAACTGCAAGAAAGCCCTCTAGGAGCAGGCGATGCGAGCCCGACGCCTCTCGCTGCTGTGCCCCTGGGTGACTGCTCCGTCCCAGTAGATCTGGCCTACCATGCCCCTAGTCTCTAAATAAACCCTAGTTTTGGTGTTCAGGCTTCCATTCCAAGGCTCCTGGCCCCAAAGCCCCCCGGATAAAGGAGGCCTGAGTGACATCCCACGACTCCACATGCCACTTGGTAGGAATTTGTGTCGATTGGAGCTTTGCCAAGCCCTCAAATGGGGTGAAACCTGCATGCACCCATAAAGCTATCCTGGCCATCGTGGCCCCCCTGGCCATAAAGCCATATACGTGTGACACTGGAGGTATTTCCCCAATTCAGCCCTGAGGGCAGCCCACCTCAGATCTGACAGATATGGCCTGCAATGACGCAAGGCCTAACCCTAACCCTCGTTTGGGTTTTCAGGCTTCCATTCCTAGGGGCCTGGTCCCCAGGGCCCCCGGATTAAGGACTCCTGAGTGACACCCCAGGAATCCACCCTCCACATGGATGGAAACCATGCCATTTGGAGCTGGGCTGACCCCTCAGAGGGGGAGAAATCTGCATGTCCCCCTAAAGCCACTCCCACCATGAGAGGCCCCCATGGCCATAAAACCAGTTTCTGCTGTGCTGCTAGACGCATGCCCTGGACCCAGCCCTGAGGGGAGCCTGCATCAACGCCAGCACACAGCCATGCTTTTAGGCCCTAATGCTAACCCTAGGTGGGTTGTACAGGCTTCCATGTCCAGAGGCCTGTTCCCCAAGCCTGCTGATGGGCACCTCTGAGACTCATGCTGGCATATATATTAAGGCTCAGTGACATTCCAGGACTGTGTCCCCTGCACATGAGGAAACCATGCCCTTTTTAGCCCTGCAGAACCCTCAGACTGGGAGAAACCTGCATGCCACTCTGAGGACCCAGCTTCTGTAGCCTCTCTGGACATGAACTTGGAGTCCGATGTGCCATCTGACGCCCACCCTGACATCAGCCCACTGGGGAGTCCGCCTCAGCAGCAGGAGATCGAGTCTGCCTTCCCCCGAGGCCCTTACCATAACTCTAGTTTCTGTTTTCAGGCTCCCATCCCAAGAGGCCTGGCCCCCAAACTCCCCAGATTAAGGAACCCTCTGTGACAACCCAAGAATCCAACTGCCATGTGGGGGGGGGTGTGCCATTTGGAGCTCCACAGTGCCCTCAGAGAGGAAGAAACCTGCACGCCCTTCTAAACCACCCCCACATCAGTGGTCCCCCTGGCCAGAAACCCCAATTCTGCCACACTGCAGGATGCATTCCCTCAACTCAACCCTGAGAGGAGCCCGCATCATCACCAGCAGATCGGAGCTGCCATTCCCCAAGGCCATAACCCTAACCCTAAGTTGCATTTTCAGGCTTCCTTCCACAGGGGCCTGTCCCGCAAGCCCTCTGGGTTGGGAGCCCTGGAGTCACACCGAAGGTGTCCGCCAGCCACCCAGCAGGAAGCCAGTCCATTTGGAGCTGTGTGGAACACTCAGAGTCGGAGAAAACTGCATGTCCCCATGAGTACCCCCCCATGTTCTGCAGCCCCCTGGAGCCTGATGTGCCACCTAACCTCCATCCTCAACTCAGCTCCTCGGGGAACCCACCTCCAGACCAGCAGTTCGGGCCTGCCATGCCCCTAAATCAGCTCTCCTCAGGGACCCCTGTCAGCTCTAGGCAGACCTGGAAATCCCCTGCCTGCCACAAAGCTCTTGGATCTCCTCTCCTTCTTCTCAGTTTACAACCGCCCAAGGCTTTCATGACAAAGGGGGAAGGCTACCTCCTGAATGTTTAACACCTCCTTTCCTCTTCTGCCATATTTCTCTCCACTTACCTTTGTACCTGGGCAAACTGGAAGGAACATATCAATGGAACATGGACATGCTCTGACATCTGAATCTTTCCTGGCAGCTTTCTGAGGGCTCCTTATGCAAACAGAAACTAGTGTATCCTACCACAGTGTGCTTGAAAATGGTCATTGACAGAATAGGAGAGCAAAAATCACTCCATTTTTACCTCACTCTTCATGAAGTAGAACATGGTCTTCTTCTTTCCTTCCTTGACTTCAGTTCCAATTTGTTTCCATGAAGTGTTAATTCCTTTGCTTCAAGGGTAGGATTTCGTGATTCCTTGCCTGCACAGAACACCCAGAGCTCATCACAACAAGTACCCTCCCTAATAGCCGTCACCCATTTAACCCTCCCCCCCACACCCCTGCCCTCTATCAATCCTTGGTTTATGCTCTAAGTTTGAGTCTGTTTCCTCATTGCCCTTTTTTCTCCCTTCAATTTGTTCATCTGTTTTCTTCCCCAAATTCCACAGAAGTCAAATTATAGGCTATTGGTCTTTTCTTACTGATTTTGCTTAGCTAAATCCACTCTAAATCCATCCACATCCTTGCAAATGGTAAGATTTCATTCTTTTTGAACTTGGTTCCTATTCCATTAAGAAGATGTGGGAGATTATAGATCTACGTTCATATATATGTATATATATATATATATATATATATATATATATAAAACTCATCAGTGAATGGACATTGGGACTCCCTCCATCGTTTCACTATGGTTGATAATGCTGGTGTCAATATCATGGCACTTGTACCCCACTGAATGTGCATTTTTGTGCCCTTTAGGGAAATACCTAGGAGGGCAATTGCTGGATCCTTGGGTTGTTCAGTTCTTAGCTTTTGGAGGAACAACCATACTTTTTTCTAGAGTGGCTGCAACAACCTGCATGCCCACCGACAGTGCACGAGGGTTCCTCTTTAAGCAGAACATTCCCTGCCAGCAATTTCCTAAGGAGGAAACAGAAAACCTGGGGGATAACATGACTCACCCGGCATCCTGCAAGCAGCCCCAGAAATTCACCCCGGGGCTCCTGACCCATGCCTGTGAAGCCATCAGAATGCCTCTATCCAGGGGAACCCAAAGACTCTCCTTCTGACTTCACCACCCATGAAACTTCAGAGAAAGGATGGCATGTCCAACTCTCTAGATGGTCCACTGAGTGAAACTAGAAAGTCAATCTTCCTTTTTCAATCGTCCAAGGCTCCTTGGAATCCTTTTGAATTTTCCCTCTGCCCTCGTCGGAACCCTTTGGATAAAAAAGATGAATCCAGTAGGATACATAACCTTGAACAAAGGCCATCATCCAAGCCTCTATCTGATCACAAACAGCCACCTCACTCTAGATGCCGGCCACTTCACCACAGCCTAGGAATAAACACTTAGATGAAGGAACGCATTCTACCTTCCAAACACTGATTCCATCTCATCTTCCGTTTGGAATCCCAGGGATTGCCTAGGAAAGAGATGTTCCAAATACCTTTGTAAGCCAGACATAAACAGAGAAAATGAGATCCCCTGCTAGGCGCTCCCTGCAGGGAAACTCAGGAACTCTAGCACCCACTCTACATTGCTGACAGCTGCGTTAGTGTGACTTTGTGGCTCCACTGGAGACGAGAGAAAACCCAGGATGTGGGGTGAAGGAGAAGTTTTACCTCCCATCCTGGCATGGATGTGCCACTGTGCCCCACGGGCCTGCTGTTCTCTCTGAACGCTGACATCCTGGGACAAGCTGCATGATGGACTCAGATTCTGATTTCCAAACTTCAGGTCTCATGGAGCCAGAGTGAAGAAGGGTTGTCAGGCACTTCCCACGTAAAGCCTGCACACCTGCTCCAATTCCTGGGAGAAGGAGAGACACATGCTTCTTTCTTAAATGGTCATTAACTTCCTTCTAAAGCTGGTCAATATCCTTGTCCTTTTGGGAGAAGCAAATGTACTCTTCCAAACAAACACTCAACTCCTCGGTTCCAAACGCACCATGGGTTGGGTTTGGTTCTCCTCCAGGGCTCCAGACCCCCACCAGGAGGACCCACCTGAACCATCCTGACAGCAGATTCCCATCAAACCTGGGGCAACAGGGCACAGTGCTGAGTGGGGCCCTGGCTCCAGTGGTTGTTAACACCACTCTTGAGCCTGGGGAAACAGAGTCTTCAGCTGACCACTCCCTCCTGTAAAAACAAGCTGCAGTGCCTCACCTTTCAGGGTCTCTCACCCAGCACCACACCACTGCCCTCAGAGCCAGCAGGCTGCACAGACTCCTCTTCTGGTGTGTTTCCCAAGGCAGCTCACCACTGCCTCCAGTGGTGGCAAGCAGCATTGCCACGCCTACCATGGTCTCTCCCACCACATGCCCTCCAGTGGCATGAATCAGCACTGCCGCGCCTTCCAGAGACTCCTGATGCAGCTCACAAACACTCCACAGGTCTAAAGGCACACTGACACTGTCTCTCCAGATTGGGGACCTCTGGGCCACACCCCAGGAGTCTGTCTGCCACCCAGGAGGAAACCGTGTCTGTCAGAGCTGCAGAAAAACCCTCAGAGCGAGAGAAACCTTCATGCCCTCACTGAGGCCATCCCCAACCTTCAGAGCCACACTGGGCCAAAAAGTCAGAGGCTGACGTCCAGCCACAACCCCTCCCTCAACTCTGCTCTAGGAAAGCTCCCCTCCGCAGGGGCCTTGGGTGAGCAGCGTTGTCTCAGTGTGTTTTCCAGATGGCCATGACATGCACTGAGCGAGAAATTGCTCAAGGCCATGGGGACAGTGTGGTCCGAATGGCTGACCAATGCTGGCCAATTCTCACGAGCTTTCTGCCCAAATTGATACCGATTTGGGCAGAAAGCTCGTGAGAATTGGCCAGAAAAGCCCTGGCAAATTCGCTTCCTGCGCCACATGTCTGCAGTGCCACTCCCTGGGCCCAGCCCAGGATCCCTAGTTGTCCCTCCTTGAACCCTGCCAGAAAGGCCTCTGTGAGTCAGGGGCAAGTGAGGCCAATGCCTCCTGCTATTCAGCCTCCTGGGGTACCCTCCCTGGCACTGCCATGCCCCTAGACCTGGGCCCTAACCCTCACCTGGTTTTTCAATCTTCCTTTTCCAGGGTCTTGTCCTTCGAACCCTCAATTGGGGGAACCCTGAAACACACCCTATGAGTCCCCCTGCCACCTAAATGGAAACCATGCCTTGCAGAGCTGCAGAAAACCCTCAGAGCAGGAGATACCTCCATGCCACCCCCCACCCCCTGGAGACCATGCCCCACCATCAGCACCACACTGGGCCAAAAACTCTGAGGCTGACGCCCAGCCAAAACCCCTCCCTCAACTCTGCTCCAGGAAAGCTCCCCTGTGCAGGGGATCTCAGGTGGGTAGCATAGTCTTGGCCTATTGTCCGGATGGCCGTGACATGAACCAAGAGAGAAATCGCTCTAGTCCACAGGTGACAGTGTGGCCTGAATTGATGCCCAACTCTGGCCAATTCTAATGAGCTCTCTGCCCAATTGATTTGGGCAGAGAGCTCATTAGAATTGGCTGAAAAATCCCCAGAGAATTCGTTTCCTGTGGCGCATGTCTGCAGGTCCTCGGCCTGGGCCTGGCCCAGGGACCCAAGTGGTCACAGCCTGAATCCTACAAGAACACTCTTGATGAGTCACGACATGGGAGGACAAGGCCTCTTGCTTCTCACCCTCTAGGGTTCCCACCCCAGTGCTTTCATTTCTGCCTGCTATGCCCCTATGTGCTGGGCATTCAAGACCAGGCCTCTGTGGACAGATGCCTGGAAATCTAAGCTAGGGTTAAGATTAGGGCCTAGGGGCATGTCAGTTTCAATGTTCTGTCTCTGGGGCCATCTACCTGGGTGTCTGACTGGAGGTAGGTGCTCAAGGTGTGTTATATTGCCCATCGTGTCTGGAGCAGCCTAGGAAATTGGGGTGGCCTTGGGGACCTTGCAGGTTTCTCTTAATCTGGACATTTCTTGAAGCTCTAAAGGCCACAGTTTCCTTCCAGAGGGCAGGCACAGTCCTGTGGTTTGGCTCTGGAGTCCCAGTCTGGAGGATTTATGGGCCAGGGCTCTGGGGACAGAAGACTGAAAACACAAACTAGAGTTAGGTTTAGGGCTGAGAGTATGGCAGGCCCGATCTGCAGACCTGAGGTGAGCTACCTGGGATCTGAAATTAGGACTAGTGTAAGTCGATAGCTTAGGCTTTTGTCTCTGGATTTTGTGTCTATGATGGCCTCGGAATGTAGGGGTGCCCTAATGTGGCCATGGAAGATTCTCCCTGTCTGGGGGTTTTACACAGCTCCAAATAACATGCTGTCACCAGGGGGAAATGAGGACTCCTGTTTTCTGGCTCAGGTTCCCCCATAAGGAGGGATTTGAGAGCAGGGCTCTGTGTGTGTGTGCCTAGAAATTAAACAGTGGGTTATCGTTCAGTCCTAGGGGCATGGCAGGCCCCATATGGTGGCTCTAGGTCGAGCTACCAAGGGGGCTTAGTTGAAGACAGGGCTCAGGCTGAGGATCACAATGTGAGTTTGTGCCCAGGGCGGCCCTCAACAGTGGGTGTGGCCTCATGGGCCATGCAGGTTTCTCCTACTCTAAGGGTGTTACACATATCCCACTAGCAAGTTTTCCTGCTGTGGGGAAGGAGGAATTCTGCTGTGGATCAGGTTCCCCATATGCAGGGAGTTGATTCCAGGCCTCTGGGATGGATGTCTGAAAACCCAGCATGGGTAGAGATGATGCCCTAGAGGCATGGCAGGTCTGTTCTGCTGGATATGCATCCAGGTACCTGGGTGGCTGACAGGAGGTCAAGGCTCATGCTGTGGCAGATAGAACATTAGTGCATAGGGTGTCCTATGAAATTGGGGTGCCCTCAAAGGCCATGAAGGTTGATCCTCATTTGGGGCTTTAGCACAGTCCCATAGACCACTTTTTCCTTCTGGAATGCCGGCAGTGTGTTATATTGTGGCTCCAGGATTCCCAGTCTGGAGGGCTTGTGTGCAAGGATTCTGGGGACGGAAGTCTGAAAACACAATCTAGGGTTGGGGTTAGAGCCTAGAGGCATGGCAGGCCCAATCTGCAGAGACTGAGGCAAGATCCCTGGCATCTGAAGTAAGGGCGAGTGTCTGATGTTTGCTCAGGCTGGAGTTTGTGTTCACGAGGGCTGCCTAATGGAGGGGTGGCCTCATGAGGCTATGGAGGTTTTCCCATTCTGGGGGTTGTAAGCTACTCCAAACAGCAAGGGTTCCTTCTGCGGGACAGGGGGAAGTCCTGTTTGATGGCTCAAAGGTCCCCCATATGGAAAGATTTGAGAGCAGGGCTTTATGTTTGGATGACTGTAAACCCCACCTAGGGTTAGCTTTAGAGCCTAGGAACATGTCAGGTCAGATATGCTGGCTCTGGGGCGAGCTACCCAGGGGGCTGAGTTGAAATGGAGTCTCAGGCTGAGTGTCAGAATATGGGTTTGTTTTCAGGGCAACCTGAGAATGTAGGAGTGGCCTCAGGGGCCATGCAGGATTCTCCTACCCTGATGGTTTTACACAGCTCCAAATAGCAAGGTTTCCTTCTGGGGACAGGAGGTGTTCTGTGTTGTGGCTCAGAGATCTCCCATATGCTGTTATTTGAGACCAGGCCTCTGGGGACAGATGCCTGAAAACCTAAGCTAGGGTTCAGATTAGGTCCTAGGGGCATGTCAGCTTCAATCTCCTGTCTGTGGGCCCACCTACCTGGTGGGCTTTCTGACTGGAGGTAGATGCTCAGGGTATGTCAGACTGGACATTTTTCTCCAGGGCAGCCTAAGAAATTGGGGTGGCCTTGGAAGCCTTTCAGGTTTCTCCTAATCTGGAGGGTATTTTTTTGCAGCTCTAAAGGCCACAGTTTCCTTCTGGAGGGCAGATACAGTCCTGTGGTGTGGCTCCTGAGTCCCAGTCTGGAGGGTTTGTGGGCCAGGACTCTGGGACAGACTTCTGAAAACACAAACTAGGTTTAATGTTAGCTGCGAGGGTATGGCAGGTCTGATCTGCAGGCTCTGAGGTGAGCTCCTCAGGATCTAAAATTATGGTGAGTGTGAGGTGGTACCTAAGTTTTCGTCTCTAAATTTTGTGTCCTTCATGGCTGCAGAATATAGGGCTGACCTCATGGGGCCATGGGGGATTCTCCCTATCTGGGGGTTTTGCAGAGCTCCAAATAGCATGGTGTCATTCTGGGGGAAAGGAGGAGTCCTGTTTTCTGGCTCAGCACTCCCCAGTAAGGAGGGATTTGAGAGAAGGTGTCTGGGTATGGATGTCTGGAAACCCAAACTTGGGGTAGGTTTTAGACTAGGTCATGGCAGACCCCATATGCTAGCTCTAGGCTGAGCTACGGAGGTCTTAGGTTGAAAACGGAACTCAGGGGGGAGGAGTCAAGATGGCGGAGAAGTAGCAGCTGAGACTACTTCAGGTAGCGGGAGATCAGTTAGATAGCTTATCTAAAGACTGCAAACACCTACAAATCCAACGGGAGATCGAAGAGAAGAAGAACAGCAATCCTAGAAACAGAAAATCAACCACTTTCTGAAAGGTAGGACTGGCAGAAAAGTGAATCCAAAGCGACGGGAAGATAGACCGCGGGGGGAGGGGCCAGCTCCCGGCAAGCGGCGGAGCAACGGAGCACAAAATCAGGACTTTTAGAAGTCTGTTCCGCTGAGGGACATCGCTCCAGAGGCTTAACCGGGGTGAAGCTTACGTGGGGTCAGCGTGGCCTCAGGTCCCGCAGGGTCATAGAAGGATGGGGGGTGTCTGAGTGTCGCAGAGCTTACAGGTATTAGAACAGGGAAGCCTGCTAC